>NC_058519.1:378816473-379416473 GCF_904849725.1 Hordeum vulgare subsp. vulgare
GGCTTTGTTGGATGAGTCTAATTAAGCTATGTAGAATAAGAGAAAGAGAAGAAAAAGTAAAAGAAGGAGGAGGAGGGGGAGGACGAGAAGGAGACGGAAGAGGAGAAGAAGAAGAAAAGAAGAAGGAGAAGGAGAAGGAGGAAGAAGGAGGAAGAAGGAGAAGGAGGAGCTCCTTCTCCTTCTTCTCCTCCTTCTGCTTATCCTCCTCCCTCTCCTTCTCCTTCTTCTCCTCTTCTTCTTCTTCCTTCCTTTCATTTTTCCTCTTTCTTCTCCTCTCGTCTCCTTCTTCGGGCTAAATTGGCTAAGAATGCCTTTTTGGAGCTAATTATGTCATTTCGAGGATAATTAGCTAAGTATAGGTCATTTTTTATTAAATAGACCATTTAGGAGCTAACTAAGCTAATTATGTCATTTAGATGGATAATTAGCCAATTTAGGCTTTGTTGGATGAGTCTAATTAAGCTACGTAGAATAAGAGAAAGAGAAGAAGAAGTAAAAGAAGGAGGAGGAGGAGGAGGAGGAGGAGAAGGAGACGGAAGAGGAGAAGAAGAAGAAAAGAAGAAGGAGAAGGAGAAGGAGGAAGAAGGAGAAGGAGGAGCTCCTTCTCCTTCTCCTCCTTCTGCTTATCCTCCTCCCTCTCCTTCTCCTTCTTCTCCTCTTCTTCTTCTTCCTTCCTTTCATTTTTCCTCTTTCTTCTCCTCTCGTCTCCTTCTTCGGGCTAAATTGGCTAAGAATGCCTTTTGGAGATAATGATGTCATTTCGAGGATAATTAGCTAAGTATAGGTCATTTTTTATTAAATAGACCATTTAGGAGCTAACTAAGCTAATTATGTCATTTAGATGGATAATTAGCCAATTTAGGCTTTGTTGGATGAGTCTAACTAAGCTACGTAGAATAAGAGAAAGAGAAGAAGAAGTAAAAGAAGGAGGAGGAGGAGGAGGAGGAGGAGAAGGAGACGGAAGAGAGAAGAAGAAGAAAAGAAGAAGGAGAAGGAGAAGGAGGAAGAAGGAGAAGGAGGAGCTCCTTCTCCTTCTTCTCCTCCTTCTCCTCCTTCTGCTTATCCTCCTCCCTCTCCTTCTTCTTCTTCTCCTCTTCTATTTCTTCCTTCCTTTCATTTTTCCTCTTTCTTCTCCTCTCGTCTCCTTCTTCGGGCTAAATTGGCTAAGAATGTCTTTTTGGAGCTAATTATGTCATTTCGAGGATAATTAGCTAAGTATAGGTCATTTTTTATTAAATAGACCATTCAGGAGCTAACTAAGCTAATTATGTCATTTAGATGGATAATTAGCCAATTTAGGATTTGTTGGATGAGTCTAATATAGCTACGTAGAATAAGAGAAAGAGAAGAAGAAGTAAAAGAAGGAGGAGGAGGGGGAGGAGGAGGAGGAGAAGGAGACGGAAGAGGAGAAGAAGAAGAATAGAAGAAGGAGAAGGAGAAGGAGGAAGAAGGAGAAGGAGGAGCTCCTTCTCCTTCTTCTCCTCCTTCTGCTTATCCTCCTCCCTCTCCTTCTCCTTCTTCTCCTCTTAGAAGGAAGAAGAAGGAGAAGGAGAAGGAGAAGGAGAAGGAGGAGCTCCTTCTCCTTCTTCTCCTCCTTCTGCTTATCCTCCTCCCTCTCCTTCTCCTTCTTCTCCTCTTCTTCTTCTTCTTCCTTCCTTTCATTTTTCCTCTTTCTTCTCCTCTCACCTCCTTCTTCGGGCTAAATTGGCTAAGAATGCCTTTTTGGAGCTAATTATGTCATTTCGAGGATAATTAGCTAAGTATAGGTCATTTTTTATTAAATAGACCATTTAGGAGCTAACTAAGCTAATTATGTCATTTAGATGGATAATTAGCCAATTTAGGCTTTGTTGGATGAGTCTAATTAAGCTACGTAGAATAAGAGAAAGAGAAGAAGAAGTAAAAGAAGGAGGAGGAGGAGGAGGAGGAGGAGGAGAAGGAGACGGAGGAGGAGAAGAAGAAGAAAAGAAGAAGGAGAAGGAGAAGGAGGAAGAAGGAGGAAGAAGGAGAAGGAGGAGCTCCTTCCCCTTCTTCTCCTCATTCTGCTTATCCTCCTCCCTCTCCTTCTCCTTCTTCTCCTCTTCTTCTTCTTCCTTCCTTTCATTTTTCCTCTTTCTTCTCCTCTTGTCTCCTTCTTCGGGCTAAATTGGCTAAGAATGCCTTTTTGGAGCTAATTATGTCATTTCGAGGATAATTAGCTAAGTATAGGTCATTTTTTCTTAAATAGACCATTTAGGAGCTAACTAAGCTAATTATGTCATTTAGATGGATAATTAGCCAATTTAGGCTTTGTTGGATGAGTCTAATTAAGCTACGTAGAATAAGAGAAAGAGAAGAAGAAGTAAAAGAAGGAGGAGGAGGAGGAGGAGAAGGAGACGGAAGAGGAGAAGAAGAAGAAAAGAGGAAGGAGAAGGAGAAGGAGGAAGAAGGAGGAGGAAGGAGAAGGAGGAGCTCCTTCTCCTTCTTCTCCTCCTTCTGCTTATCCTCCTCCCTCTCCTTCTCCTCCGTCTCCTCTTCTTCTTCTTCCTTCCTTTCATTTTTCCTCTTTCTTCTCCTCTCGTCTCCTTCTTCGGGCTAAATTGGCTAAGAATGCCTTTTTGGAGCTAATTATGTCATTTCGAGGATAATTAGCTAAGTATAGGTCATTTTTTATTAAATAGACCATTTAGGAGCTAACTAAGCTAATTATGTCATTTAGATGGATAATTAGCCAATTTAGGCTTTGTTGGAAGAAGAAGGAGAAGGAGGAGCTAACTAAACTAACTAAGCTAATTAAGCTAACTAAGCTAACTAAACTAACTAAGCTAATTAAGCTAACTAAGCTAACTAAACTAACTAAGCTAACTAAGCTAACTATGTCATCTAGCTATATTTTATTAAATAGGTTTTTTTGGAGCTAACTAAGCTAATTATGTCATCTAGCTATCTTTTATTAAAACACTAGAAATAACATACCTAAGTTAGGGTCAAGCACGGTGGCTCTGGCTTGTTTCACCTCGAGAAGGCTGCCCTGGAGAAGGCTCGATTGTAGAAGGGTCGTGCGATGCGTTTCGGGACATATTCTGCACCAAACATCGTTTGCAATGTGTAGTTAGCATGAGGACACTCTTAAGATCACTCCATTGAAATGAAACTCACCGTCCCCGCCACGTTAACGACTGGCATCGGCGGAGGGACTTGGCCGTTCTTCTCGCACATAGACTGAACATTTGGTTTCGACAAGTCAAACTTTTTATTTATTAATGAAACGGACATTCAAATGCAAGATTTGAAATAACATGAAGAAGAAACTTACCACGAAGAGCTCGGATATGGCCCTTGTAGACGCGTCATTCCGTGCCCTCTCCGCCTCCACCAATGCAGTCGTCCTCTCCTCCAGCTCCCTAATTTCCTTATCCTTCTCCGCCATAGCCGCCTGCATTGCCTCTCTCTCTTTCTGAATAGCAGCCTACAACAGAACTCATTGTTAGCATATTGGTCAAAACGCACAACATAATGCGGAAAGATATTTGAGTCCATTAAACTAACCTCGATGGCGAGCTCGACTGGCCGTGCACGACGTGTTATCTCCGGACAAGAGCTCGTTTGGCGTGCCTTTATCTGCTGGAGAGATCTAGGACAACGTATAAGGCCGTCTCCAATGGCGATCGAGCCATGGGGCCTCCCGTTGCCAGCTATCATCACCAGCTCTGGATCAATAGGCCCCTCGCTCGGGTTAAAGTCCTCCCCTTTCCTCGCCTTCCCGTGATCTCTGTACTTCACGAGCTTGTCGTGGGAGGAGATGTTGGTGAAGTTTTCTGGATGCTCGAGGTCAGACTCAGAGAATGCCTTGACCTTCTTGTACGAGGCAGTATGGGCCATCGCATACAGGTCGTACATCTGTGGCGCCTCCATCTTATTGTGACGCGCCTAAAAGAGAGAGAGAGGAAAATTGTATTGGTAAAGGAGAAGGAAAATTGAATTGCATGAGGCATGAAGCAAACCACATACCCATTTCTCGCCAAATTGGATTAAGTTGACGCTCCCTTGATGGTGTGGCACGCCAAACATTTTGCCACGCCTCTCCTTGGCGTTGTTGTGGCTGGCCTCCCATGTTTCGGAGCACCACTGATCCACCAAGGCCTCCCAACAATCCATCTTATCCACACACCATCTCGGGGGCACCTAAGTTAATAAAGAGAAATTTGAGCGCGTAAGAACCAAATCAAGGAAACTAACTACAAAGCCTTAATAATATGTAATTACCTTCATACAATGCTCCTTCTCCATCTTAGGATCACGACACTTCACCTTGTCAAGCCTAATACGTCGTGTGGCATAGTAGTCTCGAACAGCCTGCACACGAGCCTCGTGCCGAAAGTTTTGAAGTAGGCGGCGACATTCGGTTTCGATAACCTTTGCCGCGTCCTCCTCGTATCCCTCCTCACACCTGTAGTAGGTCTGCAAACGAGACAACACCGATTAGTACAATAAATAGCTATGGTTGATTTATAATTGTGTGAAAGAGAAATTACCCAGAACTTTCGGATCACCATGTCCGCCCTCGTGTCACACAAAACACCGTCGATCTCCACCTCCGGCGGGGCCGGGGCACCCAAGTAGTGCTCCCAGGTCATTCCTACCTCTCGCTCCCGACCGGGCAACGTAACAAACCCTAGGAAGTTTTGACGGCAAAGAACACCAAGGACGCTGTTGGGCTTGAGGACACCCTTGGCAACAATCCAACCCCTACAGTATGACAAATTAAAGCCAAAACATTAGATATTTGAGAAAACCCGAAGGCAAAAGGTTAAATAAGAGTAAATTAACTTACTTCTCCCCATTTGGCCTAATCGACCACCTCTGCTCGGGGGTCGCTGGCACGAGCGGGAGCCCCGAACTACCACGCTGGTACACGGTAGGCCCCTCACCCAGCTCCTCGTCGCTACAAGCATGGCCACTTGCCTCGGGCCAGGTATCCCACTGGGTCTCTTGGGACGTACCCTCATCCCTGCCTTGCTCCGGAGTCGCCTGGAAGGAAGCCTGTGGGACAGGAGTCTCGTGGGTCGAAGGCTCGTCGACCTGAGGCTCGTCGACCGGAGGCTCGTGAACCGGAGACCGTGTAGCCTCCACCTCAGACGAATCCACCCTAGAAGTCATGTGCTCAGGTGAATCAGCTTGGGGTGGTGGCGGAGACCGTGTAGCCCTACCTCTCCCGCGGCCACGTGTACCTTTAGTACAACATAAATACCAACATGAGTAATAAAATGTATATAAATACCAATATGCATACAACATGAGTACAACATAAATACCAACATGAATACAACGTGTACCTTTAGTGCCTCTCGGCTTCGCGGGGGGTCGACCTCCTCTCACGGGGGCCGCTCCTTGCAAAGTAGAGAGCAACACTCTCCGAAGAGGCGAGGCAGGAATGGAAGTACCCATCCCATCACCCGCCGACGAAGAAGCAGCCGCGGAGTGCTTTCGACCCTTTCCCACCATGTTTCAACACCTGTCATGACAAAGAGTAAATAAAATTAGTACAACATAAATACAAACAGGAGTAATAAAATGTATATAATTTAAGTGTATCATCGTCATAAATACCAACATGACTAATAAAAGTTGAATACCTAACATGAACTCAAAATTTATATATAGTATAATAGTTGAATACCTGACATGAACTAATAACAATCGTCCTCGTCTATATATGCTTCGGGGTCAATAAATGCATCATGATCATCACTATCATCAATAAATGCATCATCATCATCACTATCACGAAGAACATGTGGAAGTCCACCATTATGTAATCGTTTAAGAAGTGACAGGTCATCCGCAACAGTAACCTCTTCTTCTTCCAGCTCTTCCTGTTCGGGCTCAGGGGTTAAGACGAATTCACTGTCATTGTCTACTTCAACGTTCTGGGGTGAAATAGAGCGGTTCTTGAAACATTTCTTGGACAAACGTTTTTCTTGGAAGAATTCTCCTTCATGTGTGTCTGGGTTAATGTGAGGTTCGTAATCCTCTTCATTGAGGGTAGGTGGTCTAAAATGTGGTGGCACTTCATAAACGACATCCCAACCTTTGAGATTTGGATCAGTTTTGGAGGCCCACGGTAGATAGAAAACTTGTGTCGCCTGTTGAGCCGTAATATAGACATCGGGAACATCTAAGTGGGTGTTTTGGTTGATTTCGACTAGTCCTATATGTTCATGAGTCCTTCTAGTCTCCCTCGGCTCAAACCAATAACATTTGAAGACTACGACGGTCGGTGGGTTTTCACCATAGAATAGAAGTTCATAAATTGCTTCAACTCTTCCATAATACTCGGTGTCTCCTTCGCCAATAGCAGAGACAGAACAATTTGTAGTCTTTAGGTCGGGCATAGATAGCTCTTTGCCATAGGTACGAAAGTGATACCCGTTGATGTTGTATTTGTCAAATGAACGGACCTTATAGTCAAAACCATTAGCGACTTGTCTCAACTCGGCATCCATAGATTCTGCATCAGCCTACAAATTTAATACGAAAGAATGGATGCATTAGCCGCAAATTAGACCAATAAATCAAATGGGCCCTTAATGGTAATAAATTACCCTTTGTTTGAACCAAGAGATGAAACCGGGATAGTCGCCTCCATGCTTTGCGAGAAGCTCATACTCTTCGACGGAATCCTTTTCGATGACCGCTCCATCCGAGAATTCGGCGACGTATCGACTATATCAAATATCCGGGAATAAGAGTAGTTCAAAGCAATTAGAAGTTGCGGAACAATTAATTACCGAGAACTTACTCGATGTACGGCCGCACTTCTGTTAGGTTGGTGAAGATATACAATGAAATGGTCCGCCACTCTTCGACATCCAACGATTTCCCTTTCGAAGCACCGGATGGTGCGAGCTTACCTTTGAATAGGCTGAGGTTGGATCGAACTATTTCTCGAGCGCCATCACTGTACCGAGGCTTCGAGTTATGCAAATGATGATTTTTGGCTTCGTAGTGTGCTGTCACGAAGTTTGCCGCCTCCTCAGTAATGAATGCCTCGGCCATCGATGCTTCAGTTCTACGTTTATTTTTACACTTAGCTCGAAGCGTCTTCTGCATCCTCTCAGTTGAGTAGCACCATCGATTTTGAACGCCCCCCCAATCTTGCCTCGGTCGGGAGATGCAAAATCAAATGTTGCATTGGATTAAAGAAGCCTGGTGGAAAGTTCTTTTCTATATTGCAGATCAACTCCGGCGCCAACTCTTCCATTTCATCTAGCACGCCAGGCGATAGTTCTTTCGCACAAAGAGAACGGAAGAAATAGCTCAGCTCTGCCAGTACTAGCCATTCATCCTCAGGGATAAAGCCACGCAACATCACTGGCATTACCCCCTCAATCCATATGTGCCAATCATGACTCTTGAGCCCAAATATTTTCAATTTCTCAAGACTCGCTCCCCTCTTTAGATTCGCAGCATACCCATCGGGGAACATCAACCGCATTTTCAGCCACAATAGCATTTCCCTCATAGCTGGCCTTTCAAGATTGAACCATGCCTTTGGCTTCGCTATGCTTTGTTTTCCTTTCTGTTGTCGCAAGTTTTGCAACGGTCTATCACATAGAGCCTCCAGGTCGATTCTAGCATTAGGATTATCTTTTGACTTCCCCTCTATGCCGAACAATGTACCAAAAATGGCCTCCGCAATATTCTTTTCAGTGTGCATCACGTCAATGTTGTGTGGGGAAAGGAGGTCTTTGAAGTAAGGGAGATCCCATAAGCATGACTTGTGAGTCCAGGCGTGTTCCGTATTATACCCTTTGAAGTATCCTAGACGCAAAGAATCAGGCTCGAGAGCGTTTAACTGATCAAGGGTTTGTTGGCCTATCAACGCAGCTGGTGCAGTGTTTTTGACAACTCTACCTTTGATGAAATTCTTCTTGTCTTTTCTGAACTTATGGTCAGGATCCAGGAATTGTCGATGCATGTCGAAGCAAGAATACTTGCGACCAGCCTGCACCCAACGGAACTGAAGAGTTGCCTTGCATGTGGTGCACAGGAACCTTCCATGCACACACCAGCCAGCGAATAGCGCAAACGCCGGATAATCATGCGTCGAGTACATGTACCACACATGCATTTTGAAATTTGTTTTCGTAGCCGCGTCGTAGGTCTTGATCCCATTATCCCAGGCTTCTTGCAACTCATCCTTAAGCGGTTGCATGTACACATTCATATTCTTCCCCGGATAGTTGGGCCCTGGAATTATCAACGTCTGGAATATGTTCTTTCTTTTCATAATCTCTCCGGGTGGCAAATTTAGTGTAATGACAAATACAGGCCAACAACTGTATTGTGCTGCCGTCATACCATACACATTGAACCCATCCGTGCTGATGGCAACTCTAGGTTGCCTTGGATCTTCTGATTTATCCTTATGTAATGCATCGAAGTGCCTCCACGCAAAACCATCTGAAGTGTGTACCAGCATCTTGTTCCCATCCGCATCTAGTTCGGTTCTTTTGCCCAATTTGTGCCTTGTCATCTGTCTGGCCGTCTCTTCGACCATGAAAAGACGTTGAAGTCTTGGTACGATTGGCAGATATCGAAGAACACTAATGGGGATTTTGTTTTGATTCTTCTCACCCATGTCGTTGTCTACCACAATATACCTGGAAGTATTGCAAATGGGGCAATAGTTCAAGGCCGCATACTCAAGCCTAAATAAGGCACATCCATTCTCACAGGCATGTATCTTCTCATAGGGCATCTTAAGTACACGGAGGATTTTCTCTGACTGGTACAGGTTTGCAGGCAGTACATGGCCTTTGGGTAGAAAGCGTCCAAATATCGTCATCATCGCGTCGTAGCATTCTCTGCCTAGGTTGAATTGAGCCTTCAGAGCCATTACTTGTGCGATGGCATCGAGCTGACAAAGCTCAGTCTGCTCGTGGAGAGGGCGTTTTGGAGACTCCAGCATTTCATAGAAGGCCTTTGCAGATTCCTCCGTCTCATCGTCCGAATCACGAGCATCATCAAAGTCTTGCACCATGTCTTCAATCCCGGTACCATGCTCATCGGTGCGACGACGAATCACCTCAGCTCTGGCACGTTGGTCAGACTCACCATGAAAAGTCCACACCATATAATTAGGCGTAAAACCCCACTTCTGCAGGTGTTTACCCATTTCAAACTCTGTCTGCTTTTTCCAGTTGTCGCAGTTGGGACAGGGGCACCATGTTTTATGCTGGCCATTTGCAAATGCGGCTCTCACAAACCCCCTGGTTTTTGTTAGCCATTCATGGGTCATGTCTTTCTGACTAGGGTGACCGGTGTACATCCAAGCACGATCACTAATGTTGCCTAGCTAACTATGGGGGCACAAGAAATAAATATATAATTCATCATCTATATTCATACGCTAATCAAGTTTGTCAGTTTTATTATCCATGCAACCTACATGCTAATAGGTAAAGATAGGTCCTAATCCCACCCGAGTATGTGTAGAGTGGGTTCGTTTTCCCATGCTCTGCTCCAGATGCGACGCAGAATTTCGGCAGCACCTCCCCGCTGTTCTCCTGATACACGTCTCGGCAATAAGCAGAGAGGATGTGTACCCGGAGAACAACAGGGGAGGCACTGAGGAAATTCCGCATCGGATCCAGAGCACAGCATACGGGAAAACAAACCCAATCTACACATACTCGGGCTGTCCATGGATAATGTTGGACAATTCGAAAGGATGGTGGTTATAAATATGCAAAGAAATGCATATTTATAGATGTCGCCCTTTCGAACGGGAGACGTATACTGGTCACGCATACTCATGATTGAAGAAACCTATAGCTAGCAAGTTTCATCGGCACGAAGACCGGGACATAGCAAATTAAGGGGTAGGAGGAGAAGTCATTTGTGCGCACCAACAAACGCAAGGGCGGAGCTCGTCCAGCGCACGTGGAGGTCGTCGAACAACTGTACATTGAAATTCACACGATCAACACAAATACAATGTTTTTATAATTAACATAGTCGGAAAATATGTGACCTAACTCATAATTTACAAAACTATGACATCGTGGGCCTCTGGAAGGCCGAAAAGAACCTTCTCGTTCAAAAGAAGGCAGAAGAGGTGTCGGGGGTCGGGGCTTAGTGGCCTCGGGGGTCAGTGTCGTTGAGGTCGGTGGTGTCGGGTGTCGGTGGCATCGGGGTCGGGGGGTTAGTGGCGTCGGTTGTGGGGGGTCAGTGGCGTCGGGGGTCCAGGGTCAGTGACGTCGGGTGTCAGTGGCGTCGGGGGTCGGGGGTTGGTGGCGTCGAGCGTCGCGGGTCGGGAGTCGTGGGCCGAGGGTCTGGGTCGGGGTCGGGCACCCCTCCTCCTCCTCCTCTTCTTCTTCTTCTTCTTCTTCTTCTTCTTCTTCTTCTTCTTCTTCTTTTTTCTCCTCCTCCTCCTCCTGTTCTTCTTCTTCTTCTTCTTCTTCTTCTTCTTCTTCTTCTTCTTCTTCTTCTTCTTCTTCTCCTTCTTCTTTTCTTTCTTCTTCTAATTATTTTCCTCTTTTCCTTTTTCTTTTTCATTTTTTCCTTCTGCTTTTCGTCTTTTTTTCTTCTAACCTAACTAACTAACCTAATTAGCCTAATAATCTAACCAAATAAACTAACTAAATTACCCTATACATAATAAAAAAACTGACCTAATAAACTAACTAAAGTAATTAACTTTTTTAAAAAGAAAAAGAAGAAGAACTCAACTCACCGTGGTGGACGACGGCAGGGGGCGGCGGCGGCGGTGGACGACGGCAGGGGGGCAGGGGGCACGCGGCAGGCGGCCGGCGGGCGGGGAGGAGGGGTGCCGCGGGCGGGAGGGCAGGCGGTTGGCGGCCGGGGAGGAGGGGTGCCGCGGGCGGCAGGGCAGGCGGCCGGCGAGCGGGGAGGAGGGGTGTCGCGGGCGGGAGGGCAGGCGGCCGGCGGGTGGGGAGGAGGGGTGCCGCGGGCGGGAGGGGAGGCCGCCGGTGGGTGAGGAGGAGGGGTGCCGCTGGCGGGCGCGGGGAGGAGGGCGTGGGGAGGAGGCCGCGGGGAGGAGGCGGCGGGAGGGGAGGTGGTCGGCGGGCGGGGAGGAGGGGTGCCGCGGGAGGGGAGGAGGGGACGGGGGAGGAGGCGGCCGACGGGAGGGGAGGCGGCCGGCGGGCGGGGGTCGAGCGGCTGAGACTAAGGAGGAGACGGATGAGAGTGAGAGGGAGAGGGAGACGGCCGGTGAGTTTTTCTTCTTCTTCTTCTTCTTCTTCTTCTTCTTCTTCTTCTTCTTCTTCTTCTTCTTCTTTCTCCTCCTCCTCCTCCTATTCCTCTTCTTCTTCTTCTTCTTCTTCTTCTTCTTCTTTTTTTCTCCTCCTCCTCCTCGTCCTCTTCTTCTTCTTCTTCTTCTTCTTCTCCTTCTTGTTTTCGTTCTTCTTCTAATTATTTTCTTCTTTTCCTTTTATCTTTTTCATTTTTTTCCTTCTACTTTTCCTCTTTTTTCTTCTAACCTAACTAACTAACCTAATTAGCCTAATAATCTAACCAAATAAACTAACTAAATTACCATATATAATAATAAACTAACCTAATAAACTAACTAAAGTAATTAACTTATGAAAAAAGAAAAAGAAGAAGAACTCACCGGCGGGGTGGTGTGGGCGGCGGTGGACGACGGCAGGGGGTGGCGGCGGCGACGGTGGACGACGGCACGGGGGCAGGGGCGCGCGGCACGGGGTGCGCGGCAGGCGGCGCGCGGCAGGGGGAGGCAATGCCGCGCGGTAGGGGGGGCGCGGCAGGGGGGTAGGGGCATGCGCCGGGGGGTGGCAGGTGGCATGCGGCAGGGGCGGGACGGCTCCGACGGCAGCGGCGAGGGGCGGCAGGGGCGGGACGGCTCCGACGGCGGCGGCGGGAGGTGGCCACGCGAGAGAGAGAAGCCGTTAGGGGAGGGGGGGCTACGCGCCGTTTGTGAGGGAGCCCCCTTTGCCGTCTGGAAAGGCTGGGTGGCAGACGGCAAAGGGGTGGGTGGGGTGGGGAGGCCTCCGGCCGCTAGGGTGGCGCCCCCTTTGCCGTCCGCCAACCTTTGCCGTCCTCCTGTGCTTCCTTTGCCGTCCGCTGGCCGACGGCAAAGGGAAGGCCGACGGCAAAGAAAACTTTTGCCTTAGGTGTTGTCTTTGCCGTCTGCTTTGTGCCAGCTGACGGCAAAGAAGCTCTTTGCCATGTGTCAGCAGACGGCAAAGGAAAGCCAGACGGCAAATTTCTGAATTCCAGTAGTGTCATAACGATCCTGAAGAATATCAAATCTAGACTGGAGACTTTTCACATCATCAGTGAGGATTTGGGTAAGGTTCATTTCATCATTCAACAGATCATCACTTTTATCTAGCAGTTTCTGAAGCTTTTCCAGAGAAGTTTGTTGTTTAGTGGCAATGATGGGAAGTTTACTGTAACTGGGTTTCTTATAATCATTAGGTTCAAAGTAACTTGAATCAGAGGAGGAGGCATTATTTGGTACCTTCGAACCCTTTGCCATGAAGCAATAGGTTGCAGCGATGTCATCAGCATAGTCATCAGTATGGATGGTGCAATCATTTTCTTCAAGATTGAAGATTGACTTGCTGACGAAAGTGGTTGCCAGTGCAAGACTAGCATGTCCGGATTCTGAGTCTTCTTCAGAACCCTCTTCTTCATCACATTCCTCTGATTCTGCCTCGGAGTCCATTTCCTTGCCAATAAGTGCCCGAGCCTTTCTGAAACTAGTCTTCTTGTGTGATGAGGGCTTTGAGGATGAGGATTTTGAAGATTTCTTCTTCTTCTTCGAGTCATCAGAACTGTCATCCTTGTATTTCTTCTTCTTTGATTCTTTTTCCCAACGGGGACAATCAGCAATGTAATGACCTGATTTCTTGCACTTGTGACAGGTTCATTTCTTGTAGTCCTCAAATGAAGATTCGGATTTCCTCATGTCTCTTCTTGAAGATTTACCGAACTGGCCACGTCGTGTAAATCTCTGGAATTTCCTCACGAGCATTGCAAGCTCCTGTCCAAATTCTTCAGGGTCACAAATGTTGTCATCTGTGTCTTCTTCTTTAGATGAGGAAATTGCTCTAGCCTTCAGTGCACGTGGTCTGGAATAGCTTTGTCCATATAGATCTCTCTTTTCTTCTAGCTGGAATTCATGAGTATTTAGCCTTTCAAGTATATCAGCTAGATCAAGCATCTTGTAGTCTGGTCTTTCTTGAATCATCAGAACTAAAGTATCAAATGAAGAATCCAAAGATCTCAGCAGTTTCTTCACAACTTCGTGATCAGTGATGTCTCGAGCTCCCAGTGTTGCAGTTCATTTGATATGTCAGTGAGGCGATCAAAGGTGTCTTGTCAGCTTTCATTGTCATGTCTCTTGAAGCGATTGAAGAGATTGCGAAGAATATCAACACGAGAGTCACGCTGGGTTGATACTCCTTCATTTACCTTACACACTCTCTCCCAGATCAGTGTTGCAGAGCCCAAAGCACTTACTCTTCCAAACTGGCCTGGGCTCAGATGGCCACAGATGATGTTCTTCGCTTGAGAATCGAGTTGCTAGAATTTCTTCACATCAGCCGCAGTGACACTGGCAGAGATGATGGGGACGCCATTTTCCACAATATACCAGAGATCATTATCAATAGCTTGTAGATGCATTTGCATTTTTTTCTTCCAGAAGGGAAAGTTCTTTCTTTCGTAGGTAGGACATGCTGCAGTCACCTTAAACATGCCTGCAGTCGACATAACTAAAACTCCAGGTGGTTAAACCAAAATCACATAGAACAAGGGAGTACCTTGCTCTGATACCAATTGAAAGTGCGTTATATCGACTAGAGGGGGTGAATAGGAGATTTTTAGAATTTCATCACTGAGGAAATTCCTTTTGAGGAAATTCCTCACTGATGACTACCTTACAGCGGAAACAGTAAAGGATCAGAAGTGCAAAGTTTCACAACAGTAGTTTTTCAGAGTGAAGAATGTGAAAACAGATTGCACAGTGAGCAGGCACGCAGAATACAGATGAGGATTAACTAACGTGAGGAATTTGGGGTTGAGGAAATTCAGAGAAAATCTTCAACAAATTCTTCAAACAGTCGTAGTGAAAGTCATCAACACATAATTCTTCAAACATGTAAGGAGTTGAGGAATTAGAACCCGTTTCTCAGAGAAGACAGTCGTTGATGACCCAGTTCCAACTGCTGTGACAGTCGTACATCTCGTTTGGAGCGGTTTCGTATTGAAACCAAAGGACACCCAGTCCCGGGACACACAGTCCCTACCGTATTGTCCTTGAGCTAAGGACACACAGTCCTCGCCCAACACTCGTGGTAAGTCTTCAGGGCAGACTTCCAAACCCTCACAAACTTGGTCACCCGGTGATCCACAATTGACTGCTGGAAAGCTCTAGACCATGACGCCTAACAGTGTGGAGGATGCACAGTCCTCAAGGGTAAAAGGCTTCAGTCCCACACAGGAACAACTTCTTCAGTGATGCTCAATCACTAGGTTTGGTTTGTGGTTTCGGTGGGTGGTGTATTTCCTCACTGATGAATTACTCTTGAAGGCTCTGAGGAATTGGGTTGCTCTTATGACAAGTGTTAGTTTCTAACGGAGCAGCCAACCAGCTAGTGGTTGTGGGGGGTGGCTATTTATAGCCTGGGAGCATCCCGACATGATTTGACACTAATGCCCTTAAATAATATGACCGTTGGAGTGGATAAGACCAGTGACTTGGCGTGGCAATCGAAATGGTCGGAACCCTCAACTGTGAGAGTCCTCATGTCACTCATATTCCTCACTTGAGGCTTTTGGTAGGATTAGGCTTGGGTTGAGCATCATGAGGAAATTCATGCCATAGTGTAACTTCGACCCCCTTTAACAGTACGGTGTTCCTATTACTAGAATGCGAAGAAAGTAAAACAGAAAGTGTAAATCTTCATGCTTCTAATTCTTAAGTGTGATTTTCTTCAGAACCGCCGGACTTCTCAATATTAGTATCTTCATGAGGAATATCAATTTCATCGCAGATTCCTCGCGATTCATTTCTTCAGTTTCAGACCAATCTCTTCAACTGAAGACATATATTTTTAGGGGTCGATATTCTTCAAATATCTCAAACTCCTCAATGACTTATAGATCTTGTGTATACTCACAAACACATTAGATACTTAACCTATAAGTCTTCAAACCACCAAAATCACTAAGGGGCACTATATGCACTTACATATAAGCTTGCTCTTAGCGATCTACAAGGGTATGTAGATTCACTCTCCCCTCTCGTAGATGATCATCACCATGGATAGGTATCTTTTGGTTTCCTATGCTACGTTCCCCAAGAGTGGTATCAGAGATAGGTTCATGCGTAGATGATATCTCGAGTAGAACACAAAAGAGTTTGTGGGCGTTGATGTTCGATTTGCTTCCCTCCTTAGTCTTTTCTTCATTTAGCGGTATTGTTGAATTGAAGAAGCCTGGACCAACATTACTCGTACGCATACGAGAGACCGGTTTCATCGACAGACATGCAACTTGTTGCATAAAGATGACACGCGGGTGTTTGTTTCTTCGACTTTAGTTGAATTGGATTTGACCGAGGCGGTCCTTGGAGAAGGTTAACTAGCAATTTGCATATCACCGTTGTGGCTTTGTGTAAGTAAGATGCGATCATACTAGCTACCCATAGCAGCCACGTAAAATTTGCAACAAAAAATTAGAGGACGTCTAACTTGTTTTTGCAGGGTATGCATGTAATGTGATATGGCCAAAGACATGATATGATATATTGGATGTATGAGATGATCATGTTGTATAATTAAATATCGACTTGCACGTCGATGCTATGGCAACCGGCAGGAGCCATAGGGTTGTCTATAAACTAACATTTGTGCTTGCAGATGCTTTCACTATACCGCTAGGTTGTAGCTATAATAGTGATAGCACAGATAGCGCAACAACCTCGATGGCGGCACAATGATGGAGATCATGGTGCAGCGCCGGTGACGATGGAGATCATGCCGGTGCTTTTGTGATGGAGATCAAGAAGCACAAGTTCATGGCCATATCATGTCACTTATGATTTGCATGTGATGTTAATCCTTTTATGCACCTTATTTTGCTTAGGAGGACGGTAGAATTATAAGGTGATCCCTCACTAAAAGTTCAAGATGAAATAGTGTTCTCCCCAACTATGCACCGTTGCGACAGTTCTTCGTTTCGAGACACCACATGATGATCGGGTGTGATAGACTCTACGTTCACATACAACGGGTTCAAGACAGTTGCACACGTGGAATACTCGGGTTAAACTTGATGAGCCTAGCATGTATAGACATGGCCTCGGAACACAAGAGACCGAAAGGTCGATCATGAATCATATAGTTGTTATGATCAACATGGAAATGTTCACCATTGAAACTAATCTCAACTCACGTGATAATCGGACTTGAGTTAGTGGGTTTGGATCAAGCGCCACTCGAATGACTAGAGGGATGTCTATTTGAGTGGGAGTTTTTAAGTAATATGATTAATTGAACTCATTATCATGAACATAGTCAAAATGTCTTTGCAAATTATGTTGTAGCTTGCGCTGTAGCTCTACTGTTTTTATGTTCCTAGAGAAAATTTAGTTGAAAGATTATAGTAGCAATTATGCACACTGGGTCCGTAAACTGAGGATTGTCCTCATTGTTGCACAGAAGGTTTATGGCCTTAATGCACCGCTCAGTGTGCTAAATCCCGAGCATCGTCTGTAGATGTTGCGAACATCCGACATACATGTTTTTGATGACTACATGATAGTTCAGTGTGTAATGATTAAACGACTTAGAAGTAAGGCGCCAAATACGTTATGAACGTCACGAGACATACGAGATGTTCCAAGAGATGAAATTGAGATTTCAGGCTCTTGCTCGTGTTGAGAGGTATGAGACCTTCAACATGATTCTTTGCCTACAAAAGTAAGGGAGAAAAGCTCAATCGTTGATCATGTGCTCAGATTGTTTGGGTGCTACAATCGCTTGAATCGAGTGGGAGTTGATCTGCCAGATAAGATAGTGATTGACATAGTTCTCCAAAGTCCCCGCCACCAAGCTATAGAGCTTTTTAATGAACTATAACATATCAGGGATAGAGTTAATGATCGTGGAGCTATTTGCGATGTTTGACACCGCGAAGGTAGAAATCAAGTAGGAGCATCAAGTGTTGATGATTAGTAGAACCACTAGTTTCGAGAAGGGTAAGGGTTAAAAGTGATGCTTTATGAAATGGCAAACCAGTTGCCACTCGAGTAAAGAAACCCAAGGTTGAACCCAAACCCAAGACTAAGTGCTTCTATTATGAGGGGAACGGTCACTGAAGCGGAACTACCCTAGTTACTTGGTAGATGAGAAGGCTAGCAAAGTCGACAAAAGTATATTGGATATACATGACTTTGATGCGTACTTTGCTAGTACTCCTTGTAGCGTTGGGGTATTACATACCGGTTCAGGTTGGTAAGTGTTAGTAACATGAAATAAAAGCTGTGGAATAAACAAATACTAGCTAAAGGCGAGGTGACGATGTGTTGGAAGTGTTTCCATGGTTGATGTGATCAACATCACATGCTCCCTCTACCATCGGGATTAGTGTTGAACCTAAATAAATGTTATTTGGTGTTTGCGTTGAGAATGAACATGATTGGATTGTGTTTATTGCAATAAAGTTAATCATTTAAGTCAGAGAATAAAAGGTTGTTTTGTTTACATGAATAATACCTTCAATGGTCATGCACCAAAGTGAATGGTTCATTCAATCTCGATCGTAGTAATACACATGTTCATGATATTGATGCCAAAAGATGCACAGTAGTAATGATAGTACAACTTACTTGTGGCACTGATACTTTAGTCATATTGTTGTAAAACGCATGAAGAAGCTCCATGCTGATGGATATTTGGACTCACTCGTTCTTGAATTGATTGAGACATGCGAACCATGCCTATTGGTGTAAAACGCATGAAGAAACTCCATGCAGATGGACCATTTGGACTCACTTGATTTTTAATCACTTGAGACATCCAAATCTTACCACATGGGCAAGATGACTAAAGGCCTCGTTTTCCAGTGAGATGGAACATGAAAGTAACTTATTGGAAATAATAAGTTTTGATGTATGCAGTCCAATGAGTGCCGAGGCACGCAGTGGATATCGTTATGTTCTTACTTCACAAATGATACGGGTAGATATTAGTATATTTATTTGATGAAACACAAGTCTGAATTTTTGAAAGGTTCAAGTTATTTCAGAGTGAAGTTCAAGATCGTTATGCAAGAGGATAAAATGTCTACGATATGATCGTAGAGATGATTATCTGAGTTACGAGTTTGATACACAATTTAAGACAATGTGAAATTGTTTCACAACTAAAGCCACCTGGAACACCATGGTGTGATGGTATGTTCAAACAACGTAGCTGCGACCTATTAAGATATGGTGCATACTATGATGGCTCTTATCGAATTACCACTATAATTTTTGGGTTAGGCATTAGAGACAACTGCATTCAATTTAAATAGGGCACCACATAATTCCGTTGAGATGACACCGTATGAACTATGGTTTGGAGAAACCTAAGCTGTCTTTTCTTAAACGTTTGGGGCTGCGACGCTTATGTGAGAAAGTTTTAGTTTGATGAGCTTGAACCCAAAGTGGATAAATGCATCTTCATAGTATTGGGGAACGTAGCATGGGAAACAAAAATTTCAACGCTCAAGAACATTCTATCATGGTGATGATCATCTACGAGAGGGGATAGTGGATCTACATACCCTTGTAGATCGCTAAGAGGAAGTGTATATAACGTGGTTGATGTAGTGGAACATCTTCGTGATCCAAATCGCAGCCCGTCCCGCGATCTCATCACGATCCATCTTGATCTAGTGCCGAACGGACGACACCTCCGTGTTAAGCACACGTACACCTCGACGACGATCACCGCCTTCTTGATCTAGCAAGAGCGGGAGAGAGATGGATGAGTTCTCCAGCACGACGGCGTGGTGGTGGTGGTGGTGAACTAATCCAGCAGGGCTTCGCCTAAGCACCGCCGAACTAGACTAGAGGAGAAACACATCTAGAGAGATACTCCAATCCTCTAGTATATATAGGAGGGGTGGATGGGAGGAGGCAGCCTCAAACCCTCAAGGTTTGGCCGAAATAGGAGATGGAGGAGTCATACTCCAACCCTACTCCAAGTAGGACTCCTCCCACTTTGAATATTCCCCTCTCCCTTTGGAAACCCTTTCCACCTTTGAGTTTTTCCCACACATAGCCACATGGGCCTTAGTGGTTGGTTTGGACAGCCCTCTAGGGGCTGGTTTGACTACTCCCACAGCCCATGAGGTCTTTTGGGTCGTCAAACCCCTCCCGGTGGTCCCCTCGTACCCTCCCAGCAGTCCAGGTACACTATCGATGAGCCCGAAACTTTTCCGGTGACCAAACCAGGACTTCCTATATATCAATCTTTACCTCCGAACCATTCCGGAGCTCCTCGTGACGTCCAGGATCTCATCTGGGACTCTGAACAACCTTCGTTAACCAACAACTATAACTCAACTATACTGAAACGTCACCGAACCTTAAGTGTGCAGACCCTGCGAGTTCGAGAACTATGCAAACATGACCTGAGACACTCCCCGGTCAATAACCAATAGCGGGACCTAGATGCCCATATTGGCTCCTACATATTCTGTGAAGATCTCTATCGGTTGAACCTCTATGTCAAGGATTCAGTTAATCCCGTATGTTGTGCCCTTTGTCCTTCGGTATGTTACTTGCACAAGATTCGATCGTCGGTATCTCCACACCTAGTTCAATCTCGTTACCGGCAAGTCTCTTTACTCGTTCCGTAATACAAGATCCCATGACTAACTCCTTAGTCACATTGCTTGCAAGGCTTATTGTGATGTTGTATTACCGAGTGGGCCCGAGATATCTCTCTGTCACACGGAGTGACAAATCCCAGTCTTGATCCATGCTAACCCAACAAACACCTTCAGATATACCTGTAGAGAACCATTATAGTCACCCAGTTACGTTGCAACGTTTGATACACACAAGGTATTCCTCCCGTGTTCGAGAGTTGCATGATCTCATGGTCATAGGAACAGATACATTGACATGAAGAAAACAGTAGCAATAAACTAACACGATCATATGCTACATTTATAGTTTGGGTCTTTGTTGATCACATCATTCTCCTAATGATGTGATCCCGTTATCCAGTGACAACACTTGTCTATGGCTAGGAAACCTTGACCATCTTTGATCAAAGAGCTAGTCAACTAGAGGCTCACTAGGGACAGTGTGTTGTCTATGTATGCACACATGTATTGGAGTTTCCAATCAATACAAGTCTAGCATGGATAATAAACGATTATCAAGAACAAGGAAATATAATAATAACCAATTTATTATTGCCTCTAGGGCATATTTCCAACACATAGAATACCCAAAATAGTTGGGTATATCTCCTATCTCAGATCCGGAAGCAAAGTGTTTGGTTCTAGAAACGGTTCTTTCTCGAGAAATAGTTTCTCTCGAAACAATTGTGTGGGAGGACGGTGGAAACTTGATGAGGTTATTGAACCGTCGCTTCAACTAGTGTGTAGCAGGGCGCAGGAAGTTGTTCATGTGGCGCTGATAACCCACCAGTATTGAGGATCGCAATAGTTTTCGAGGGTAGAGTATTCCACCCAAATTTATTGATTCGACACAAGGGGAAGCCAAAGAATACTCACCAGTGTGTAGCAGGGCGCAGGAAGTTGTTCATGTGGCGCTGATAACCCACCAGTATTGGGGATCGCAATAGTTTTCGAGGGTAGAGTATTCCACCCAAATTTATTGATTCGACACAAGGGGAAGCCAAAGAATACTCTCAAGTATTAGCAGTTGAGTTGTCAATTCAATCACACCTGAAAGATTTAGTATCTGCAGCAAAGTATCAGTAGCAAGGTAGTATGATAACAACAGTAGCAACCGTAACAGTAGCAGCAAAGTGACAGTAGTAGTGACAGAGTAACAGTAGTAGCAGCAACAGCAATAGCGACAGAGTAACAGTAGCAGAAGTGACAGCATTAGCGGCAAAGTAACGTAGCAAGGACCAGTAGGAAAAACTCGTAGGCATTGGATCTGTGATGGATGATTATGCCGGATGCTATTCATCATGCAACAGTTTTAACACGGAGCGATATGTAACTAGCTCCAGTTCGTCAATGTAATGTAGGCATGTATTCCGTATGTACTCATACGTGCTTAGGGAAAAGAACTTGCATGCCATCTATTGTCCATCCGTCCCGTGGAAGCGGGGTCCTAATGGAAACTACAGAATATTAAGGTTCTCCTTTCAATAAAGAACCGGACCAACGCATTAACACTTAGTGAATACATGAACTCCTCATACTATGGTCATCTCCGGGAGTGGTTTCGGCTATTGTCACTCCGGGGTTGCCTGGTCATAACACATAGTAGGTGACTACAACTTGCAATATAGGATCAAGAACACACATATATTGGCGACAACATAATAGGTTCAGATCTGAAATCATGGCACTCGGGCCCTAGTGACAAGCATTAAGCATGGCAAAGTAGTAGCAACATCAATCTCAGAATATAGTGGATACTAGGGATCAATCCCCGTCAAAACTAACTCGATTACATGATAGATCTCATCCAAACCATCACCGTCCAGCAAGCCTAAGATGATATTGCTCACGAACGGTGAAGAGCATCATGGAATTGGCGATGAAGGAAGGTTGTTGATGACGATGGCGACGATCTCCCCTCTCCGGAGCCCAGAACGGACTCCAGATCTGCCCTCCAGAGGAAGAAGAGGAGGTGGCAGCGCCTCCGTATCGTAAAATGCGATGAACTCTTCTCCTTGATTTTTCTCCGGACGAAACGGACTAAATAGAGCTGAGATTGGAGGCGGTGGAGCAACGTGGGCCCCACAAGCCTGCCACACGCGCAAGGGGGCGCCTGTTTGGCTTGTGGGGTCTTAGCTCCACCCCTTCGGTTGATTCTTGCGCCAGTATTTTTCATATATTCCACAAAAAATCCCCGTAAATTTCCAGGTCATTCCGAGAACTTCTATTTCTGCGCAAAAACAACACCATGGCAATTCTGCTGAAAACAACGTTAGTCCGGGTTAGTTCCATTGAAATCATGCAAATTAGAGTCCAAAACAAGGGCAAAAGAGTTTGGTAAATTAGATACGACGGAGACGTATCAACTCCCCCAAGCTTAAAACCTTGCTTGTCCTCAAGCAATTTAGTTGACAAACTGAAAGAGACAAAACAAAAACTTTTACGAACTCTATTTGATCTTGTTGTTGCAACTATGTCTAACTCATATACAGAATTTCAGCAAGATCACAAGCTAACCACATAAGCAAATGACATCTAGATCTCACGGTAAACTCATATCAATGGCATAATCAACTAGAGAGCAAATAATAATGAGTTTGAAATGTCAACACTTCAATCAAAATAATCATGAAGCAGTATGAACAAATGGTATCTCGCTAGCTCTGTGTGAGACCGCAAAGCATAAATGCAGAGCACCTTCAAAGACCAAGGGCTGACTAAACATTGTAATTCATGGCAAAGAAGATCCAGTCACAGTCATACTCAATATCAATCAAAAGCAAAGCATAAAAATGACAGAGGTGGTCTCTAATTGGTGCTTTTATAAGAAGAGGATGACTCAACAGGAATATAAATAGATAGGCCCTTCGCAGAGGAAAGCATTGATTTGCACAGGTGCCAGAGCTCAAGCTTTGAAAACAGAGATAATAATTTTGGGTGACATGCTTTCATTGTCAACGCAATGACTAAGAGTTTTCACCATCTTCCACGCTACACATGCTATAGGCGGTTCCCAAACATAAAAGTAAAGTCTTGACTCCCCCACCATCGATCAATCACACTCCACGACTAGCCTAATAATTGGGTGCCGTCCATACCAACATCAATCCAGGGGGAGTTTTGTTTGGAATTATATTTTCGATTTGCGCACGAAACTGGGCATTCCAATTACCGGCCCCTTTCTCGTGAATGATAGTGAATAAAAACAAATCGAGGATAACACACCTAGCATGGAAGACAGAGGTTCGGGCATGCAAAACAGATTATGTCTTGAAGGTCTAGAGAGTGGCACATGCAAATTTACTTGGAACGGCATGTAGATACCGCATATAGGTAGGTATGGTGGACTCATATGGAACAACTTTGGGTTGATGGAAGTGGATGCATAAGCAGTATTCCCGCTTAGTACAAGTGAAGGCTAGCAAAAGACTAGGAAGCGACCAACTAGAGAGCGACAACAGTCATCAAAATGCATTGAGATTAACCAACATTGAGTGCAAGCATGAGTAGTACATAAATCACCACGAACATGAATATCATAGAGGCTATGTTGATTTTGTTTCAACTACATGCGTAAACATGCGCCAAGTCAAGCCACTTGAATCACTCAAAGGAGGATACCATCCTATCATACTACATCGTAGTCATCTCAAAATTCATGTTGGCATCCAAGACAAACCATTATAAGCTCCTAGCTAATTAAGCATGTCATCAGAAACTATGATCTCTAAGTTGTCATTGCAAACATGTTTCTCTCACAACAAAGCTGAACTAGAAACGATGAGCTAGTCATATTTACAAAAACAAAATAGATCGAGTTCATACGAGCTTTTCCAGGCTCGGTCACTTCATCATATATCGTCACTATTGCCTTTCATTTGCACGACCGAATGATGTGAACAATAATAAGAGTGCTCGTGCATTGGACTAAGCTAGAATATGCAAGAAAACACAAAGGAGAAGACAAAGTAATATGGCTCTTTGACAGATAAACAGATATGCATGCGAGAGCCACTAAACATTGTAACCATGGTCTTCTACCTTGACCCAAAGAAAAAGAAAACTATTTACACGGGAAAGCTCCCAACAAGCAAAAGAAGAATAAGAAAATCTCTTTGGGTTTTCTCAAACTAGACAAACACACGAAAAGAAAACGAGAAAAAGAAATAAACTAGCATGGATGATACAATGGCAAAGTCTGAACACCGACTAACAAAGTGAAAGTGTAAGCAAGAATATAAAGTTAGTGAGAAACACGTAGTCCCCCAAGCTTAGGCTTTTGGCCTAAGTTGGTCTACTCCCATGGCTGGTCCGGGCGATATCCAAAATCATAATGGGGGTTGTACGGGAGCGCGGCAGCTACCGCCTGAATAGCTGCCTCACGGAGGCGAGCAGCCTTTGCCTCCCTCTCATACTCCTCTGCCTCTCCTCTGGTTATGTAATATCTCCTTTTACCTAAAAGTCAAATAAGGTAGGAGCTGGAAGGGTAATATGGAAAACACGTTGTCGGTTAAATATTAACCGGTATAGGTGGGATTCATTATCCCTCTCGAGGAACTGATAGCGTGTCTTAGCGGCACGATTAAGGAAAGTTGTATGGAGTGGGGGATCTCCTTCGCGGATGGGTACTCCAAGAAAATTTGCTATGCGAGTGGCATAGATCCCACCAAAGAAATCCCCTTCATTAGCATTACTATTTAGCCTCCTCGCTATTATAGCTCCCATGTTGAAACCTCTATCACCTGTTACTGCGCTCTTAAGAATACTAAGGTCAGGTGCGAAGAGGTGACAATGCTCGATCTTGCTGTTAATGCATCTACCTATGAAGAGGGCAAAGTAATGCAAGGCAGGAAAATGGATGCTCCCCATGGTAGCCTACGTAATATCTCTAGTTTCTCCGACAGTTATACTAGAGAAAAAAATTCAAACCGAAGATTTAGGAGGATCATTGAGACTACCCCAATCCGGTATCTTGCAAATTCTATTGAAATCCTCTAAATCCATGGTATACGATTTGTCATCGAGATCAAACAGTACGGATGTGTCACGGCTAGCTGAAAATTTGAATCTACGAACAAAAGAGGCAGTGAGAGTAGTATACTGTTCACATTTATCGGAGATGAATTCTTCAAGTCGAACATTGTGAACAAGTGTATCAAACTCGTCTTTGAAATCTTCATCAATCATGAATTCATCAGAAGGCCATTCACATGGTTGTACCTGTGCGTTCCTCGGTTGGTAAGGATCGGGTTCCCGAATCGCGAGACGGGGACCCCTCTTGTTTGAGGAACCACCATGATAGTTTCTCCTGAACATCTTCCATTTCTGAAATTTTTAGTAACTCAAAGAAAAAGTGAACAAGGCTCAACGAAACTCATAGCAACTACTCCGACAAGTGCCTAGAGGCCAAATCACACATCAAAACTACTTGGGACCAGCTAAAATTAGCATGCAAAGCTCAAGAAGAGGGTCAGCAAGGCAGAAAAAATACTCAACGAGTAAGGCACTAGAGCAAAAACTAATTGGACCAATGGAGGAGTCACATACCAAGGAACAATTCCCCCAAAACAGTTTGGTGAATGAGGCTTTGCACAAGGAGATCGAAAATCACAGCAAGAAGAGCAGGAACACGGGTTTGAGCTGTAGAATGAATTTTTCTAGAGGTATGAGAAGGAGATGGGAGCTGGAATAAGTGGAGGAGGGACACGTGGGCCCCACAAGCCTGGTAGGCGCGGCCAGGGGGGTGCCCGCGCCTCCAGGGCTTGTGGCCCACTGGTGCAGCCCCCTGACTAGCTCTCCATCTCAGTATTTTTCAAAAACTCTAGAAAAAATTATACTTGATTTTCAGGACATTCGGAGAACTTCTATTTTCGGGGTACTTTTCTATGGGACGCAAAAACAGAAAACAGGAAAAATAGAAGCTAAATCTATCATTTTTCTTCTAAGCAACCGAGGGTGAAAGCTTGGAACAGAGGTTTGTGACTCCTCGATTCATCCATCTCATGGTCATCGAAAGAAATCCGTCAATGAGGTTGATCAAGTCTCCTTAACAAACTTTTTCGAATCGCAAAAGGAGACGGAGAATTTTCAAATCGTCACTAGGTTACCTCAATGGGGATGTGCGTATCCCCAACAAGCAAATCATACTTCATCTTGACAGGAGGTATAGGGTATTCAAATCTCCCAATAGGAATCGATGAAGTTTTTCGATAGCATTGATGCAATGTACTCGATATTGTTTATTCGGAAACTGCACCGTATGCTCATTACCATTGACATGGAAAGTGACATTGCCCTTGTTGCAATCTATAACAGCCCCTGCAGTGTTTAAAAAGGGTCTTCCAAGGATGACCGCCATGGCTTCATCCTCGGGAATATCCAGAATAACAAAGTCTGTTAAGATAGTGACGTTCGCAACCACAACATGCACATCCTCGCAAATGCCGATAGGGAAATCAGTTGATTTGTCGGCCATTTGCAGAGAGATTTCAGTGGGTGTCAACGTATCCAGTTCAAGTCTACAATAAAGAGAGAGAGGCATAACACTAACACCGGCTCCAAGGTCGCATAAAGCAGTTCTAACGTAGTTTCCTTTAATGGAGCAAGGTATAGTGGGCACTCCATGATCACCTAGTTTCTTAGGAGTTCCACCCTTGAAGGTGTAATTAGCGAGCATGGTGGAAATCTCAACCTCAGGTATCCTCCTCTTATTAGTCACAATATCCTTCATATACTTAGCATAAGGCAACATTTTGAGCATATCTGTCAAACGCATTTGCAGAAAGACAGGTCTAATCATTTCAACAAATCGCTCAAAATCCTCATCGTCCTTTTTCTTGGATGGTTTGGGGGGAAAGGTCATGGGTTTCTGAACCCATGGTTCCCTTTCTTTACCATGCTTCCTAGCAGCGAAGTCATTCTTATCGTATCTCTTATTCTTAGGCTGTGGGTTATCAAGATCAACAGGTTCAATCTCCACATCCTTATCGATGCTAGGTTGAGCATCATCATGAACATCACTATTGATATTATCATTAGGCTCATGTTCATCACCAGATTGTGTTTCGACATCAGAAACAGAGACATCATTTGGATTCTCGGGTGTAACAGCAACAGGGTTGCTAGCGTGCAAGTTCCTATCACCTTTCTTCTTCTTATTAGGATGACTAGGTGCATCAGTGCTAACTCCTTGAGAATCTTGTTCAATTCTCTTAGGATGACCCTCATGATACAAAGGTTCCTGGGTCATTCTACCGCCTCTAGTGACGACTCTAACAGAATTGTCATTTAACTCATTGAGCAAGTCATTCTGAGCCTTAAGTACTTGTTCTACTTGAGTGGTGACCATAGAGGCATGTTTACTCAACATCTTAAGATCATTGACATTTCTATCCACATAAGCACTTAAATGACTAAGCATACGAGCATTCTGTTCCAATTGTATGCTAACATAATCATTGAAACTTTGTTGTTTGGGAACAAAGTTATCAAATTCATCCAGGCATAAGCTAGCAGGTTTATCAAAAGTAATATCACTCTCATTGAATCTAAGAAGAGAATTTACCTGTACTACCTATATCGGGTTATCAAGACCATGGATCTCTTCGATAGGTGGTAGATTTTTGACATCTTCAGCTTTAATGCCTTTCTCTTTCATAGATTTCTTAGCTTCTTGCATATCTTCAGGAGTGAGGAATAGAATACCTCTTTTCTTCGGAGTTGGCTTCGGAGGTGGTTCAGGAATAGTCCAAGCATTCTCATTGCACAGGATATTATTCAATAGGATCTCAGCTTTTTCTATAGTTCGTTCCCTAAAAACACAACCAGCACAACTATCTAGGTGGTCTCTAGAAGCATCGGTTAGTCCATTATAGAAGATATCAAGTATTTCATTCTTCTCAAGAGGGTGATCAGGCAAAGCATTCAGTAGCTGGACAAGCCTCCCCCAAGCTTGTGGGAGACTCTCTTCTTCAACTTGCACTAAGTTGTATATTTCCTGCAAGGCAGCTGATACGTCTCAAACGTATCTATAATTTTTGATAGTTTCATGTTGTTATCTTGTCATCTTTGGATGTTTTATGTACCTTTTATATCTTTTTTGGGACTAACTTATTAATTCAGTGCCAAGTGCCAGTTCCTGTTTTTTCTGTGTTTTGGCTCTTTTCAGATCTGATTTTTGAATAGAGTCCAAACGGAATAAAATCCCCGAAATAAATTTTTCCCGAACAGAAGCAAATCAGGGGGCTTGAGGGCCAAGCCAGGAGAGCTACAGGGGGCCCACAAGCCCTGTAGCCGCCACGAGGGGGGCGGCGGCTAGCAGGCTTGTGGCCTTCCTCGCACCCCCCTGACCTAGCTCCTTCGCCTATATATTCCCTAAAATATAGAAAAAATCAGGGAATTCACGAAAACACTTTTCCGCCGACGCAAGCTTCCGTTTCCGCGAGATCTCATGTGGAGACCCTTCCCGGTGCCCTGCCGGAGGGGACTTTGGAGTTGGAGGGCTTCTACATCAACATCATCGCCCCTCCAATGACTCGTGAGTAGTTCACTTCAGACCTACGGGTCCGTAGTTAGTAGCTAGATGGCTTCTTCTCTCTCTTGGATCTTTAATACAAAGTTCTCCATGATCTTCATGGAGATCTATCCGATGTAATCCTCTTTGGCGGTGTGTTTGTCGAGATCCGATGAATTGTGGATTTGTGTTCAGATTATCTATTATATATATTTGAGTCTTTGCTGCTTTCTTATATGCATGATTTGATATCCTTGTAAGTCCCTCTGAGATCCGATGAATTGTGGATTTGTGATCAGATTATCTATGATATATATTTGAGTCTTTGCTGATTTCTTATATGCATGATTTGATATCCTTGTAAGTCTCTCCGAGTCTTGGGTTTTGTTTGGCCAAATAGATCTATGATTCTTGCAATGGGAGAAGTGCTTGGTTTTGGGTTCTTACCGTGTGGTGACCTTTCCCAGTGACAGTACAGGCAGCAAGGCACACATCCTGTAATTGCCATCAAGGGTAAGAAGTTGGGCTTTGTCGTAGATATGAGGTTGTCCATCTACATCCTGTCATCTTGCTTAAGGCGTTACTCTGTTCTTTTGGACTTAATACACTAGATGCATGCTGGATAGCGGTCGACGTGTGGAGTAATAGTAGTAGATGCAGAAAGTATCGGTCTACTTGTTTTGGACGAGATGCCTATAGATATAATCATTGCCATAGATGACGTCACGACTTGGCGCGGTTCTATCAATTGCTCGACAGTCATTTGTTCACCCACCGTCTACTTGCTTTCATGAGAGAAGCCACTAGTGAACACTACGGCCCCCGGGTCTATTCACACCTATCGTTTCCACTTTCACTTTTACTTTGCTTTGTTACTTTGTTGCTTTCAGTTCTCACTTGGAAAACAATCTATAAGGGATTGACAACCCCTTCATAGCGTTGGGAGCAAGCTTTTTGTGTTTGTGCAGGCACTTGTGATACTCCTTCACTGGATCGATACCTTGGTTCCCAAACTTAGGGAAATACTTACCACCGCTGCGCTACATCACCCTTTCCGCTTCGAGGGAACACCAACGCAAGGCTCCAAGGCCATGGGGGAAATCCTTTGCATATTTTCCTAGGAAGTCCCTTAAGGCGTAGCCATAGCAGAAGGATTCCTGGTGCCGTTGTTGAGGAGTATCAAGACAAGAACTGTCTCCCGTCAGCACGTTTCTGGCGCCGTTGGAAGGTCTTTTGACGTAGTAGCAGAAGTATTTCTGGCGTCGTTGCCGGGGAAGGAGAGATCTATCCAAGTAGGTCTCACAAACTCATCTCTTGCATTTACTTTTTTGCCAGTTGCCTCTCTTTTTCCTCTCCCCCACTTCACATTTGCCGTTTTCATTTGCCTTTATCCTTTGCCGGTTTCTTTTGCTTTTTGCCTTTTTGCCATTTTCCTTTGCCGGTTTTCTTGCTTGCTTGTGTGCTTGTTTGTTTGTTGAAGTCATCATGGCTATAAACACCAAACTTTACGACTTCTCGAGTAGCAATAATAATGATTTTATTAGTACTCCGATTGCTCCCTCCACTAGTGCGGAATCGTATGAAATCAACGCAGCTTTGCTGAATCTTGTTATGAAAGAGCAATTCTCTGGCCTTCCTAGTGAAGATTCTGCATCCCATCTCAATACCTTCATTGAGATTTGTGATATGCAAAAGAAAAGAGATGTGGATAATGACGTGATTAAGTTGAAGCTTTTTCCTTTCTCGTTGCGAGATCGCGCAAAAACTTGGTTTTCTTCTTTGCCTAAAAATAGTATCGATTCTTGGGATAAGTGCAAAGATGCTTACATATCCAAGTATTTTCCGCCGGCTAAGATCATCTCCTTACGTAAAGATATCATGAATTTCAAGCAACTTGATCATGAACACGTCGCACAATCTTGGTAGAGGATGAAGCTTATGATTACAAATTGTCCCGCTCATGGCTTGAGTTTGTGGATGATTATACAAATCTTTTACGCTGGCTTGAATTTCGCTTCTCGCTATATCTTGGACTCCGCCTCAGGTGGAAGGTTCATGGAAATCATGTTAGGAGAGGCTACAAAACTCCTAGACAATATCATGACCAACTACTCTCAGTTGCACACTCAAAGGTCACCTGCTAGCAAAAAGGTACACGCTATAGAAGAAATTAACTCGCTTAGTACTAAGATGGACGAGTTGATGAATTTGGTTGCTAGTAGAAACGCTCCTTTAGATCCTAATGACATGCCACTATCTTCCTTGATTGATAGTAGCAATGCTAGTTTGGACGTGAATTTTGTTGGTAGGAACAATTTTGGCAACAACAATGCTTTTAGAGGAAACTATGTTCCTAGGCCTTTTCCTAGTAACTCCTCTAACAATTATGGCAATTCCTACAACAACACTTATGGAAATCGCAACAAACTTTTAAAGATTTTCAATGCGTCCATAGAGGAAAAAGTACTCAAAATAGACGATTTGGCTAAGAGCGTTGATAGGATGTCTTGTGATATTGATGCTTTGAAAGTTAGATTTGCTCCTCCCAAGATCAACTTGGATGAAACTTTGAAAGCTATGCGTGTCTCCATTAATGAGAGCAAAGAAAGAACCGCCCAAATTGGCGCTAGGCATGAATGGTTTAAAAGGGTGCGTTCTAGTGATGCAAATCACGAAGATCTTAAAGTGCTTGGTGTGACTCCTCTTGAATCTTTGTTTTCGCGTGTCAAACCTATTGATGAAGGGTCTGGATATGAATCCACTTTGGTTGAAAAACGCCCCAATGATTCGGAATCCACCCATCTTGATGACAAAGGTGTGGAGAGTGGAGTAGAAGAAATCGAAATTTTGGGTAGTAATGAAACTCCCACTTTGGATTTCAAGGAATTCAATTATGATAATTTCTCCTTGTTTGAATGCATTTCTTTGACGCAATCCATTGCAAACTCTCCACATGCTTATAGCCAAAGCAAAGCCTTTACCGCGCATATCGTAGATGCTATGATGAAATCTCTTGAAGAGAAGCTCGGATTAGAAGTCCCTATACCTAGAAAACTTCATGATGAGTGGGAACCTACTATCAAAACCAAGATCAAAAACTATAAGTGCAATGCTTTGTGTGATTTGGGTGCTAGTGTTTCCGCGATTCCAAAGTCTTTATGTGATATTCTTGGTTTTCATGAGATTGAAGAGTGTTCTCTTAATTTGCATCTTGCGGATTCTACTGTCAAGAAACCCATGGGAAGGATCGACGACGTTCTTATTGTTGCAAATAAGAACTATGTACCCGTGGATTTCATTGTACTTGACATAGATTGCAATCCTTCATGCCCCATTATTCTTGGTAGACCTTTCCTAAGGACTATTGGTGCTATCATCGATATGAAGGAAGGGAATATTTGATTTCAATTTCCTTTAAAGAAGGGCACGGGGCACTTTCCTAGAAATAAAATAATATTGCCTTATGAATCTATGATGAGGGCTACTTATGGTTTGAGCACCAAAGATGACTATACGTGATTCCATCACCTTTTGCCTAGCTAAGGGCGTTAAACAAAAGAGCTTGTTGGGAGGCAACCCAAAGAAATCTATCCTTTTTCTTTCTGTTTTGTGTTTTCCACACTTTCATAATTCTGTTATGATTGTGTTTTTTGTGTTTCTTTTTGCGTTTGTGCCAAGCAAAACCGTTATGATTAGTCTTGGGGATGATCGTTTGATCATGCTGGAAAAGACAGAAACTTTCTGCTCACGAAAAGAATTTTCATTTTTTTTGCTGTAAGATATTTTAAGTTGATTATTTTTTATGCTGATTGCTACGCAAATTCTCCAGACTGTCGTAATTTTTCAAAAACTTTGAAGTACCAGAAGTATACGAAGTATACATATTGCTACAGACTGGTCTGCTGTTAACAGATTCTGTTTTTTTGTCTTGGTTGCTTATTTTGATGAAACTATGGATAGTATCAGGGGGTATTTTCCATGGAAGATTGAAAATACAGTAACCCAACATCAGCATAAGTATAATTTAAGTTTCCTATAGTACCTAAGGAAGTGGTAGTTTGCTTTCTTATACTAATGTTATCACGAGTTTCTGTTTAAGTTTCGTGTTGTGAAGTTTTCAAGTTTTGGGTGAAGTTCTTATGGACAAAGAGATAAAGAGTGCCAAGAGCTCAATCTTGGGGATGCCCAAGGCACCCCAAGAGATTCAAGGATGCCATAAAAGCCTAAGCTTGGGGATGCCCCGGGAAGGCATCCCCTCTTTCGTCTTCAAATCCATCGGTAACGTTACTTGGGGCTATATTTTTATTCACCACATGTTATGTGTTTTGCTTGGAGCGTCTTGTATCATAGGAGTCTTTTATTTTTGTTGTGTCACAATCATCCTTTCTGCACACCTAGAGAGAGAGACATGCACTCACCGTGATTTTGTCGAGCTTCACTTATATCCTTTGGTAGACAATTCAGCTCAGATGTGCTTCACTTATATCTTTTAAGCTAGATGCTTTTGCTCTATGTGCTTCACTTATATCATTTAGTGCACAGCAATGCGTGGCTTGGTAGTTGATCTATGCTTTGAAAGTAATCTCAAAAGGGGTAGTTATCCAAAGGGAAACGAAAACTTCCACCTTCATGTGCATTGAATAGTTAGAGAAGTTTGATTCATCTCAATTAGTTTTGAGTTGTGGTTTTGGTAATATTGAAGTTATGCTAGTAAGGTGTTGTGGATCTAGAAATACTTGTGTTGAAGTTAGTGATTCCCGTAGCATGCACGTATGGTGAACCGCTATGTGATTAAGTTTGAGCATGATTAGTCTTTTGATTGTCATCCTTTGTGTGGCGCTCGGGATCGCGCGATGGTTTATACCTACCAACCCTTCCCCTAGGTGTATGCGTTGAATGCTTTGTTTTGATTACTAATAAAACTTTTCTAACAAGTATATGAGTTCTTCATGACTAATGTTGAGTCCATGGTTTAGATGCACTTTCACCTTCCACCATCACTATATTCTTAGTGTCGTGCAACTTTCGCCGGTGCACAAAACCCATCATTAGCCTCCCTCAAAACAGCCACCATACCTACCTGCTATGGCTTTTTCAAAGTCATTCCGAGATATATTGCCATGTAACTACCACCATGACATGTGCCACCACATCTACATTTCCATTGCATGATGTTTCCATTAATGTCTATGCCATGCTAGATCATTGTCACGGTACACTACCGAAGGCATTCCACATAGAGTCATTGTTGCTCTAAGTTTTGAGTTGAAAGTGTGATGATCATCATTGATGGAGCATTGTCCCATGTGAGGAAATAAAATATGCCAAAGATGCCCACCAAAATAAAAAATAAAAAATAAAAAAAGAGGCCAAAGAGCCCATAAAAAACGATGAGAGAAAAAGAGAGAAGGGACAATGCTACCACCTTTCCACACTTGTGCATATTAAGCACCATGATCTTCATGATTGAGAGTCTCTCATTTTGTCACCACCATATAGCTGGTGGGAAATTTTCATTATATAACTTGGCTTGTATATTCTAATGATAGGCTTCCTCAAAATTGCCTTAAGTCTTCGTGAGCAAGCAAGTTGGATGCACACCCACTAGTTTTCTTTAAGAGCTTTCACATACTCTTAGCTCTAGTGCACTATTTTTATGGAAATCCCTACTCATTCACATTGATATCTACTGATGAGCATCTCCACAGCTCATTGATATGCCTAGTTAATGTGACCATCTTCTCCTTGTTTTTCTTGCAACCTCCACCACACTCCACACCACTTATAGTGCTAAAACCGTGGCTCACGCTCATGTATTGCGTGAGAGTTGAAAAGGTTTTAGAAAGTAAAGGTGTGAAAAATATTACTTGGCCAATACCGGGGTTGTGCATGGTTTAAATTCGTTGTGCAATGATGATAGAGCATAGCCAGACTATATGCTTTTGTAGGGATAACTTTCTTTTGCCCTTGTTATTTTGAAAGTTCATGATTACCTTGCTAGTTTGCTTGAAGTATTATTGTTTCCACGTCAATAGCAAACTATTGTTTTGAATCTAATGGATCTAAACATTCACGTCACATAGGAGGAGTTACAAAGGACATCTATGCTAGGTAGCATGAAAGCATAAAAAATTGATTCTTTATCACCTCCCTACTCGAGGACGAGCAGGAGTTAAGCTTGGGGTTGCTTGATACGTCTTAAACGTATCTATAATTTTTGATGGTTTCATGCTGTTATCTTGTCATCTTTGGATGTTTTATGTACCTTTTATATCTTTTTTGGGACTAACTTATTAATTAAGTGCCAAGTGCCAGTTCCTATTTTTTCTGTGTTTTTGGCTCTTTTCAGATCTGATTTTGGAACGGAGTCCAAACGGAATAAAATCCCCGAAATATTTTTTTCCCGAACAAAAGCAGATCAGGGGGCTTGAGGGCCAAGCCAGGAGAGCTACACGGGGCCCACAAGCCCTATAGCTGCCACGAGGGGGCTACGGCTAGCAGGCTTGTGGCTTCCCTGGCGCCCCCCTGACCTAGCTCCTTCGCGTGTATATTCCCTAAAATACAGAAAAAATCAGGGAATTCACGAAAGCACTTTTCCGCCGACGCAAGCTTCCGTTTCCGCGAGATCTCATGTGGAGACCCTTCCCGGTGCCCTGCCGGAGGGGACTTTGGAGTTGGAGGGCTTCTACATCAACATCATCGCCCCTCCAATGACTCGTGAGTAGTTCACTTCAGACCTACGGGTCCGTAGTTAGTAGCTAGATGGCTTCTTCTCTCTCTTGGATCTTCAATACAAAGTTCTCCATGATCTTCATGGAGATCTATCCGATGTAATCCTCTTTGGCGGTGTGTTTGTCGAGATCCGATGAATTGTGGATTTGTGTTCAGATTATCTATTATATATATTTGAGTCTTTGCTGCTTTCTTATATGCATGATTTGATATCCTTGTAAGTCCCTCTGAGTCTTGCTTTTTGTTTGGCCAACTAGATCTATGATTCTTGCAATGGGATAAGTGCTTGGTTTTGGGTTCTTACCGTGTGGTGACCTTTCCCATTGACAGTAGGGGCAGCAAGGCACACATCCAGTAGTTGCCATCAAGGGTAACAAGTTGGGCTTTGTCGTAGATATGAGATTGTCCATCTACATCATGTCATCTTGCTTAAGGCGTTACTCTGTTCTTTTGGACTTAATACACTAGATGCATGCTGGATAGCGGTCGACGTGTGGAGTAATAGTAGTAGATGCAGAAAGTATCGGTCTACTTGTTTTGGACGTGATGCCTATAGATATAATCATTGCCATAGATGACGTCTCGACTTTGCGCGGTTCTATCAATGGCTCGACAGTAATTTGTTCACCCACCGTCTACTTGCTTTCGTGAGAGAAGCCACTAGTGAACACTATGGCCCCCGGGTCTATTCACACCTATCGTTTCCACTTTTGCTTTTACTTTGCTTTGTTACTTTGTTGCTTTCAGTTCTCACTTGGCAAACAATCTATAAGGGATTGACAACCCCTTCATAGCGTTGGGAGCAAGCTTTTTGTGTTTGTGCAGGCACTTGTGATACTCCTTCACTGGATCGATACCTTTGTTCTCAAACTGAGGGAAATACTTATCACCGCTGCGCTACATCACCCTTTCCGCTTCGAGGGAACACGAATGCAAGGCTCCAAGGCCACGGGGGAAATCCTTTGCATATTTGCCTAGGAAGTCCCTTAAGGCGTATCCGTAGCAGAAGGATTCCTGGTGCCGTTGCTGAGGAGTATCAAGGCAAGAACAGTCTCCCGTCAGCACGTTTCTGGCGCCGTTCGAAGGTCTTTTGTTGCAGTAGCAGCAGCTTGCTTCTTATGGGCAGGGACATATTTCTCAGAGAAGTAGTAGATCATATCCTGGGGCTATGCACACAACCAGGAGCAAGAGAGGTGAACCAAGTCTTAGCATCATCCTTTAGCGAGAAAGGAAACAGCTTAAGGATATAGTAGTGGCGGATCTTTTCCTCACTCGGGAATAGGTTGGCTATATCGTGCAATTTGGTAAGATGGGCTACAACCGTTTCAGACTCATAACCGTGAAAAGGATCAGATTCGACCAAACTGATTAACTCAGGGTCGACAGAGAATTCATAATCCTTATCGGTCACAAAGATAGGCGAAGTAGCAAACTTCGGGTCGTATTTCATCCTAGCGTTCAAAGATTTTTCTTTACACTTGCGTAGTAAGTTCTCAACATCATAGCTATCCTTACAAGCAAGAAATTCTTCATCTATCTGTCCCTCCATAACATAACCCTCAGGCATATCAGGCAATTCATATCTAGGAGAGCTAGTTCTAACAGGCAAAATAGCAGGTTCTACTTCAATAATCTTAGTAGTTTCGGAAGTATCATCACATCTAGCAGCAACTCTAGCAGTTTGTGCATCAAGGAATGCACCTAGTGGCAAAGAAGTATCAAGCATAGCATCATCACAAGCACCATGAATAATAGAAGTAGCATCATCAAGCACAGGCGACACATCAAAATTTCTAGTAGGAGGTGGTGTCGCAAATTACTCATAACTGAAGGTGAATCAAGTGCAGAGCTAGATGTCAGTTCCTTACCTGTCCTCGTAGTTGAGGGCAAGAGTTTAGTTCTTGGATCTTTCGAGGGTAGAGTATTCAACCCAAATTTATTGATTCGACACAAGGGGAAGCCAAAGAATATTCTCAAGTATTAGGAGTTGAGTTGTCAATTCAACCACACCGGAAAGATTTAGTATTTGTAGTAAAGTATCAGTAGCAAGGTAGTATGATAGCAACAGTAGCAACGGTAACAGTAGCAGCAAAGTGAAAATAGTAGTGATAGAGTAACGGTAGTAGCAGCAACAACAATAGCGACAGAGTAACAGTAGCAGTAGTGACAGCAGTAGCGGCAAAGTAATGTAGCAAAGAGCAGTAGGAAAAACTTGTAGGCATTGGATCGGTGATGGATGATTATGCCGGATCCTATTCATCATGCAACAGTTATAACACGGTGAGATATGTAACTAGCTCCAGTTCGTCAATGTAATGTAGGCATGTATTCCGTATGTAGTCATACGTGCTTAGGGAAAAGAACTTGCATGACATCTATTGTCCATCCCTCCCGTTGCAGCGGGGTCCTAATGGAAACTAAGGTATACTAAGGTTCTCCTTTTAATAAAGAACCAGACCAACGCATTAACACTTAGTGAATACATGAACTCCTCATACTATGGTCATCTCCGGGAGTGGTTTCGGCTATTGCCAATCCGACGTTGCCGGGTCATAACACATAGTAGGTGACTACAACTTGCAAGATAGGATCAAGAACACACATATATTGGCGACAACATAATAGGTTCAGATCTGAAATCATGGCACTCGGGCCCTAGTGACAAGCATTAAGCATGGCAAAGTAGTAGCAACATCAATCTCAGAACATAGTGGATACTAGGGATCAATCCCCATCAAAACTAACTCGATTACATGATAGATCTCATCCAACCCATCACCGTCCAGCAAGCCTACGATGAGATTACTCACGAACGGTGAAGAGCATCATGGAATTGGCGATGAAGGAAGGTTGGTGATGATGATGGAGATGATCTCCCCTCTCCGGAGCCGAGAACGGACTCCAGATGTGCCCTCCAGAGGAAGAACGGGAGGTGGCTGCGTCTCCGTATCGTAAAATGCGATGAACTCTTCTCCTTGAATGTTTCCGAACGAAACGGACTAAATAGAGCTGAGATTGGAGGCGGTGGAGCAACATGGGCCCCACAAGCCTAATCTTGGGGATGCCCAAGGCACCCCAAGGTAATATTCTTGGAAGCATCAAAATTCTAAGCTTGGGGATGCCTTAGAAAACTTCATGAGATCCGTTAGTATAAGCAACATATTAAATACTTTCAGGTGCTTTTATAAGTTGATTCTTAATTTATTTTAACATAGGTTATTGTATCCTAACTCCTCCATGGCTTATGCCCCCCGATACAAACCATATCATCATCAAAACAAGGAAACTACACAAGCAAAAATAGAATATGACTGAATCAAAATAATCTATGGTAATCTGTAATGAACCTTTGCAATACATAGCTTCAAGTCTTGTTGGTACTCCACCCATAAGTGGCTCTCATGATTGAGTCGTGTGGGCATAATTCTATTTCCGGGGAAGTGTTCCATGCCTTTCTTTAATGAAATTGGGACGTTATATTTTCCTCCTTCATATCTAATTGCACCTATAGTTTGTAGGAAAGGTCTTCCAAGTATAATTGGACAAGTAGGGTTGCAACCAATATCAAGCACAATGAAATCTACACACACATAATTTTTATTTGCAATTATCAGCACATCAATTATTCGACCCAAGGGTTTCTTAATGGTAGAATCCACAATATGCAAGTTTAGTGAACATTCTTCAATATTAGTGAGACCAAGCATATCACATAAAGTTTTAGGTATAGTTGAAACACTAGCCCCAAGGTCACACAAATCATTGCATTCATATTTATTTATATTTTTTATAGTATTTTCCCACTCATCATGCAATTTTATAGGAATAGAAACTTCAAGCTAAAGTTTTTCATCATAAGCTTTCACCATAGCTTCCACTATATGTTGAGTAAAAGCTTCGTTTTGTTCATAAGCATTGGGTGAGCTAATAATTGATTTTAAAAAGGAAATAAATTCTATTAAAGATATATTATCATTATTAAAGTCCTTGTAATCCAAGATAGTGGGCACATCACTAGTTAAAGTTTTGACCTCTCCAAACCAACTTTTTTTTAGTTTTACCATTAAAATCATCACCCTCCAAGAAAACGGGGGGCTCCTTTACTAGATTTGACACATCTTGAGTCCCTTTATCATTAAAATTCAAATAAGTAAACAAATATTCAATAGGAGAAGTACCAATCATTTTAAGATCTTCATCATGATTGCGGTAAAAACCGGATGGAAGAGCTTTTTCTAGGAATTCCCGCTTAGCTTTCAACTTAGCGGTCCTCTCCTTACTTGAATTAATAGAAACTTGGATATATTTAATTGTATCATTAAAATCATGCTTAGGAGGCAAAGCTCTTTTGAGAGTTTCTACATCAAGTGCAACCATATCCATGTATTTAGCCACAGTATCGACAACATGCAATTTTTATTCTACCATAGTATTGAAAACTTGTGAGAATCAATTAATTCCTTTATTGTGTTCACAAGATTAGAGGTATCCGATTAGAATTTGTAGAAGAATTTCCATAAGAATTACGATAATAATTCCCAGAACCATTAGAATTTTTACCGGGATATGGCGTAGCATTGAAATTACCCCTATAAGCATTGTTGTTGAAACTATTTCGCAAGACAAAGTTCACATCAATAGCATCATTATTTTGTTCAATCAAGGTAGAGAAGGTCATATCATTAGGATCGACATGAGTATTTTTATTAACAACTAAATTCATAAGAGCATCCACTTTTTCACTCAAAGTAGCGATTTCGTCCATACAATTTACCTTCTTACCAGTTGGAGCTCTTTTGGTATGCCATTGAGAATAGTTGGCCATGATGTTTTCCAGTAGTTTGGTGGCCTATCCTAAGGTCACCTCCATGAAGGTACCACCTACGGAAGAATCTAGAAGATTTCTAGACACAAAGTTTAGTCCAGCATATAAATTTTGGATAATCATCCACAAGTTTAAGCCATGTCTTGGGCAATTTCTTATCATCAATTTCATCCTCTCCAAATCTTTTGCAATATGTTAATGCTCTTTCTGTTTAAAATTCATTATTTTATTTCTAAGGGAGATGATCTTAGCAAGAGGAAAATACTTGGCAATAAAAGCATCTTTACACTTATCTCATGTTCCAATACTATTACGTGGTAAGATGAAAACCAAGCTTTAGCTTTCTCTCTTAATGAAAAAGGAAACAATTTTAATTTCACAATATCATTATCGATACCCTATTCCTTTTGCATAGCACAAAGTTCAAAAAAAGCATTGAGATGTGAAGCGAGATCCTCATTAGGACTTCCTGAAAATTGCTCTTTCAAGACAAGATTCAATAATGCACCATTAATATCAAAAGCATACGCACTAGTGGTGAGTGGTATAGGAAAACTAATAAAATCATTGTTATTAGTATTTGAGAAGTCACACAACTTAGTAGTATCTTGAGACATGGTGTCGGCGATATACCCGCTGTATAACCCGGTTTGAAGTATAACCCGGCTTGAAGTATACCTCGCTGTAGAACCCGGCCGAGTTTGGCGACTTATTAGTGACCCGGCAAGTGGCTCATATATGACCCGGCAGGCGAGTCAGACAAACTACAAGACCCAACATCCCAGAAGGCGGCTCAAGGGAGGGCCAGCTCGCAGAGAAGGCCCAAGGAAAGCAAGGACTCCTTCACAAACGAAACAACACCCGAATTAGGATTAAAGAGAGACTAGTCCTAGTCCTACTCCTAGTAAGACTCTACATGTAAAGCTACCCATTCCACATATATATGGAGGGGTAAGGCGACCCAAGAGGGACAGGTTCAGGTCATTAGAGATAGATAGATTAGTCACCCTCGAGATTAGAGGTAGCGATTCTGCACCCTTGTAATCGAGATCATCATCTTCATCAATGAAACATAAGTAGGACGTAGGCTTTTAGCTTCATCGGAGAGGCCGAACCTGGGTAAAATCACGTCTCTTGATTCCAACCAACCCCTCTCAAGCCACCACATAGTTGCGATGGCTCAACACCTAAGTCTTTGCACGAGGACATATGTCGGGACAAAACCACGACATTTGGCTCCCATCGTGGGGTTGATCGCACGTTGGTATTGTGTTTTTGGAGGAAGCTCTTCACGGACCGACAAACTCGCGATTGTTCAGATGAAGAAGAATCATCACGGAGGGATCTACATCAACTGTGAGTTCATCAATCAAGACGACCACAGTCCTCGTCAATCTTGCACTATCATCAAGTCGCCGCAGTCTTTGTTAATCACGCGTCGCCGTCAAAATTTTCGTAGCCAACCCTCAGTGAACCAAGCAATGGAGCATGGTAGATTTGATCTTACTATGATTCTTCTCACTCGTATAAGAAAAGTACAAGTTGCCGGCGGCGTCCAGCGAGAAGACAGGCGGTCGAATCGGGCTTACAGGTGCAATTCAATCTGGAGCTAGGGCTGCTCTTTGTGTCCGTTTAAAAAAAGGACTACTCCTTGTCGGAACAAAATCTTGATTAGAACGCGGACTCAGTTTCGACCAAAAATGTAGTGGTTCGCCTTGCGACCGCGGCGGCTCCTCCGTGCCTCACACGAGCGCCGATCGAGCTGCCCCCGCGCGAGCCTTTGCTTGCGCTGGTTCCGCGTCGTCCAGGTCGTCCCACCTTGACTTCCTTCCGTTGGGTCAGCCCTGTCATATCCGCTGCTGCCGCACTCATTGTGTTGACCTTCTGCTGCCACCTCGCTGTGCTCGCCGAGCCTTCACAGCCTCACCTCGCCTCGGCCACTGCTTGCTCCGGAGCCGGCTCGACCTGCCGCGGCAAACTGTGCCGCTCAAATAGGCCCCTCGAGCCGCCTCCCCTCCATCACGTGCATCTCCACCATCGAGCGTGCCACGCCGCGCCGCTGCTCCTACCGCGCCTCGCCGCTTCTCCCATCACGCCTACGAGTTGCCTCAGCACTGCGTCGCTACTTCTGTCGGCCTCCGACCTGCACTCGCTCCTCCGCGCTCCGGACTCATCATGCTGCACCGTGATGCTCAGGCTGGCCCCGACAGCGTATGCACCCACGCTCGTTCCGCCTCATCGCGCCTATCGTGCCGCTTCGCCCTTGCTGCGCAGCGCTATTCCAACTGCGCTTGCTGCCGCCATCACCTGCTTCGCCTCGCATTGCCCGTAGCACCGCGACCCTCTGCATCACCTCTGCCCCCGTAACTTTGCGTGCAGGACCACATGACTGCGCTGCTCATGTATAGGCAAAGACTTCGCGACCTACTACGTCCATGTCTGCTACGCCTGTGAAGTTGAAAGCAACAGAGTCCGGCTGCTGGTACTCTCGACAAACTACTCTGAAGGTTCACCACATGAATTATATCTGTCTTTAGTGAAGACCAAAACCAGCCACTCACGGTACTAGTGTTCGGAGATAATGCAGCAGGTCACCCAATACACACACCGCTCAGAATCTGGATGATTTAAAAACACCAGAAATCAAATCCAGTACAAAGAGAGCAAACTCTTTGCTGCAATTGGGGACATCGTACCACGGATACAAAGCTCGCACCAGCATTACTCACCACCAGCAAATGTTCGCTTTCGTCCGACAAAAATACCAGGTGAAGTGATGACCCACAAGTATAGGGGATCTGTCGTAGTTTTTTCAATAAGTAAGAATGTCGAACCCAACAAGGAGCGGAAGGAAATGAGACGCAGTTTTCAGTAAGGTATTCTCTGCAAGCACTGAAATTATCGTTAACCAGATGCATAGGGTAAAACTTCTGATATAATTCCAATTTCAACCAGTTGTAGTTCCATGATCCAATATCATCACATAGCCTATACCACGTCAATGCCTTCTCCTTCAAAGATAAAGAAAATACCTTCTTGTTGACATCATCCTCGGGCATACATGCAAGCTTAAATAATCCGCAAACTTCATCCACAAAGATTAGATGTAAATCAGGAAGTATTGTCCCATCTCCTGCATAAGGATTAGCTAGCAGTTTTTCTATCATACCTGAAAGAATTTCATAATAAATATTTTTAGTAGGTGCATCAGGTTGAGGAGCATCTCTTTGTGCTTCCGGTCGGGGTGAAGATACCCCAAACAAGCCCCTCAAAGGATTATTTTCCATAGTGACAAGTGACAGTAAATTTCAGCACAATATATACATTTTTCCTTACCAAGTTCCACTCACCAAAGGCGCTTCACTCCCCGGCAACGACGCCAAAAAAGAGTCTTGATAACCCACAAGTATAGGGGATCTATCGGGGTCCTTTCGATAAGTAAGAGCGTCGAACCGAACGAGGAGCAGAAGAAAATGACAAGCGGTTTTGAGTAAGGTATTCTCTGCAAGCACTGAAATTATAAGTAACAGATAGTTTTGTGATAAGGTAATTCATAACGAGTAGCAAGTAACAAATGTAACAAAGGTGCAGCAAGGTGTCCCAATCCTTTTTGTAGAAAAAGACAAGCCTGGACAAACTCTTATATGAAGCAAAGCGCTCCCGAGGACACATAGGAATTTTTGTCAAGCTAGTTTTCATCATGCTCATTTGATTCGCGTTTGTTACTTTAATAATTTGATATGTGGGTGGACCCGTGCTTGGGTGCTGCCCTTAATTGGAAAACCTTCCACTTATGATTAACCTCCCTTGCAAACATCCGCAACTACGAAAGAAGGATTAAGATAAATCTAACCATAGCATGAAACATATGGATCCAAATCAGCCCCTTACGAAGCAATGCATAAACTAGGGTATAAGCTTCTGTCACTCTAGCAACCCATCATCTACTTATTACTTCCCAATGCCTTCCCCTAGGCCCAAATAATGGTGAAGTGTCATGTAGTCGATGTTCACATGACACCGCTAGAGGATACACAACATACATCTCATCAAAATATCGAACGAATACCAAATTCACATGATTACTTATAGCAAGACTTATCCCATGTGCTCAGGAACAAAAATAATTACTCACAAAGCATATTCAAGTTCATAATCATAAACATAGGAGTACTAATAATTATTAAGGATCTGAACATATGATCTTCCACCAAGTAAACCAACTAGCATCAACTACAAGGAGTAATCAACACTACTAGCAACCCCCACGTACCAATCTGAGGTAGATAAAGATCGGATACAAGATATGAACTAGGGTTTGGAGAGGAGATGGTGTTGATCAAGATGTTTATGAAGATTGCCCCCTCTCGATGAGAGGATCATTGGTGATGACGATGGCTTTGATTTCCCCTCCGGGAGGGAAGTTTCCCCGACAGAATAGCTCCATCGGAGCCCTAGATTGGTTCTGCCCAAGTTCCACCTCGAGACGGCGGCACTTCGTCCCGAAAGTTCTGATATGATTTTTTCCAGGTCAAAACCCTTCATATAGCAGAAGATGGGCACCGGAGGCCCGCCAGGGGGCCCATAAGCCTGCAGGGCGCGCCCCTGGCTTGTGGCCACCTGGTGGGTCCTCTGATGTGTTTTTTTCGCCCAATAGCTTCTATATAATCCAAAATAACTCTCCATAAGTTTTCAGGACTTTTGGAGTTGTGCAGAATAGGTCTCTCATATTTGCTCCTTTTTCGGTCCAGAATTTCAGCTGGCGGCATTTTCCTCTTCATGTAAACCTTGTAAAATAAGATATAAAAGGGATAATATTGTACCATAATGTGTCTTAACAACCAATAATGCAATAAATATTGATATAAAAGCATGATGCAAAATGGACATATCAACTCTCCCAAGCTTAGACCTTGCTTGTCCTCAAGCGAAAGCCGAGCTCGATAAATATGCCCACATGTTTAGAGATAGAGGTGTTGATAAAAATAAAATACAAACATGAAGGCATCATGGTTATCTTTAGAAAAACAACACATATCCACATATAATTTCTTATGCTAGAGTAACAATTCATTCACAAGGTAAAATATCAATCAAGAACTCTATTGAGAATTAACAAACTATCATCTCAGTCATTGAAGCAATTCCAATTTATCATAACGTAGGAAAGAGTCAATATAAAAGCTTGTAAAGAAAATCCACATACTCAATCATCTTGTAGTCTTTCATAATTACTAACCCTCACGTGGTACCTATGAGGTCAAAGCTTCAATCAGACACAGAGGAACATAGGGGCTTATAGTTTTCCCTCCCAACTATTTATCTCAAGGGTAATGTTCACAATAATAACTCATGATCACCCACATCCGAGTGGATATATTTGTCTAGATCATTCCCCAACACATGATGCTTCCCAAAAGATAAAGCCGAAATAAAGGAAATGGTGAAGATCACCACGACTCTTGCATAAGGATAAGTACTAGAAAGTAAAAGTAACACATAGTCCCTTCGCAGAGGGAAGCTGAGGTTGTCATGCGCTTGTATAGTTGGATGCACAATCCCTTGATGCGGAAGAACGTCACTTTATATTGCCCCTTGTGATAAAGAACTTTATTATGCAGTCTGTCGCTTTTATTTCTTCCATATCACAAGTTCGTATAAATTTTATTTTCCTCTCACTAATATATCACACATATTTATAGAGCAATTTTTATTGCTTGCACCGACGACAACTTACTTGAAGGATCTTACTCAATCCATATGTAGGTATGGTGGTCTCTCAAGGCAAAACTGGGTTAAACGTGTTTGGATGCACAAATAGTATCTCTACTTGGTGCAGAAGTTTTTGGCTGATATGGGGTGGAAGCGAGCGACACATGTTGAAGGATCTATAACCATATAACTTCTATTCGGAAACAAGCAAACATAACTCATTATGTTGTCTTCCTTGTTTAACATCAACTTCTTAACATATACTCCCTCCGTCCCAAAATAAGTGTCTCAACTTTGTACTAACTCTAGTATAAAGTTGTGCTAAGTCCGAGAAACTTATTTTGGGACAGAGGGAGTAATATTTTAATGAGTGCTCACAATCATAAAAGATGTCTAAGATTATATATTTATATGTGAACCTCTCTTTCTTTATTACTTCCTTTTAATTCCAGCAATGACCAATAGCTTTGTTTGTCAACTCACAAAAAACTTCAATCAACCAACTTTTTATATGTGAAGTCATCACTCCCCATAAGATAATTATATATATTCTTTGCTTTAATTCTATATTTCTTTTTCTCAAGATCATAGCAAGCCAGCAAAAGCCCTCAACTCAAAACTACTCATTATTATATAACTCTCGAACTAGCTTACATAGGGTGGACATAACCAAAACTCAAAACTAGATCACACTAAAACTTTATTCTACAAGATCAAGATATAACCAAAAAGGATTGAGCGCAGATAAATGAGAAGGTAAAAGATGTGATGGTGATACGGTACCGGGGCACCTCCCCCAAGCTTGGTACAAGCCAAGGGGAGTGCCCTATACCCATGTCTTTAGTTGCCTTTCTTCGGAGGTGTTGATGTTGAAGTTGTTGATGAGGTTGGAGGCTTGCCTAGTTTTCTCTTAAGCATATAATTATGTTCCCTCAGATTGTCTACTTCCTTCTCGGTCCTCAATATCTTTTTACATAATTCTGCTTTGCTCTCCTACAGAAGAGGAGAGGGGATAAATAGAACCTTGGGTTTTCTCTTTGTATTTGGGAGGCTCGATTTTTTGCACTCCACATGCATATCTCTGCGTCGAGGCGGGGGGGGGGGGGGTCTCCCCTTGAGCTTTCTTCAACACACTTGCCTTCCAGTTCCTCCTCCGAGAACAACCCATAAGGAGCCAAGTCCCCGTAGAGCTTGGGATTGGCAATATAATGCGATACATAGATCTCCCCATCGGAATCTTGGGACAACATCTCACTCAAAATCTGCTACAGAAACAACTCAGAACAAAAACATGAGATATTGACGTGATACGAAGGTCAAAACTATCGGGGGATTATATAATGAAATTTTACCGACCCATAGGAGTGTTACACAAGAAAACATAGTCTCGAGGGTACACAGGGTGGCCACAAGCCTGCAGGGTGCGCCCCGGGGGGTAGGGCGCGCCCCACTGACTTGTCGCCTCCTCGTGCACTTTTCGGACTGCTTTCAATTTTCCTACCTTTTTAAAAATTCCAAAACTGATAAAAATAGCCATTGGAAAAGTTTTGGAGTCGGTGTGCTTACCGTAACACATACCTATTCCTTTTTGGAGACTGAAATGTTCTGATAGGTCTCCCTAATGTACTCTTTCGGAGTTATGGTATTGATAATATTCTTTTCAACATTTATGGGGGTACCTGAGATATAATGTTTGATTCTTTGCCCATTTACCACCTTCAGATTTGTGCCTTTGGCGTTGTTGATTTTGGTAGCACCGGAACGATATACTACCTCGATAATGTAAGGCCCTTCCCATTTAGAGAGAAGTTTTCCTGCCAAAAATCTTAAACGAGAGTTGTATAGCAAGACATGATCACCTACATTGAATTCACGCTTTTGTATCCTTCTATCATGCCATCTCTTAAACTTTTCTTTAAACAACTTAGCATTCTCATAGGCTTTGGTTCTCTATTCATCAAGCGAGCTAAGGTCAAATAACCTCTTCTTACCAGCAAGTTTGAAATCATAGTTAAGCTCTTTAATTGCCCAATAAGCTTTATGTTCTACCTCTAAAGGTAAGTGACATGCTTTGACATAAACCATTTTATACGGAGACATAACCATAGGGTTTTTGTAAGCGGTTCTATAAGCCCATAATGCGTCGTCAAGTTTCTTAGACCAATTCTTTCTAGATCTATTAACGATCTTTTGTAAGATCAATTTAATTTCCCTATTGCTCAATTCTACTTGACCACTAGACTTAGAATGATAAGGAGATGCAATTCTATGATTAACATCATACCTAGCAAGCAATTTACGAAAAGCACCATGAATTAAGTGTGAACCACCATCGGTCATTAAATATCTAGGGACTCCAAATCTAGGGAAAATGACTTCTTTCATCATTTTAATAGAAGTGTTATGATCAGCACTACTAGTTGGAATAGCTTCTACCCTCTTAGTAACATAATCAACATCAACTGGACTATGAGTATACCCGCTGGACTTTGGAAAAGGTCCCATATAATCAAAACCCCAAACATCAAAGGATTCAATAACAAAAGAGAAATTCATAGGCATTTCTTGACGTCTACTAATATTACCAATTCTTTGACAGTCATCACAAGACATGACAAACTTACGAGCATCCTTGAAGAGAGTAGGCCAATAAAACCATATTGTAATACCTTGTGTGCAGTTCTATCTCCAGCGTGGTGTCCTCCATAGGCCTTGGAGTGACACTTGTGTAGGATCTGTCCCTGTTCATGCTTAGGTATACAACGTCTAATAATACCATCTATTCCTTCTTTATAAAGGTGTGGATTGCCCAAAAGTAATGTCTTAAATAATAGAAGAACCTTTTCTTTTGTTGGTATGTGGAACTAGGCGGTATAAATTTAGCAACAATGTAGTTAGCATAATCAGCATACCAAGGAGCACTAAGTGAATCATTTATTACAGCTAATTATTCATCAGGAAAGCTATCATAAATAGGTAGTGGGTCATCAAGAACATTCTCTAGTCTAGACAAGTTATCTGGTATGGGGTTATCATCACCCTTTCTATCAATAATATGCAGATCAAATTGTTGTAGCAAAAGAACCCATCTAATAAGTCGAGGTTTAGCATCTTTCTTTTCCATAAGGTATTTAATAGCAGCATGATCAGTGTGGACAGTTACTTTGGAATCAACAATAAAGGGCCTAAACTTATCACAAGCAAACACAAATGCTAAAAATTCCTTTTCAGTATTAGCGTAGTTTCTTTGAGCAGTGTCTAGAGTTTTACTAGCGTAATGGATGACTTTTTATTTCTTATCAACTTTTTTCCCTAGAATAGCACCAACATCATAATCACTGGGATCACACATAATTTAAAATGGCAGGTTCCAATCAGGTGGTTGAACAACAGGTGCAGTAATCAAGGCTCTCTTAAGAATTTCAAATGCTTCTACACAATCATGATAAAAAAATTAATGGAACATATTTTTGCAAAAGTTTAGTGAGAGGCTTAGAAATTTTAGAGAAGTCTTTAATAAACCTCCTATAGAAACCAGCATGACCAAGGAAACTTCTTATACCTTTGATATCTGTTGTACACGACATTTTTTTCAATAGCATCAACTTTAGCTTTATCAACTTCAATACCTCTTTCGGAGATTTTGTATCGCAAGACAGTGCCTTCATTAACCATAAAATGGCACTTCTCCCAATTCAAGACAAGATTAGTTTCTTCACATCTCTACAAAACTTGATCAAGGTTGCTCAAGCAATCATCAAAAGAACTTCCGTAAATAGAAAAATCATCCATGAAAACCTTAACAATCTTTTCACAGAAGTCAGAGAATATGGTCACCATACATCTTTGAATAGTAGCAAGTGCATTGCATAAATGAAAAGGCATACGTCTATAAGGAAAGTTACCAAAAGGGCAAGTATAAGTGGTCTTCTCTTGATCCTCTTTTGACACGGGTGTTTGAGAGAAACAAGAATATCCGCCTAGAAAGCAAAAAAAATGTACGTTTGGATAGTCTTCCTAGCATTTGATCTATAAAAGGTCGCGGGTAATGATCTTTCCTAGTAGCTTTATTTAATTTCCTAAAATCAATTACCATTCTATATCCTGTAACAATTCTTTGCGGGGTCAATTCATTTTTATCATTAGGAACAACGGTAATACCTCCCTTTTTACGAACACGATGAACATGACTAACCCATCTACTATCAGCAATAGAATAAATTATACGTGCCTCCGGAAGCTTTAATATTTCATTTCTTACCACTTCCTTCATTTTAGGATTTAATTGTCGTTGGTGATCAACAATTTGTTTAGCATCAGGCTCCATATTGCTTTTGTGGTGACCTAGAGTTGGACTAATGCCCGTAAGTTCATCAAGAGTATATCCAATAGCGGCACGGTGCTTCCTCAAAGTTTACAATAATCTCTTTTCTACATGCTCTGAAAGGTTAGCACTAATAAGAACAACATATATGTCCATTTCATCAAGATAAGAATACTTAAGAGTATCGGGTAATTGTTTAAGCTCAAACACGGGATCACCCTTGCGTGGAGGAGGATCCCCAAGTATTTCAACAGGCAGGTTTTGTTTCAAAGTAGGCTGCTAATCAAAGAAAATCTTATCTCTTTCATTCCTTTCATTCATATGCATATCATTTTCATGGTCTAGCAAATAATGTTCTAACAGATCAGTGGGAGGCACAATGATAGAAGCGATACCAATAATTTCATCTTCGCTAAGCAATTCTTTGTCATGGGGTTGTCTACGAAATTTAGAGAAATTGAACTTATGAGACACATCACAAAACTTACAGTAACCATTTCTTTCTCACAAGTAATCTTAGCATTAATAGTACTCAAGAAGGGTCTGCCCGATATAATAGGAGAAAAATCATCTTGTGGGGAACCAAGAACAAGAAAATCAGTAGGATACTTTATTTTTCCACACAAGACTTCAAAATCTCTAACAATCCCAACTGGTGCAATAGTATCTCTATTAGGAAGCTTGATGGTAACATCAATTTATTCTAATTCAGTTGGTGCAATATCATTCATAATTTTTGGGTATAAGGTAAAGGGAATTGCACTCACACTAGCACCCATATCACATAAGCCATGATAACAATGATCTCCTATTTTTACATAAACAACAAGCATGCCAACAATAGGTCTATGTTTACCTTTAGTATCAGGTCTAGCAATTCTAGCAGCTTCATCACAGAAATGAATGATATGCCCATCAATATTATCAACCAAGAGATCTTTAACCATAGCAATATTAGGTTCAAATTTTATTTGTTCAGGAGATATAGGTGTTCTAGTACAACTCTTACGAACCACAGTTGAAGCTTTAGCATGTTCCTTTATTCTTACAGGTAAGGGTGGTTTCTCAATATAAGAAGTAGGAATAACAGGATCAACATTATAAATAATACACTACAGGAATCAGACACTTTGTCGTCTGCCATAACAGACGACAAAGAGGTGTTCCACCGATGGTAAAGATCTTTGCCGTCTGCCTCCTGTCGACAAAGTTCCTAAGACAACTTTCGACGACAAAGTACCTTCTTTGTCGTCTGTCTGCCCTAAGCGGACATCAAAGATCTTTCCCGTCTGCCTTTGACACATAACAGACGACAAAGATCTTTAGACGACAGACAACAGGCAACTCCTTTGTTAGGGGCTAACGGAGACTCTTTTTCGTCTGCCTCGCTCATCATCTTTGCCGTCAGCTCCCTCGAGCTTTGTGCCGTCTGCTCTATATCTTTGCCGTTGGCCTCCCTCAGGCTCTATGCCATCCGCCAGTGTAGGGTTGCACAGCTGGGTGCCATGTGGCACTTTTGCCGTCTGCCAGCAGACGGCAAAGAGCCCATATTGTCACAATTTTGTTTATTTTTTGTTATTTCATAGCACATATAAATATAATTCATAGCACATATATGATATATAGGTCACAACACACATATGATATACATATAAAGTTCATCAATGCCATTTGTTCATCAACGTACATCCCATATATCGAAAGAACCAACATATACAAAGTTTCATTCATATATACATATACATATAGTTCCACATATACTGTTCATCCATATATACATATACATATAGTTCCACATTGTTCATCAACTCAAATGAAAACTAGAACTAAAGCACTCCATCAATGCCAGCTTCAATCCATGTAGTACATCCAATCTACGAAATGGGAATAAGAAAGTCAGAACAACAACAACAACAACAACAACATATGACGTTTTTTAGCTTATTATGTCATTGTGGAGGAAAATAAGCTACGTATATGACCTTTTTGAGCTAATCAAGGTTATTATGCCATTTTTGACCTAACTAAGCTAATCATTTCAATTTGGATGGAAATAAGCTAACTATCTGACATTTGTGACGTAACAAAGGTTCTTATGCCATTTTTAACCTAACTAAGCTAATTATGTCATTTTAGAGGAAAACAAGCTAAGTATATAATATTCATGAGCCAACCAAAGTCGTTATGCCATTTTGAGCTTATGATGTTATTTTGGATCTAAATTAGCTAAGTTATGAGCTAACCAAGGTTCTTATGATGTTTTTACCTAACTAAGCTAATTATGTCATTTTGGAGGATAATTAGCTATGTATGTCTTTGTTGGGGAAAATAAGCTACGTAGAAGAAGGAAGAGAAGAAGAAAGAAGAGAAGAATAAGGATAAGAAAAAGTAGAAGAAGAAGAAGGAGGAGGAGGAGGAGAAGGAGAAGGAGGAGGAGGAGGAGGAGAAGAAAAGAAGAAGGAGAAGAAGAAGGAGAAGAAGGAGGAGAAAAGAAGAAGGAGAAGAAGAAGGAGAAGAAGGAGCGCTCCTTCTTCTTCTCCTCCTCCTTCTCCTTCTTCTTCTCTTCTTCTTATCTTCTTATTCTCTTCTTCTTCTCTTCTTCTTCTTCTTCCTTCTTTTCATTTTTCCTCTTTCTTATCTTCTTGTCCTCTTCTTGGAGCTAAATTAGCTAACTATGTCTTTTTGGAGCTAAATGGGCTAATTATGTCATTGTTGGGGAAAATAAGGTAAGGAGAATATGAAACAGGAGAAGAAAGAGTAGGAGGAGAAGAAGAAGAAGAAGAAGAAAAGAAGAAGAATGAGAAGAAGGAGAATGAGGAGAAGAAGTAGGACTCCTCCTTCTTCTCCTCTTCATCCTTCTTCTTCTCCTTCTTCTTCTCTTCTTCTTCTGTTCTCCTTCTTCTTCCCTTCTTCTTCTCTTCTTCTTTTCATTTTCCTATTTCTTCTCCTCTTCTCCTCTTCTTGGATCTAAATTAGCTAAGTATGTCTTTTTGGAGCTAAATGGACTAATTATGTCATTTTGGAGCTAAATTAATTAAGTATGCCTTTTCGGAGCTAAACTAGCTAAGTATGTCATTTCAGAGCTAAATTAACTAAGTATGTCTTTTTCGAGCTAAACTAGCTAATTATGTCATAAATGAACTAGAGAAAACTAACCGCCGTGGTCATCAAGGCGGAGAAGCACCAGGGTTGCTCACGGCGGCTTCGTTTGGAGACGGTTGCCCTGGAGAAGGGTCGTGCGATGCCGCTCGGGAGTTATTCTGCAGAAAAGATATTTTGCAATGTTTCAGTTAGCATGATGACACTCAATTGTTAATACTAGTTTATAATGACCATTGAAATGAAACTCACCGTGCCAATCTCAGAGAAGACGGGCATCGGCAGAGATGCTTGACCAGTCTTCTAGCACCTAGACTGCACATTTGGTTTTGAAGATTCGGTCGTATTGGTTAGTAATGAAACAGACATTACACGCATGACTTGGCTAATGTGAAAAAGAAACTTACCACAAAGAGCTCGTACATGGTCAGGTGACCCGCCTCATTCCGGGCCCTCTCCTCCTCAATTAACCGAGCCGTGGTCTGGTCCGTCTCCTCAAGAGCAGCCTGAAGAGCAGCTTGGCTTGCCAATCTCTCTTCCTAAAGAGAAGCCTGGTTTGACAATCTCTCTTTCTCAAGAGCATCCTAGTTTGCCGCTCTCTATTTCCGACGAGAAACCTGCAACACCATTCCTCGTTACCACAGTAATGATCAATGGCCACACACACAATGAAATGGATGAAAGTTTTCTGAGTCCGTACAACTAACCTTGATGGCAAGATCGACTGGCCATGGACGAGGCGTTATCTCAGGACAGGAGCTTGACTCGCGCGCCTTGATATCCGAGAGAGTGAGTGGACAACGTATTATCCCATCTCCAATGGCTATCGAGCCATGGGGCCTCCCACCACCAGATTTCATCACCAGCTCTGGATCCAAAGGTTCCTGGCTCGGGTTAAAGTCCTCCCCTTTCCAAGCTTTCCCCACATCCCTGTATTTCACGAGCTTGTAGTGGGATGAGATGTTGGTGAAGTTCTTTGGATCATCCAGGTCAGACTCAGAGAATGCCTTCGCCTTCTTGTAGGAAGCAGTATGGGCCATGTCATAAAGGTCGTACAACTCTGGCATCTCGATCTTATTGTGATGTGTCTAAAAGAGAGGAACAAAATATTAGTAAGGAGCTCAAGCTAGCATGAAGAATGAATTGCATGAATCATGAAGCAAACCACATACCCAATTTTGTTTGAACTGAAGTAAGTTGGCGTTGCCTTGATGGTGTGGCACACCAACCATTTGGCAACGCCGATCCTTCGCATTGTCGTGGACGGCTCGCCAGTTGCATGTGCACCACTCATCCACCAATGCCTCCCAACAATCCATATTATCCGCAAACCATCTTGGGGGAACCTATAAGTTATTAAAAAGAATTTTGAGCGCTACACCTATGAATCAAAACAAGAAAACTACGTAAAAGGCCTTAAGAATAGGTAATTACCTTCATGTATTTCTCCTTCTTCAGATACTTTCCGCGACACTCCTTCTTCTGCTTCTTAATACCACGCGTGGCGTAGTAGTCTCGAATAGCCTGCGGCCGAGCCTCGTGGCGTAAGTTCTGTAATAACCTCCTACACTCGGCCTGGAGAACCTTGGCCGCTGCCTCCTCATATCCCTCCTCACACTAATAGAAGGTCTGCAATCAAACGAGACAACACCGATTAGTACAATACTTAGCTATACTGTTAATTTTAGATTGTGTAAAAGGATAATTTACCCAAAAGCTGTTGGTCACCATCTCGGCCCTCGTGGGGCACAAGACACCATCTATAATCTCCTCCGGTGGGGCCTTCGCAGCCTGGTACTTCTCCCAGGTAAATCCTAGTGTAGGAACCTAACCCTCACCAGGCACCGTGACAAACCCCGGGAAATTTGTCCGACAAAGCACACCAAGGACGGTGTTCGGCTTGCGGACTCCAATAGGGTGTTTCCATCCCCTGCAGTATGATAAGGTCAACACATTAGATATTCGAAGAAACTTGAAGGCAAAAGCTAAGAAAAGAGTAAATATACTTACCTATCCCCTTCAGGATTAATCACCGGCCTCTGGTCGCGGGTAGCCGGCATGACCAGGAGACGTGTACTATCATGCTTGTACACGGTGGCCCCGTCCACCTGTACGTCGCCCTCACTATCCGTAGACTCATCCCCGCCATCAACAGAATAGCCACCCGGACCCTCGGTCCAATCCGGCACCTCGGTCTGATCCGGCCAGGCATTCCACCCGGACGTCGCCATGTCGGCCTAAGCCTGTGTGGAAGGAGTCTCCTGGGACGTAGCCTCAGGAACCGGAGTCTCGTGGGGCGAACGCACCTCGACACGAGGCTGATCCTGGACCGGAGTCTCATGGGCCGAATGCCCGTCCACCCGAGGCTCCTGGACTAGAGTCCCCGTAGCCTCCTCCGCAAACGGGTCCACTATAGTAGTCCTGTGCTCGGGTGAATGAGCTCTTGGTGGTGGCGAGGATGGCGTAGCAGTCCGCCTACATCTTCCGCGGCCACCACCTCTCCCTGTATCCTTCCCCTTCTTCCCTACCCGACCAGCACCTCTCAAGTGGGAAATGTCACCGACGAAGAAGCACCCGCGGGTGCTGTCGTCAGGCTGTCTGCCAAGGCTCTACGGAGAGATAGGGAGGGAATGGAAGTACCACCCCTCGTGCAGGCCGTCGAAGGAGAACCCGTCGAGCGATCTGGACCCACGCCCACCATCTTTCAACACCTGTTGACCAGCCATGATAAAGATTAAAAGACATTAGTACAACATAAAAAATTGAATAACTGACATGAATAATAATATGTACATATATAATTTAAGTTGGGATGCATACAAAGTAATAATCATCATCAATGAATGCATCATCATCACTATCACGCATGTCTTCATGAATGACATGCTCATCGGGTTCAACAACATGAAGTTGTGGAAGGCCTTTCTGTAATCGGTCAAGCATTGACAGGTCATCTGCATCAGTAACCTCTTCTAGTTCCAGCTCTGCTGGTTCCGGCTCAGGGGTGAAGTCGGAATCATTGTCGATGTCTACTTCCATTTTCTAGGGTGAAGCACGTCGGTTCTTGAAACGTTTCTTGGAAAGACGTGTTTCTTGGAAGAATTCTCCATGATATGTGTCTGGGTTAATGTGAGGTTCATAATCCTGTTCATTTGGGGGAGGTGGTCTAACATGTGGCGGCACTTCATAAACAACATACCAAACTTCCAGATTCTTATCAGTTTGGCATGCCCACGGTAGATAGAAAACTTGGTCGCATGTCGAGCCATAATATAGACATCGGGCACATCTAAATGGGTGTTTCGATTGATTCCGACTAATCCTATATGTTCATGAGTACTTCTAGTCTCCTTCGGCTGGAACCAATAACATTTGAAGACTACGACGTTCGCTGGGTTTACACCATGGAATTGAAGTTCATAAATTGCTTCAACTCTTCCATAATACTCGATACCACCTTCGCCGATAGCAGAGACACAACAATATGTAGATTTCCGGTCGGGCACAGATAGCTCTTTGCCAAAGGTACGAAAGAGATACCTGTTGATGTTGTATTTCTCAAATGAATCGACCTTATAGTCAAAATCATTAGCGGCTTGTCTCAATTCGGCGTCAATAGACTCTGAATTAGCCTACAAGTTTAATACGAAACGATTGTTGCATTAGCCGCAAGTTAGACCAAGAAATGAAATGGTCCATTATTTATAATTACCGTTTGTTTTAACCAAGACTTGAAACCGGGATAGCCGCCTCCATGCTTTGCCAGAAGCTCATACTCTTCGACGGAGTCATTTTGGATCATCGCTCCATCCGAGAATTTCACGACGTATCGGTTGTATGAAATATCTGGGAATAATAGGAGTTCAAAGGAATTAGAAGTTACGGAAAAATGTGTCAAGAACTTACTCGATGTACGGCCACACTTCTATTAGGTTGTTGAAGATATACGATGAAATGTTCCGCCACTCTTCGACATCCAACGTTATTGGCTTCGAAGCACTGGCTGATGCGAGCTTCCATTTGAGTATGCTGAGGTTGGATCCACCTTTTTTAGGGTCTGCATCATTGTACCGAGGCTTCGAATTATGCAAATGATGATTTTTTGCTTCGTTGTGTGCTGTCACAAAGTTTGCCACCTCCTCAGTAATGAATGCCTCAGCCATCGATGCTTCAATTCTACGCTTAGTTTTACATTTAGGTCGAAGCATCTTCTACATCCTCTCAGTTGCATAGCACCAACGATTTTCCATGGGCCCACCCAATCTTGCCTCGGTCGGTAGATGTAAAATCAAATGCTGCATTGGATTAAAGAAGCCCGACGGAAAGATCTTCTCTAACTTGCATAACAACTCCGGTGCAAACTCCTCCATGTCATATACCACGCCTGGCGACAATTCTTTCGCACAAAGAACACGGAAGAAATAGCTCAGCTCCGCTAGTACTAGCCATTCATCCTCAGGAATAAAGCCACGTAACATCACCGACATTACCCGCTCAAGCCATATGTGTCAATCATGACTCTTGAGACCAAAGATTTTTATTTTTTCAAGACTCGCTCCCCTTTTTAGATTTGCTCCATACCCATCGGGGAACATCAAGTGCATTTGACCCATAAGATAATTTCCCTCATAGTTGGCCTTCCAAGATTGAACCAGGCCTTTGGCTTCGACCACTTCTGCTTTCCTTTGCCTTCTCGCATGTTTCGTAACGGTCTATGACATAGTGTCTCTTGATCGACCCTAGCCTTAGTATTATCCTTTGTCTTCCCGGCTGTGTGGAACAGCGTACCAAAAATAGCCTCTCAGATATTCTTTTCAGTGTGCATCATGTCGATATTGTGTGGAAGAACGAGGTCTTTGAAGTAAGGCAGATCCCACAAGCATAGCCTGTGATTCCAGGCGTGTTTTCAATTATACCCCTTGAAATACCCTGGACGCTCTGGATCACGCACGAGGGCGTTTAACTGATCCAGGATCTGTTGGCCTATCAACGTAGGTGGTGCCATGTTTTTGACAATTTTACCTTTGGTAAAGTTCTTCTTGTCTTTTCTAAACTGATGGTCAGGATCCAGGAACTGTCTATGCAAGTCAAAGCAAGAATACTTCCTACCCGCCTGCAACCAATGAAACTGAAGAGCTGCCTTGCATATGGGGCACGTGAACCTTCCATGCACACACCATCCAGAGAATAGCGCGAACGTCGGCAGGTCATGCACCGAGTACATGTACCACAGATGAATTTTGAAGTTTTGTTTTCTAGTGGCATCGTATGTCTTGACCCCATTATCCCAAGTTTCTTGCAATTCATCCTTAAGCAGCTGCATGTACACATTCATATTCTTCCCGGATAATTGGGCCCTGGAATTATCAACGTTAGAAATATGTTCTTTCTTTTCATAATTTGCCCCGGGGGGGGGGGGGAGATTGAGTGGAATGACAAATACAGGCTAACAACTGTATTGGGTTGCCGTCAAGCCGAAGGGATTAAAACCATCTGTGGCGACGCAGACTCGAGTATTCCTTGGATCTGCTGCTTTATCCTGATGTAATCTATCGAACTCTTTCCACGCTTCCCCATCTCATGTGTGTACCGCCATCTTATTCCCATCCGCATCTAGTTCGGCTCTTTTGCCCAATTTGTGTCATGTCATTTGTCTCGTTTCCTCTTCGACCATGAAAAGACGTTGAAGCCTTGGTATGATTGGCATATACCTAAGAACATTAGCTGCAATTTTGGTCTCCCTCTTCTCACCCATACCATTGTCTACCACAAGATACCTGCAAGACTTGCAAATGGGACAATAGTTCAACTATGCTACTCCTTCCTAAATAAGGCACATCCATTCTCACATGCATCTATCTTCTCATAGGGCATCTTAAGTACACGAAGTAGTTTGTCCGACTGGTACAGGTTTGCAGGCATGACATGGCCTTTGGGTAGAAAGCATCCAAATAGTGTCATCATTGAGTCGTAGTATTCTCTTCCCAAGTTGAACTGAGCCTTCAGAGCCATTACTTGTTCAATGGCATCCGGCTGACAAAGCTCAGTGTGCTCGTGGAGAGGGCGTTTTGCAGACTCCAACAATTCATAGTAGGCCTTTGTATATTTCTCCATCTCATCTTCCTAGTTACGAGCATCATCAAAGTCTTGCACCTTGTCTTCGATCCCGGTACGATGCTCGTCAGTGCGACGACGAACCACCTCAGCTCTGGTGCGTTATATAGACTCACCATGAAATGTCCACACCGTATAATTAGGCTTAAAACCCCTCCTCTATAGGTGATTAATCATTACAGCCTTTGTCCTCTTTTTATAGTTGTCACATCCAGGACATGGGCACGAGTTTGTTTCCTGGCCATTTGCAAATACGACTTTCACAAACTCCTTGGTTTTTAGAAACCATTCTTTCGTCATCTCTTTCTGACTAGGGTGACCGGTGTACATCCATGCACGATCACTCATCTTGCCTACCTACTAAACACAGAAGAAATATATTTATATATAATTCAGAATATATATTCACCAGTTAATCAAGTTCGCTAGTTTTATTACGTCCATGCAACCTACACGCTAATAGGTAAAGATAGGTCCTAATCCCACCCGAGTATGTGTAGATTGGGTTGTTTTCCCATGCTCTGCTTTGGATCCAACGCAAAATTTCGGCAACACCTCCCCGTTGTTCTCCTGATACACTTCTCCGCAATAAACAGAGAGGATGTGTATTCGGAGAACAACAGGGAGGCACTGACGGAATTATGCATCGGATCCGGAACAAAGCATATGGGAAAACGAACCCGATCTACACATACTCGGGCTGTCCATGGATAACGTTGGACAATTCGGAAGAATCACGGTTATAAATATATGCAAATGCATGCATATTTATAACTGTAACCCTTTCGAACGGGAGACGCATACTGGTCACGCATATTGATAAATTAATTTAATTACCTATATCTAGCAAGTTTCATCCGCACAGCAAATGAAGGGGCGAGCAGGAGATGACATTTGTACTCACCCATGAATGCAGGGTCGGAGCTCATAGAACGCACGGGGAGGTCCTCACGCAGCAAACCTCACAGCGATGAGACAACTGTCACATGTAAATCCACCCGATCAACACAAATATTTTGTGTTCATTAATAAAATCGAAAAATATATGACCTAACACAAATATATGACCTATATAGATGTCATCTAGGGTTCCATAAAAAAATATTTCGTGCTGGGGTGTCGTCGAGATGTCGTGTCAGGGCATCGTGTCATGGTTTCGGGGCTTCGTGTCGGGGGTCGTGGTGTCAGGGTTTCGTTTTCTTCTTCTTCATCTTCTTTTTTCCTCTTCTTCCTTTTCTTCTTCTTCTTCTTCTTCCTTCCTTTTCTTCTTCTTCTTCTACTTCTTCTTATTCTTCTTCTTCTTCTTCTTCTTCTTCTTCTTCTTCTTCTCTTCTTCTTCTTCTTCCTTCATTTCCTTTTTCCTCTTTTCCCTCTTTTTCTTCTTCTTCCTTCTTTTCATTTTTCCTCTTCTTTATTCTTCTCATCTCTCCTCTTTTTCTTCTTCTTCTTCTTTTTCTCCTCCTCCTCCTCCTCCTCCTCCTCTTCTTCTTCTTATTCTTCTTCCCTTATCTACTTAACCTAGCACTAAACCTATATAGCAATAAACAACAAAAAATAACAAAAACAAAATCTACCACTAAGTAACTAAAAAAGAATCTAGCTACCAGTAATTAACAAAACAGAATCTACCTCTAATTAACAAATAACCGAGCACTAATTAACTAAACCTAGCACTAAATCTACTATTTAACTAAATCAACTAACTAAACTACCACTAAATCTACTAATTAACTAACCTACCAACTAAACTATATATACCACTAAATCTATTAATTAGCAAAAAAGGAAAAAAAATCACCTTGCACGGAGAGTGGGCAGTCGGGGCGGTGGGTGACCTGGCCGGTGCTGGTGGATGAGGGGGTATGCGGGGAGGAGAGCGTAGTGGTGGACGAGGGGTGGCACAGTGGTGGAGGAGAGGGGGGCGCGGGGAGGAGGGCACCGGGGTGATGTTGGAGGAGGGGGCAAGGAGAGGAGGAAGCGGTGGTGGAGGAGGGGTCGCAGGGAGGACGAGGGACGAGCTCCGGCGGCTGGTCGCAGGGAGGAGGGAGGGCGAGCTCCGGCAGCGCGGTTGGCTGCTGGGAGAGAGAAGGGGCGGTGGTGGAACCGTTATGGGGGAGAGAGGGGTGTGGGTGGTGGTTCACGACGTTAGGGCTGTTTGCCTCTTTGTCGTCTACCCCCTGACGGGAAAGAGGTATAAGGTACACGACAAAGGATTGGACCGTTATGGGGAGAGAGGGGGTGTGGGGTGGGCCGCCCCATGCTCTTTGCCATCTGCCTGCATGTTCTTTGCCATCAGCTGGCAGACGGCAAAGAGCGGTGAGTTCTTTGCAGTCTGACACTTGACTCTTTGCCGTCAGCTGGCTCACGACGAAAAAACAAACTGATGGCAAAGATTATCTTTGCCATCAGTCTGCTCTTTGTCGTCTGGTTTTTGGTAGCTGATGGCAAAGAGGGTCTTTGCCATTAGCCAGCACACGGAAATAAAGCAGCAGATGGCAAATTCTCTGATTCCAGTAGTGATAGTTTCTTCTTTAACTTTAATAGGTTCAACTACTTTAACTTCAATGGGAGGATGGTATTTAAACCACTTTTCCTTGGGGAGATCAACATGAGTAGCAAAAGATTCACAGAATGAAGCTACTACCTCAAAGTGAAGGCCATATTTAGTGCTAAAATCACGGAAAGAATTTGTGTCTATAAAGGATTTAACAAAATCAAACTTAAGGCCTATACTTGACTCATTACCTTCTCGTGTTCACAATATTCAGAGTTGCGTTTAATTTTTTTCTAATAAGTCCCATTTGAATTCAATATCTTTCTTCATAAAGGAACAACCACAGGAGTATCGATCATGGATTGATCATTACGAGAGAGCCGAGCATAAAATTTTTGAATAATAATTTCTCTTGGGAGGGCATGACTTAAGCCTCCCCTAAGCTTGAGCGATTCTTTCTCCTTCAGGAGGCCAAAAATTAAAAATATAATTCTGATCACGATGAACGAGATGCATATGGTAAAACTTCTAATGAAATTCCAATTTCAACCTGTTGCAGTTCCATGATCCAATATCATCACATAGCCTATACCACGTCAATGCCTTCTCCGTCAAAGATAAAGGAAAGACCTTCTTCTTGATATCATCCTCGGGCATACCTGCAAGCTTAAATAATCCACAAACTTCATCCACATAGATTAGATGAAAATCAGGATGTATTGTTCCATCTCCTGCATAAAGATTAGCTAGCAGTTTTTCTATCATATATGAAGGAATTTCATAATAAAAAATTTCAGTAGGAGCGTCTCTTTTTGCTTCCGGTCGGGGTGAAGATACCCCAAACAAGTCCCTCAAAGGATTATTTTCCATAGTGACAAGTGACAGAAAATTTCAGCATAATATATAAAATTTTCCTTACCAATTTCCACTCACCAAAGGCGCTTCACTCCCCGGCAACGGCGCCAGAAAAGAGTCTTGATGACCCACAAGTATAGGGCATCGATCGTAGTCCTTTCGGTAAGTAAGAGTGTCGAACCCAATGAGGAGCACAAGGAAATGACAAGCGGTTTTCAGTAAGGTATTCTCCGCAAGCACTAAAACTATCGGTAACAGATAGTCTTGTGATAAGGTAATTCATAATGAGTAGCAAATAACAAATATAACAAAGGTGCAACAAGGTGGCCCAATCCTTCTCGTAGCAAAGCAAAAGCCTGGACAAAATCTTATATGTAGTAAACCACTCCCGAGGACACACGGGAATTTCTGTCAAGCTAGTTTTCATCATGCCCATATGATTCGTGTTCGTTACTTTGATAATTTGATATGTGGGTGGACTGGTGCTTGGGTGCTGCCCTTACTTGTAGAAACCTCCCACTTGTGATTAACCTCTCTCGCAAGCATCCTCAACTACGAAAGAAGAATTAAGATAAATCTAACCATAGCATGAAACATAACTAGGGTTTAAGCTGCTGTCACTCTAGCAACCCATCATCTACTTATTACTTCCCAATGCCTTCCCCAAGGCCCAAATAACGGTGAAGTGTCATGTAGTCAATGTTCACATGACACCACTAGAGGAGAGACAACATACATGTCATCAAAATATCGTATGAATACCAAATTCAAATGATTACTTATAGCAATACTTATCCCACGCCCCGAGGAATAAACGTAATTACTCACAAAGCATATTCATGTTCATAATCAGAGGGTTATTAATAATCATTAAGGATCTGAACATATGATCTTCCACCAAGTAAACCAACTAACATCAACTACAAGGAGTAATCAACACTACTAGAAACCCCCAGGTACCAATCTGAAGTTTGAGACAAAGACCATATACAAGAGATGAACTAGACTTTGGAGAGGAGATGGTGCCGATGAAGATGTTGATGGAGATTGACCAACTCTCAGTGAGAGAATCATTGGTGAGGATGATGGCTTCGAATTCCCCCTCCGGGAGGGAAGTTTCCGTGGGAGAATAGCTCCCCCGGAGCCATAGATTGGTTTTGCCCAAGTTCCGCCTCGAGACGGTGGTGTTTCACCTCGAAAGTTTTGATATATTTTTTTCCAGGTCAAAACCCTTCATATAGCAGAAGATGGGCACCGGAGGCCTGCCAGTGGGCCCACAAGCCTGCAGGGCGCCCATGGGGTAGGGGGGCCCTTGGCTTGTGGCCACCTAGTGGGATTTCTTTTGCCCAATAATTTTTATATAATCCAAAATAATTTTCTGTAAGTTTTCAGGACTTTTGGAGTTGTGCAGAATAGGTCTCTCTGATTTGCTCCTTTTCCGGTCCAGAATTCCAACTACGAGCATTCTCCCTCTTCATGTAAACCTCTTAAAATAAGAGAGAAAAGGCATAAGTATTGTACCATAATGTGTATTAACAGCCCATAATGCAATAAATATCGATATAAAAGCATGATGCAAAATGGACGTATCATGAAGTTCATCTGATATATTATTAATATATTTTTTATTTTTTTCACAAAACAATTACTGTGTCCAGCGATATTTTTACGCACGGCAATTATTTATTACTAAAGTGGCACAATACCGCGGAGATGGAGGCGCATCAACATCTGTCAGGAACGGCGTTCGTCTGTGTCACGCTGTTCCAGCTTACAATGACGCGACCAACTCTCTCAATCACACAAACCAAGACGGCTTACACTTACACCACCAACTCTCACGTCCGCGCGGCCAAGATTGTTTAAAATGATGCGAACAACTCTCACGTCCTTTGACTGCACCGGCTTACAAGGCCGTAATCAACTCACCGGTCATACCGGCTTACAACGCCTCGACTCACTCGCAGCCTTTGCTGGCTTTCAACGCCATGACCAACTCGCCGTCCGCGCTAGTTTTCATATAATGTGGCTGACTCGCCGTCCGTGACGGCTTACAACGCCACGACCAACTTGCTATCCACACTGGTTTCAAACGTCGTGGCTGTTGGAAATATGCCCTAGAGGCAATGATAAAATGGTTATTATTATATTTCCTTGTTCGTGATAATTGTCTATTGTTCATGCTATAATTGTATTAAGCGGAAACCATAATACATGTGTGAATACATAGACCACACCATGTCCCTAGTAAGCCTCTAGTTGACTAGCTCGTTGATCAATAGATGGTCATGGTTTCCTGACCATGGACATTGGATGTCGTTGATAACGGGATCACATCATTAGGTGAATGATGTGATGGAGAAGACCCAAAACTAAGCATAGCACAAGATCGTGTAGTTCGTCTACTAGAGTTTTTCATTTGTCAAGTATCATTTCCTTAGACCATGAGATTGTGCAACTCCCGGATACCGTAGGAATGCTTTGGGTGCATCAAACGTCATAACTTAATTGGGTGGCTATAAAGGTGCACTATGGGTATCTCCAAAAGTGTCTGTTGGGTTGGCACAAATCGAGATTCGGATTTGTCACTCCGTGTGACGGAGAGGTATCTCAGGGCCCAGTCGGTAATACATCATCATAATGAGCTCAATGTGATCAAGGAGTTGATCACGGGATTATGTGTTACGGAGCGAGTAAAGAGACTTGTCGGTAACGAGATTGAACAAGGTATACAAATACGGACGATCGAATCTCGGGCAAGTAATATACAGATAGACAAAGGGAATTGTATACGGGATTGATTGAATCCTTGACATCGTGGTTCACCCGATGAGATCATCATGGAATATGCGGGAGCCAATACGGGTATCCAGATCCCGCTATTCGTTATTGACCGGAGAGGTGTCTCGGTCATGTCTGCATAGTTCCCGAACCCGTAGGGTCTACACACTTAAGGTTCGATGACGCTACAGTTGTAATGGGAATTGTGTATGTGATTACTGAAGGTTGTTCAGAGTCCTGGATGAGATCCCGGACATTGCGAGGAGCTCCGGACTGGCCCGGAGGTAAAGATTTATATATGGGAAGTCGAATTTCGGTCACCGGAAGAGTTCCCGGATTTATCGGTATGGTACCGAGATAACCGAAGGGGTACCGGAGGCCCACCGGGATGGGCCACCAGCTCCGGAGGACCACATGGGCTGAAAGTGGGAGGGAACTAGCTCCATGGTGGCTGGTGCGAGCCACAAAGGGGGCCCAAGGCACCTAGGGCTGAAACCCTAGGGCGTTGGGCTGCCTCCCCCCACCCCCCCCCCCCGCCAACTTGGGAGGCAAGCCACCCCCCTTTGGGCTGCCGCCACCCCTCCTAGGGTTTCCTAGGGTGGCCGGGCCCTCTCTATCTTCCTATTATATATATCCAAGGGTTTTCAAGGCTGCAAGAACTAGATTTGTTATTCCCATGGCGTAGCCCTGTCTCCCTCTCTTCTTCCTCCCATGCAACGCTTGGCGAAGCCCTGCTGGAGAATCACATAGCTCCACCGCCACCATGCTGTAGTGCTGCCGGAGCTCTCCCTCAACTTCTCCTCTCCCCTAGCTGGATCAAGAAGGAGGATACGTCACCGGGCTGTACGTGTGTTGAGCGCGGAGGCACCGTTCCTTCGATGCTTAGATCGGACCTTCTACAATTTGAATCGCTGCAAGTACGACTCCATCAACCGCGTTCTTGCAACGCTTCCACTTAGCGATCTTCAAAGGAATGACATCAACCCGTCGGTGCAGTGCTCGCCTCTACAAGCCGCCCAACGGACGCTCGCAAGACGCTGTCCTCGCGGTCCGGGTGACATCAACCCTCTGGTGCAGTGCTCGCCTATACGAGCCGCCCAACAGATGCGCGCAAGATGCCACTCCTACGGTCCAGTCTACACCAACTCGCCGGTGAAGTGCTCGCCTATACGAGCCGCCAAATAGATACGCGCAAGCCACCATAGTCATGGTACGTTCTCCATCAACATATCCGTGTAGTGCTCGCCTATACGAGCCACCCAACGGACGCACGCAAACTGCCCCTGCGGCTAATCTCCTCCAACAACATTGGAGCAAAGGAGAAAAATGACATTCATATCTTACACAACTTCATCAAAACATGCACCGGCTCCCACTCACGCCGGGTTGCTCAATAGATAAACGCATTGGCCCGTAATCCTAGCAATTCTACCTACTTCAACATATCAAAAGAAACAGGGGGCTTGCCATGAAGGAAACATCCCTGGTGAAGCTACAGTTTGAGCCGGCCGTAATTAAATCACCAATTCAAAGAAAGAGACAATGAAAAAGAGATGTGGAGGATCCAGGAGAGCCGGACTACATGAGAATAAAGCATGTGCCAAGGATCATATGCACTCAATTTGTCCACGGTATTTGCCAAAATACATATGATGAGCGTCACAAAGATCATCAGCTCACCACATCGTCTCCAGTCTGGAAAAAATTCATCGTTCAACCATCAACCTTATGTCGGCTTATGTCATAATCATGTATGAATACTCTCAAGCTGCCTCCTTGAGTCAACTTAAGACTCAAGGGCTACGCAGACATGGCTGAGCAGATTCAACCGGGCTGAATAATTGAAGATCCCCGGGTCATTATAGGAAAGTGAGCCGGTCCCGGGGGCTGCTGTCTCATTGGCCAAAAGATTTAAAATCGCCCAACATGACGAGCCGCATAATGTGATTGTTCAAACATGGGTGCCCTGCCTCATTGGCGGGTGATTTTAAAGTCGCCCAAGAGGGTGAGCCACCATGGTGTGGCCATTCAAACATGGATGTTAACGATGCCAAAGAGGATGAGTCGTCATGATGCACCATCCAAACATAGGTGTTATGAGCCAAAGATGACCAGTTGCCACAATGCACGGTTCAAACATCAGCGCTAATTATGGTCACGAGAATCAAGCCGGTTTATTTGGGGGCTATTAGCCCCGAGATTGTTTGGCAGTAATAGCATTGTCTTCTGCAATCCTATATTTGGCTCTTCCCTAATCATGGGTCACTTGGGGGATTCCAACTCACTGAGTTTAGCTTTCTCACCCTCTTGGTCTGTGAAAAATTACCACTTCACAATGGTTAGACCTGACTGTATGTTTGTACGACTCCCCCTATTGGCCCCGTGTAATCTTGATGAGTCAATCCATTGTGGACCCTGAACTTGTCAAGGTTAAAACATTAAGTGTGTCATGTGAGAGTCGGCATATGAAAAATGGAGAAACCATGGGTTCATGTAACCCGCTTCACTCAAGCTTGACTTGAGGCTGATCAACTAGTCTAAATCATAAAGGGTTATTGCAAAAACCCATATTAGGGCATGACTAGAGCCTTGCAAGCTCGTCTCCCTGCCGAGTCTCACTCAGCTGGACTATTAAAAGTGACTTATTGTCATTATATGGTATTACCTTCTCTCAGAAAACCGGCACTATTCTATCATATACATGCATCATCCTGCATTGCATCATGCATCATACATACATAACGTGCCGGACTTCAAACTGGGTCAAAGCATAAACTTCTGCAGGAGCGAATAAATCTTTGATAACCAATATGGTTGGATTTTCATCATGGTTTACCATAATGAGTGTTAAATGATTGGGTTTTTAAGCTAGCTTGGAGCAATTGACTATTTTCGAAGAGCCGCCCTATCACATATAATGTCGGGTCATCTAATTGACCGGCTCTTGAATTTTTTTTCAACTTGTGTTGTGTAGTAAACTACAACACTTATGGATTTCTCAAACATATATTTGTCGGGTTATATTACAACCATGATCAAGGATTTATTTCATCACTAAGGCATCATCAGTTCATAGAGTGGATATGATTTTATTATACAATGAAAGGAATAGTCCTGAGTCGCTGCAGGCACACGACCCAACTTGGGTGATACATTATTCAAATCAAGATTACATCAAAGTATGAAAGTCCCATGTCGCTGCAAGCATGCATCACGACACTTGGGGGCTAATGCAAACTGCTCTTTCAAATCATCACATCATTAATTGACCCGGCTATCTCAAGGAGATAAGCTGGCCATGTGGGGCCACATGTCGCTCTTTATACAAGTATGGATTCAAGGAAGAATCGTCTCATCATTTTTATAATTACCCGGTCCTTGCGGGCTACACAATGCTGCTCAAGTTTACATAATCAGATCTACAAAGTCCCTCCTCATTATTGCATAATGACCGAGCCCTTGGGGGCTACACCGGCTGAAGTTTTATGAACATGAGACAAATACAAAGTCTCGGCTTAGTCCAGGCAAGACAACCTGGTACTTGGGGGCTACAACACTCAATTGTTTCACAGATCATGAGGTCCAAATTAAAGACCTGGTCCATTACACGCTGATGAGCCGGCCCTTGGGGGCTATACCAGCGGAAGCTTTATAAATGTAAGATAATTACAAGTCCCAGGCTGCTCCAGGCAAGACAACTCGGCACTTGGTGGCTACATCGTCAAAGATATTATTGCAAATCCCCAAGTCATCATGAACTGATAAACTTGGAGCTTGGTGGCTATAGGTAATATGGATATATCAAAATAATGAAGATTACTTTCAAGATGTCAATTGTATGAAAGACCGGCTCAACATCGTGTGGATTTCTTATTCCCAAAACATTCGTCAAGACAAAGCATTGGAGGTCGGTTCAATGGCATATGTGTTTTATTGCAAAGGACACGTACCTAGAAGATGATTACGAAGACGTCTCGAAGGAACCAAGATTTTTGAGGAGCCACCTCATTGAAATACGACGGCCAAGGAGCAACCCGGTCCCTTAACATATTAATTATTCTTATTTCAGGAGCTTACCATGAATAAATTCAAGCTAACCTGGGGGCTAATGTCGGGGATATACCCTGTGGTATAACCCAGCTTGAAGTATAACTCGGCTTGAAGTATGACCCGACTGGGACTTGGCGATTCACTGGAACCCACTGAGTTTGGCGACTTATTAGTGACCCGGCACGCGGCTCATATATGACCCGACAAGCAAGTCAGGAAAACTACAAGACCCAACGGCCCATAAGGCGGCTCATGGGAGGGCCGGCTCACAGAGAAGTCCCAAGGAAAGGAAGGACTCCCTCACGAAGGAAACAAGACCCAAATTAGGATTCTAGAGAGACTAGTCCTAGTCTTACTCCTAGTAGGACTATACATGTAAACCTACCCCTTCCACCTACATAAGGAGGGGTAAGGCGCGCCAAGAGGGACAGGTTCAGTCATTAGATATAAGTAGATTAGTAACCCTCGAGATTAGAGGTAGCGATTCCACATCCTTGTAATGGAGATCATCATCTTCATCAATAAACACAGAAGCACGAAGTAGGCTTTTACCTCCATCGAAGGGGCCGAACCTGGGTAAAGTCGCGTCTCTCGATTCTGACCAACCCTTCTCAAGCCACCACATAGCTGCGGCGGCTCCACACCTAAGTACTTGCATGAGGACATATGTCATGACAAAACCACGACACATGGTGACCGAGCAAGCAAAGTAACAAGCAAGACAAGCAGACTAGAGAGCGAAGATGCAATCTAGTGACAAGCTAAGCAAGCAAAGATAAATATTTGTGTATCTTTATTTTTTATGAGACAAACTAAATATACGAGCGACTAAAAAGAGGAACACGTGAATGAAATTTTGTGTGTAGTTACTTGGTAGTTGGTGATGATATTCCCCAACAATGGTGCCAGAAATCCTTCATGATACTTGTCATCTGCGTTGGGTTTTCCATGAAGAGGAACGGGTTATAGTAGCACAGTGTGGGTATGTATTTCCCTAAGCTATGAAACCAAGAACCGATAGGAATATCAACCACAACCATCTTCAGCGGGTGCACACAAAAGAACAAACAACTTGCACCCAACGCGGACAAGAGGGATGTCAATCCTCTTGTCCTGTTATTTGCAAGCAAGTGAGGTGTGTAGATAATTATAGATAGAAAGATAAAATAAAAGCAAGTAAAGGGCAGCAAGGTAATGAAGGTTTTATCATTATGTTGTGAATAAACCCGGGGCCATAGTTTTCCCTAATGGCATCTTTCATGAAAAGTAACATACGATGGGTAAACAAATTACTATTGGGCAATTGACACAAAAATGGATAGTTATGCAATATTCACGGGAATGATCATGTGTATATAGGCATCACGTCCATAAACAAATAGGCCGACTCCTGCCTCCACCTATTACTATTACTCCACTCATCAACCACTATCCAGCATGCATCTAGAGTATTAAGTAAAATAGAGTAATGCATGGAGAACAAGGAAATGATGTAGACAAAGTAAAATCAAGCAATATGAATAAACCCCATCATTTTATCCTTAGTAGAAGCAACACAAAGATGCATCTTGTCCCCTTCTATCACTGGGATATATAAATTCGCGAGGTTGAACCTACCACAACGCACCAATCTCACTGAAGAAATATCGAGATAGTTAGCCAAACTATTTCAATATATCGGAGAGAATTACAAAGCTATCATAATCATGCACATAAGAATCATATAGGTATTTAGAGGTGAGTCAAATATTTATCATGTATAATCTGAACATAAAACCACAATTCATTGGACCCCAACAAACGCACCGCACAAAAGGAATAACATCATATGGATCAAAGCAAAGATGCGATGATCATTTTACTAAAGATCAAAGAGAGATATTGCCATCCACGTTTTGGCTATGGACCCGTAGGTTTGTGGTGAACTACTCACACATCATCATGAGTACGACAAGGTTGATGAAGAGGCCCTCCATGATCATCCCCCTTTGACAATGTGCCTCCCATCAGAACACACACTTGCGGTGGCGTAAAAAGTGTTTCGGAACTCCCTATAATGTTTTTAGGGTATAAGAGAATTCATAAGCTAGAGAACGGAGACATGAGAACCTTGTGGGACCCTCAAGGCCCTCCTGACTCCGTTCTCTAGTTCATAAATTCGCTTATACCCTAAAAACATTATAGGGAGTCCTGAAACACTTTTTACGCCACCGCAAGTCTTTGTTCCAACGGGAGGCCATGTGGGGCTCTTTTCTGGCACCCTGTTCTGGCACCCTGCTGGAGGGGTCATTGATCACGGAGGGCCTCTCCATCAACCTTGCTGCCCTCATGATGATATGTGAGTAGTTCACCACACACCTAAGTGTCCATAGCTAGTACCTAGATATCAATCTCTCTCTCTTGATCTACAATACAATGATCATCGCATCTTCGCCTTGATCCACATGATGTAATTCCTTTGTGCAGTGCGCTTGTTGGGATCCGATGAATTTTGGATTTATGTTCACTTTATTCATTATAAATATTTGTGTCTCCTATGAATACTTATATGATTCTTAGGAGCATGATTATGATAGTGTAGGATCGAAAGTATGTCTAGATGGGGGTGATTAGACTACTTGACACAATAAAAATTTAGCCTTTTCCCAATAGTAGTTGAGGGGCAGTTTTGGTAATTATTAAAAGTCAAGTACACCCTAAACATGCATTTCTAAGAGTGTAGAGCGGAATGTAAAACATGCAAGTGTAAAGTAAACGAGTAAGGTAGGGAGATCAAACGCATGAGGCTGACAAGACGATTTTTGGCATGGCTTCGATAGGTGGCGCTATCGTACGTCCATGTTAGTGGAGACTTGAACCCACAGAGGGTAATGACTACGAGATTCCACGGAGGGCTCCACCCACAAGGGGTCCACGAAGAAGCGGCCTTATCTATTCCACACGGCTTCCGCCCTGGAAGACTAGCCTTACTCTCGGTAGATCTCCACGATGTAGGCGATATCCTTGCCCTTACAAACATCTTGGTTCAACTCCACAACACAAAGTAGGAGGCTCCCAAGCGACACCTAACCAATCTAGGAGGCACCACCCTCCAAAAGGTAATAGATGTGGTAGAACGATGAACTCCTTGCTCTTGTGCTTCTAAAGATAGCCTCCTCAACACAAGATTACTCTCTCATAGAATAGGCATCGGTAGGAGAGATTGATTTGGTGGAAAGCAACTTGAGGAGGCTAGAGATCTAGTTTCAAATGATTAGATTGGAATATCTTGGTCTCAACACATGAGTAGGTGGCTCTCTCTAAGAAAAATGGATCCGGCAATGAGTGTGTGTTCTGAGTGCTTCTCCCACGAATCAGTGGTAGGTGGAGGGGTATATATAAGTTGTCCACAAATCTAACCGTTACACCTAAAGTGGCCAACTCGGTGACACCGGTGTCATAAACTCGGTGGCACCGACTTGCACTAAAGGTAACAACTTTTGAATCTCGGTGGAACAGATATACAATTGTCGGTGGCACCGAAAAGGTGGATAACGGTCAGATGGCACAACTTGGTGACACTGATACTCAAAGTTGGATATTCTGACTTTGTGTACCGAGGCAACAGAAAGTTCGTCACCTAAACTCAGTAGCATCGATATGGCTTTGGTTGCACCGATTTGGTGGGAAAGGCTAGGGTTGTGTCTGTGTGGGGACCCCGACTTTCGAGTCGAGATCACTGTGCTCAGTGATCCCAAAGATCAATGCTCACCGAACATAGATACCGAATAAAAGAGTCTTACATCCATACATACCGTTTGATACAATGAATGACCAGTTCGGTCGAGTATTACATATATAGGGCCTTATAGGCCAACACACCAAACTGGACCAATAGCGGAATTATTGGTTGAAAGCGTGAACCCATGCCATCAGCCTTAACCTACAGACATTCTGACTCAGAAGTGTCCTAGCTCGCAAGAACGTCACCGAGTTAATATTCACCATATCCCGTTCTTTCATACTTGGTCAATGAAATAACCAGTGGCAAGCCAATGAGTACTTTGAATGTACTCGCAAACAGCCCATGACGTGAACAATGAAAGTGAAGGATAACAAAGCCATGCATCATTAGTGTAACTCATCTGGGTGAAATGATCATGAATATGCATCAAGTTAAAGAATTACTTTTGAAGAACAGGTTACAAATATCAATATATCTGCCAAGGGCTGAACCATCCGGGTTCACCCTATATGCCAAGTCACCAAACTTGGTCATATTGTTGCTATCATAGCAACACTTTTCTTATCACCACACACACACACACACACACACACACACACACACACACTTGGTTTATGAGGAAATATCATGACGTAGTTTAAGCAGGATTACCCAACTGTCCTTGACCGTGGACACGGCTATTCGAATAGTTTACACTCTGCAGAGGTAGTACGCTAGACTCACGAGATCCGGGAAACTTCCGTATCATCCACGACTCGCGGTATATCACATACCCGAGGTAAGTACCCGATCAATGCCTTTCCCCTAACGATACTAGACAAAGAGGTCCACTCGATTGGTACCCAGCCCACATGTTGTACGTCTTACGAGCGCCAACTCTGGACAGTACCAACCATGCGGGGACCAACGGTGTGACTAGAACTCATAAAAGTGGCATAGTCGTCTTACCCGGCACGACCCCATCACGAGAGTGACCACACATCACTCGCGCCACTAGTAATGTGGCTCTTTGCTAGCACCGACCAGAGTAATTATCATGGCCCCGTGCCATAAGGGGTAACGTGGTCGTACTAGTAAGGTTGGGACGGTCGACACATCATAAATCTAATCCCATTTCTGAAACCTTACTCACACAAATACCGGGTGCATCACTTCACCAAAAGTGACCACCTAACTCATCATCACCCTCAGGGATTAGTGGCACCCGACGGGGTTTTGGTAAACTCTTGCTTTATGACAACATCATGCTCATAATAAACTATTGCTATCTTTACTTGTCAACATGGTATCAGCATGACCCTCAAGGGGTAGGGTCAAGCTCAATGCATGTGCTCCGGGAGAGCCTTCGATAAAATAATATCAAATGATTACCGACACTTATGATCATATGCAACGGAAAAACTTTCTATCTTAACATGTAAAGTAACATATGCTCAGTCATGGTCAAAGGGCTGCTTGCCTTGCTCACGTAAGTCCTCGGGGTCTTCGAGGTCTTCCGGTCCAACTCCGAATATTCCGTCTTCTTGTAACTATCCTCGGAAACAACCACAGTAAACCACACATCAAGCAACATAAAAGTGTTCTATAAATAGAAATTTTATTTTTCTTGGACCGCTCTGGTCATAAGAAAAATACCTGAATCTTTGCCAAGGGGTTTTGGATCATCAGGGGTGTCGGAATGGAAGGAAAGGAGGAATAGGTGATCATTGAAGAAGCCAACAGAAATCATTTTGTTAAAAATGAGTGGAGACACCCATTTAACAGAGAATGATTTTAGAAATATTTAGGAAGTGGTTTCACTGGATTTGGAGTTGGTATGAATATTCTAGGAATTTTCTACTATGGAGTAAATAGCAATAGGAAGCTTTTAGTTTAAGCAACATAATGAAGCTTGATAAAAATGTTGACCAAGGCTCTAAAATTAGTACATGATATAAGAAGGCTCTGGAAATTTGAATCACTCCAATTGGAGTTGATTTGAAGCCTATGGGATTTTTGCAAGATGGCGCTTTCATTATCCAGATTGGAATTTGAAAAATAACACAACAAGAAAAGTACTTGGAAAAATTTGCAAAGCACAGATATTGATAGGCCTTTATTTTTGGGACCTGCAGAAATTTGAATCAACATTTTTGGAGTTAGAATGAATTTATGGGAGATTTTATAAGATTGTAGAAAAATGAAAAACACAAAATGGGCCTCCAGACTTGGCTATCCTGCGCACTAGGCACTAGAGAAGGGGGGGTGGGCCGGCCCGGTTGCGCAGATCGCCTGGGGCCTGATGACGCTGAAGGCGTACTCCTGCTAACGCGCCTTCGCGTGCGGGAGGCGCCAACGGAGGGGCTCACGCGGAGGCCCCGCCTGTCAGCTTCGTCCCCCACCTCCCGCCGGCACGGAAGAGCAGCAGGGGAAAGGTTGCCGCGTGGGCGCCGCGTCTCGGTCCACCCCCTACTCGGGTGAGAGCGCCGGCGAGCTCAGGAGGCTGCGCCACCTCCATTCCTGCACACAGCACCCGCGGAGGGGCTGCAATAGGGGATCCGGTGCGCATCTGCGGGAGGCCAACGACTCCACTGCCCTCGGCATTAGCAGCGAGGAGGAGGGATCCGGAGGGGCTCGAGGGAGGAGATGCGGTGGCCTGGGGGTCTCCGGCAGGGCGGAAGGAGGCGAGCGGAGGCCCTGCGCATGCCAACCCGCGCGGAGGCCGAAGCTCTACGCCTCGGCCATGGGGAGAGGAGAGAGCCCGAGAGGAGAGGGCTCGAGGGGGGTTCCTAGGAGGGGAGGAGGATAGTCTGAGGGAGCCAGAGAGGCTCGGGTAGAAGAGATAAGAGAGGAGAAGGAGGGAGGAGAGCTTGGAAGCTCTTGGGTGCACCCGTGGCATGGGTGCCACACGTCCCATAAGAACTTTGGAAGCTAGCTAGTGGGTGGGGATGCTTTGAATGGTCAAGGGGAGCCTCTGAGACACACTGGGGCATCTTAATTCAGCAAGAGATGGGCTAGAGGAAAGCAACAAAGTGCAGAGCACCCATATTGCAGTCCAGGGTGGTGGTCACCACGGGCACCAGTGCCAACAGGGTCCTGGTGACCAGTCAAAGATGTCTGGGAGGTGGGGCATGCTATCTGGAAGGTGAGTGAGGAGTTTGGCTTCAAGTGGAGTTGATTTGAACGGCTGTTGACTGAGGTAAACATTTCAGCAGGAAACTAGCGGCTGATACAAGTGGTTTTCACAGGCAAAGATGGGAGGTGAAACTATGTCCTGGAGCATGTGGCATGGAAGGACTACACATGTGCAAAAATTCAACTCAAGAAAATAAGTGTAGCTAGCACTTGTTGTACAAAAGCTACCTTTTAGCCAGAAATGAACTTGTGGTTGTGCTGCTCATTTTCTCCACATGAGCATGCCATCTCTTGGTTTGAAATGAAGCATTGACACACTAGAGAGGCTCTGGAAAGAATTGGGGGCCTTGGGTTAAGCAGAAGTGAAACAAGAGGGTAAAAATAGTGATTCCATGGGTAAAATGAGATATAGTTACAAAGGGTCCTTCTCCAATAATTGACCAGTGGCCATGGGAATGTTACTGGAGGTAAAATATGACTATGTGAGGCTGTGGTAGAAAGTTGAGCTCAAGGGTAATATTGGAAGTGGTCAAAGAAGCCAATTTAGTGAGTGCACACAAGGTGTTTGATCTGTGGTTAGGCTACCATATGAATTCCAATGGCTATGAAACTTAACAGGATCAAATAATAGATGAAAATAGGTTTGCACACCAAATTTGGGATTTGCTGGAGAAGTTTTCCAAAGTAGACTTGGAAAACCCATGAAACTTTGTTTCCATGACTCTAACTTGGCTCTTCTGATTTTGCAGAATCTCCGAGATGTTCTTCTCCATACCTTGGACATAGCTAACTAGAAATGCCATTTGCTCAGCTTGAGTTATGAGGTGTGGAACTAGTGATGGCATATTTCTAGCAGCCTCAACTTCTGCTGCCTCTGCTACCATTCTAGCTACAGCTAAGCTGGGATCATTGTCATCCATCACCACTTCATTGTCTTCAAATTCTGGCTGAAGAGGTAAATGGCGACGATCAAGGAGATATGCAGCCTTGCCTAGCTTGGCATTGATAAGCGTATGAATGTATGTGGCATATCCACAAGATCTTTTCTCACCAACAGCAGTCCTTCGTGTTAAATGTAAAAATTAAAGAACGAAATGAGATGAATGAAAGATGATCCATTAGTCTTTATTGATGATAAAAGTGGGGTATTTATACCCGGGCGAAATTAGACATGTTGCCTGGCAGCGAAGTAAACACATAGTTACTTGACAGCCAAGGAATTACATAGTTGCCTTGAGAGCCAAGGAATTCCATAGTTACTTGAGAACCAAGTAACTTATCTAACAATTAATTTAATCCTAATTAGCTTAATTAATAAGCAACTTTTCTATTTTTAACACTCCCCCCTGTACAACGCCTCTTCTTGGGTATATCCATCATCTTGATAAATTCTTTGAATAATCTTGAAGTCTCCTCCAAAAACCCTGTGGGAAAAATATGAGGAGAATTGTGCAGATATGTTGCTAAAACTCCTTTCAACCTAGTGGGAAAAATAATAAGGAGAAAATAATGCAACATATAATGATTATTGTCTCTTGATAACTCATATGTGAAAAACCTTTGAAGAAGGAGAAAACTCATTTGTGAGTTTAGAGAATAATTGTTATGTCTTGAGTACTTCATTTAAAAAACCCAATAGGGAAAATAGAAAGTATGACATATGATCTTTGAGAAGGTATGACCTCATTAAAAACCATTATGAGAAACTTTCAGAGAAAACTCATAAGGGAAAAGAGTGTGATCGGACATGCCATTGAAAACTCCTTTAAAACCGAGTGGGAAAATATAAGGAGAAATGATATGGCATATATAGAAACTTATGTTTATATTGTCTCGTTATAAAACTTTTATGAGAAACCATTAGGGAAAAACTCATGAAGGGAAAAATAGTACAATATATGCAATCTGATGATTGCTAACAGGTTATAGTTTGGGAGATTACTCCCCCCTGAACTTTGCATATATGGAGGATGTGTCATACCAAGTCTATTGACATTATCATGACATTGTAAATAATTCACAATATATTATTTGCATTCCTCACTTCTCTATAATTCATGAGTATACGTAATTTTTTAGCAATGTGCCTTATAATATTGCTCTTCATATGGCCTATAGGAATTGAGTAACACAAGTGATAGTATCTTGATAAATCAAGTTTATGTGATTGTGATGTATCTCAACCACATGATTTTGAGTGTGGTTAATCATTCTGCCAAATCATGCATATTTTGCAATGCTTTTAGATAAACCAATTATGTCAGAATGGTAAGTGGAAGTAACAATTAAAGTCCATTTAGATGACTTCCATATGAAGGCTATTCCAGAAAATTCAGTCATTGATATGGCATTTTGGGGATCAAATAAAAATCCAAAATCATTACATCATATCATAGTCATATCTTGTATTTTCTGATGGAATTGTCCAAGATTTATTGTGAGGTTTAGATATAGGATGATATTCCATATATCAAGCATATACCTTCTATTAGAGGTTGCACTCTAAACAAACATATCAAGTACGGTGTCAGGCCTGACATAGTTTGCAATCATATGAGTGCTTTGATATAAGTGAGATAGAACTTCAGGTCTTTATGTCACTTCATTATCACCCCTAGGTAAGAATATATTTGTACCTGATCAGGGCAGTATGGCCATACATGTCATTTATTGATATGATATATCGAAATTGAACTTCTCGTATATGTTTTGGATATATGTAGACTGATATGTATTCTTGGGAGAATGCTCGAATTGTAAACTTAAGCTAAATTTGGTTAAATCCAAATTTTCCGTCTTGAGATGATTTTGTGTATGTTTATGTCTTGTAGAGACATTGATGAGGAAATCATCGATACGCACTAAGATGATATATGGAATATAAATTTGGGAGTCCCTAGTTAACACATAAACAATCACCATTCTTTGAGTAATCCTTTGAAGAAGAAAAACATTTAGTCGGTAGTACCATATGATTTCCGACTATTTTGAGCCATAGAGTGACTTCTGAAATTTTACACAAATACGTTGCAATTTATTTTGGATTCAGAATTGTATGCCCTTGAGGAACTTCTTTATAAATTTCCAAAATGAGTGACTCATATGAGTATGTAGCCACTTCATCCATCAACTGCATGGATAGTTACTATTTTTTTATTGCCAATGATATTTAGTATCGAAACCTAGTTCCACTCATACCAAGAGGGTATGTTACATCGTAATCGATGTCGGGTCTCTGCGTGAACCCTTTTGCTACAAGCCTCACTATCTCACCACCTCATTGACTTTGTCTATGAATGAGAAGTTTTAGTATTCCATTTGAAAGATACATATGAGGAGTAGGTATTACTGTGGTAAATACCACTCGTTTGCAGAGTGAGTACTATTCTTCATTACTTGCTTCCCTTTATGTGAACCAATATGAGTACAAGAGGCACTCTACCATGGATTTTGGTCCAGGGCCCAAAAGGTTTTAGCAACTTTGAGAAGAAATATGTGTCGACAAATGTAGACTTATGTTATATAATTCTGGAGGAATCAATGAAATTTGTGGAAATGTATTTATTCCTTTTAATCCCTTGAGATTTCCTACAACAATGGAGTAAAGGTATTTCAATGTCCTGACACAAAAACATATGTGCACATTTATGTCGGACTTTGGATGATGATAATCCAGTGAGGTGTCTTTCAACTTGATGTTGAATTACATTCACTGGTTGAGGATTTGATTTCCTCTATTTCCGCGGAACCATATGCAAGATTACATCTCGTGTGGTCGTATTTCTCCCCCTATTGCTCTCATTCGGGGAGAAGAGTGGTTTATCAGGTACCTCCACTCTTTCTAACACTTTACTGCAGGAATATAAAATTGAGAGACACCTTTGTCACCAGTAAACGTATGTGGCGGATTTGCAATTAGTTGCAAATATGTGATTCTAAACTTCTGCTTAGGATTCTTTGAGTACGTGGATATAAGGACTGAATGTCGATAACATTTCTAATTTATTTCTCGGCATTATTTGTGGTACTATTCTCCCCCTAATGCGAGGAATGTCCTTATTGCTGATGCAATCAGCATACGGCCTATGAATAGTTTTGATTGACGAATAAATTTTTATTCCTCACATAGATCCCTAATTTCGTGTGAGAATCCATTGATGTATGCTGGTGTGGTGATATTGGTATGTAATTAGATTATCGCAGATAGGAAATACTTTGTTGATTTTCATGTAATTACTACAAGGGGAAAGTGGTATGCTATGCAGTTGGTATGATTTATATCATAGTTACGATGTGTAATGCCGTATTTTTCTAGCAAGAGGCTAGTAAATTACAATTCTATAAGTTTGATCATGTTATTAATTTCACTACCTTTGATAAGATATTTAACTAAACCATTATGGGTATGCACATAAAGTATTATGTATATTCAGACATTGCTTCTGAAATGAGTTCAACGAAGTTGTCCATTCGAATGGATTTATCCCTTGTTTAGGATAACTTGCTCTTACTTTTATAATTTGAGCAACTAATTTAGTTATATCATTCATGGTTTTGTGTGACAAGATATACACTAGAAATCATTTTATAAATGTTTCCATGAGTACCTTGAAGAATCTATATAATACCACGTAATGGTTGAGTAATCCACATATCCTCTGAATGTGTTCAAGGAAGAATGAGTGGCTCATTTGAATTTTTAAGGTGAGAGAGCCTTAAAACTTATTTCCCCTATGACACATGCGGTGCACATAAAATCTTTTGATTTGGGAAATATTATAACTTAAAACTTTATGACCAATAGAGATGCCAATAATTTTTCTAATCAACCCCAGACCAGGATTGCAAGGCTTAAAGCCAAATATTTTGTAAGATTTAGAAAATTATTTTCTATGCAACAAAACTGAGTATGAATTGATTCATACATTCAAAATTTATCAAATACAATGTCCACGAAATAGGATATTGGACATTACACTACATGTAATACTACAAGTATAGGCAAACAATATTTTGGAAATAATCAGGATATTACATGAGGTCTCCATCATTAGTGATATTTTTTTATATATGCAAACATATCTTGGGTGCAAAGGAATTGACCAACCTTTTCTTGCACCAGATTTTTGGTTCTCCTTCTAAGGAAGATTTGAGAACAATCATTTACCAGAATAGATTCCAGTTATAAGTTTGCAGTTTTTCAAATTTATCCCAATGACTTCTTTGCATTTTTAATAAGTATCTGGTGTGGTTTGACCATATGTTTGATGGTTTGTTAATCATAGGTACGATGTTTAAATAACCACACGTTTGACAAACTTGAGAGTTGTCGTTGGTCGTTTGAAAACGATATATTCCCTATTAAGAAATAATTCCATCTTTATTGTATTTTAGCCTCCACTTTAGTTTGAATACATCATGGTTATATTTTGTGACCACTGACTTGATTACTATTCAGAATACTAGCAAGAATTTCAAATAATAGAATAGCACCCGTTGGGTGAATCTGATGATTTTATGAAATTCCATGTTTCTTCATCATGAAAAAGGTAGGACTATCATAAGAAGATGTAAAGTGTATTGAGGGCTTTTCAACTGGATCTTCAGATGAAAATATTTGATCATGAGATATCAACTTAAAGTTGATTGAGTGACAAAAATGTGAGCTGCGATAGACTTGAGGTATTGAGAAACGAATGGGTGATTATTCGCGATGTGCTCATGGCAGCATGTTTCTATTAAGGGAAATATTCAAAGTGAATAAATATTTGTCCATTATGTACTTAGTTTGATAACCAGGTGAAGTTGGCGACATATAAAATGCATATGTGCATCAATAGAATAGCCATGTGTTACATGAAATGATCATGCATTGTTTAATTTACTTCTTAGAGTAAAATAAAATATATGGATGAAATGATCTTGTTGAGCACAATCCATCAAGGTGATGCTTAGTGAACATGGGGTGTAAACCTTCAATGTAGTGCATGCGATGAAATCGTTGCTAATGTTTTGGGCTTCATTCGTGATAAAAAGTATGACTTTAGAGTCACGGCCAAAAACATAAACTTTGCAATTTTAACATTACTTTGTCACTATGAAAATAACAACCACAATATGATGTGGATCTTGCAATAGTGTTTGAGACACTTGCTATCAATTATAGCATCCATCCTGATGGATGGATGACACTACAATTAGAAATAGTGACATAGGCTGCATTGCCATGCATTTTTTGAATGTAGTAGAAGGTATATGCAAATATTTTCATAGTTTCCTATGACATATTCAAGCAAAATGTGCAAGAACAATATTGACTATGAGAGAAAAATATTTTAGTGAACAACAACAATAAATGCTTTGGAGGCGCAAATTTTTAGTACGACTGATGCCCTATAGCCATATGTAGAGACCTCAATTAATATGATAACACTTTGAAGATAATCATATGTCAGAATGACATGATCTATACCTTGCAGTAATAGTGGATAGTCTGTAAATTTTACAGTAGATGCCAATATTACATTATGATACAGTAGATTCCAATATTACATTATGATATCTAGAGGTAGTCACATCTAATATTAATATTTGGAAGGGAACTTTGAAGGTAATCATCCTGTAAAACAGACAAGATGTAGACCTCACAGTAGTGATGAATAATCTGCGAATTGTGCAGTAGATGTCATCAATACCTTGTGATTCACAAATTAAAATATTTGAGGTAGTCGTAATAAGTACGATGTTTCAATTTATGTCGAGATTTGCAATAAAATAATTTTCAATTGCAAAGACATGGTTGTTGCACTAAATTAAACATGTTATATGGATTGCTTGAAAATCAAATAGATTCAACATGTAACAAATGTCAGAAAATTTGTCTAGAATAATTGTTTACATATAAATGGATAAATTTCACTTCACTAGGAACACGGAGGTGTTCAGAAGTACAGCCAAACATGTGTGTTGAACATGTAGTGTAGGTATTAATGACCAATATTAAAAGTAAGAGGGCTGGATATGAAATTCTAGGGACTTCTCAGTAGGTGATAAGAAGTGGAAGCATAAAAGTAACAAATAACAAAGGGATAAGGATCCCTATCGCTTTTTTTGTTTGTGGATACGAATGAATCAGCTTCTACATACAAGCCACAGCTACCGCGCTGGAGGGTGTTGCCTTGGGCTGGTGGGTGATGTTCATTGGCCGTCTCCGTCGTTGCCGGGTGGAGCCCGACGCCGAGGGGATGTGTGCCATGGTGACGGGTCTTGCTTCGTTGGAGGAAGGAGCGCTACGACGTTCATGCCTCCGTATTATGGCTGTAGTTGCGGATATTCCATAGCGATCCGCATCAAGAGGAGAAGGTAGAAGGATCGAGGGTGGACGAGTCGAGGGTTGTGCACCGAAGGCGCCGTCACCATCACGCGTGGAGGCGCATCCGTGTCGAGCGCGTAGTTCCGCGTCGATGTAATTTAGTGATATGAACATGACGAATTGAAGAATTATCATATGGGTGCTTACAATTCTTGATTTGGACTTTCAATCAATTGGTCGTGGATGCTAATTCCCATGTTTCTAGTTCTTCATGTTCGTCTTTTTCTCTACCGATGTCCCGCTGATGGAAGGATCTGAACATTCCCAATTCCGTGAACCTTTTGCCTGGTGATGAAATCAGTCGCGTCGTGTGTCGCTCCCCATGTGTGCCAGGAAACACCGCTGCCGTGCATGAGGGTGCGGTTGGTTGCCTATTTTTTGCACCGCACCACGAGAGTGCGCTACTGTAAAGAACATCGACGGTTGGTCTTGAGCGTTGTTGCTGGATGCATTGGTGTCATGGTTGCCTTTCGTTAGATGAAGGGATCAAATATGGATGGATCCATCCGTTTCCATGTGAAGAAGCGATTCTCACAAAGGTGTACATGCAAAAAGATCAATAATCAGATCATTGATTTTAATTACCAGAAGACGAGAAAATTAGTATTCTCGTCGTATTGGTCATGCTCCTATTTATCTTCAGAGTAGAGTCCGCCGTCCGGCTGTGACATTCGATTTTTTACTCTCTATTTCTTAACCACAAGAAGACAAACGGAATAAATCACAAGAAGACAAACGGAGTATGATTTAGTCTCATGTACGGATGCATGCATGCTTCATGGTGCTTCCGTTGCATGTGCGTGCGCAACCAACCATGCCATCACATGTTGTTGCTGTCGCTGCGGTTGCCATTCGTTTCTAGCGCCTCATTATTAGGATGAGCGCCGCCTAATGCCAGTGTGCACTGATGAAAGACGAAGAGCCACAAGACATCAGGCCAATGCGTCGTCTCCAGCGACAATGTAGCCGCTGTTTTCTTCGTCGAATTGTTCTTTAGGGTAGGGCACAGACTATGTGCTGATAACGTGTTAATGTAAAACGTAAAGAACAAAGAGAGATGAATGAAAGATGATCCATTAGTCTTTATTGATGATAGAAGTGGGATATTTATACCCGGACGGAAGTACACATGTTGCTTGGCAGCCAAGTAAACACATAGTTACTTGACAGTCAAGGAATTACATAGTTGCCTTGAGAGCCAAGGAATTACATGGTTACTTCACAACCAAGTAACTTATCTAAAAATTAATAGAATCCTAATTAGCTTAATTAATAAGCAACTATTCTATTTTTAACACTCCGGATAGTCTCTATTATCAAGTCCATTACTCTGAATCTAGTGTGACAGTCCAAATGGTGCAGCAAATTGATGAAGTGACCTAAAATCATCTTCTCATCGCCTGATTTAGGCATTAGGGTGTGTCTCCGAATGGTGTTAGTTGTGGGTATTCCTGCTTGCAAGAAGTACACTGAGCCCGTCTTGTGAGTGGCCAAAAACTTGTGAGGAATTGGCTTGTACATGTTAGCCATGGAGTTGTGACTCATCTTCTGCTGAGACTACACATCAACATCACTCTCTTTCTACTTAGGGGCACCAATGATAGTGGCCCACTCATCAATTGTTGACTCATACTTGTGACCACCAGTCATCCAGACAGTAGAACCGTCTCCATAGAAATGAACAGTAGAGTAGAATTGCATCATCTGTTCATCATTCCATGGGGTCATATCTTTTCTAATAAAATATTCAATGTCTACTAACTTGAAATTGTCTTGCACATGGGGAAAGAAATCATCATTGGCTTTGTTGTAAGCCCAGTCAACATATCTCATGTCACTAACAGCTTGGCTCTTGTCATACAAGACAATCTCATAGAAATCTTGTTGTTCCTTTGTGTGAAACCTTCAACACCAGTTCTTATCCTTATGGCATATGGATCTGCAGCTTTCCACTTCCTCAAACTTGCATCTTTTCTCTTCTTCATATCTTCAGCTACTGGATGAGCAGCATTGTGCAGTGGCAGATTTGATAGGAGCTTTCTTGGAATAGGCGCATTCTCTTCTTCTTCCTCTGTAGCAAAGGTGCTGGAAGCAGGACCTTCATCCTGGGCAGCTGCAGGAATATCCTTTGTAGTCCTCTTGGGAGCTGCAACCTTTTTAGCCTTAGAAGGAGGCTTAGGAGCAGACTTCCTGGGTATGGCATCTGCCATGAGCTTCTTCTTCTTAGGAGGAGGGGCATCACCTCGGATCTCATCTTCTTCAGCAGCATCTTCTGGGTCTGCATACGTAGAAGTTTGTCTTGCAGTGACATGGATCACCCTCTTCCTGTCTCTGTTTGCACCAGCCTTCTTAGGAGGATTGTCAATTGAAAGTGTCATCTCTTTCCTTGCAGATACAGGAGCTCTAAGATCAGCAGGCTTAACATACTCTTTCCTGACAGTCTTCTTGACACGAGCTTTCTCTTTCAGCTTCTGAGGAGCTGAAGTTTCTTCTGGGACAAAACCTGAGTCCTCTTCATCTGAGTTAAGCTTCTTCCTCTGCCTAGTGGCTGCGTTGGGCAAGCCATGGGAGCTGTAAGAACCAGGGTCAAAGTCTATCTTCTCGAGACTTGTGCCTGAGTCCATCTCAACACTACTCTCTCAAAAATCATTCTTGCTATCATCAGATCATGACATCTTGACAGCCAAAGCAAGCAACCAATCGACCAGCACACAAGCAGACCTATGAAGCAGATATAGAAGAGCAGAAGGATTGAGCATCACAAAATATAGAAGGTTTTCAAAATTTTGAACAAAGAAATCCTTATTTTTAACTTTCTACAGATCACATTTCGTTAGCACCGAGTCTGAATTTTGGGAGTCACCGAGACAAATGAACTACTTCACTGAGACTTGGCCATCACTTCAGTGGAACCAAAAGTGACAACTCGGTCTCACCGACTTCGTTGTCAGAAACCCTAGATTCAAAATCCATGGAACCGATTTTTCCAATTCGGTGTCACCTAGATGAGTTATGCGGACGGCTAAACCTAAAAATCTCTTGTTCGCTGATCTACAAGAACTTCGGGTGGAAGGAGGTGTTTGCACATGGTGGCCTGTAGAGAAAAGTTCCTAACGTGCATGAGTTAGATTAAAGGGGAGAAATAGGAGATAGGAACCGTACCCTAGCTTGGTGGCGGTCTTACTACAGCGGCAATGGCGGCAAAGATTCCGTCGACGGTGGAAAATCCCAATGGCGGAGGTGCTCAATGAGGCAAAGGCGATGACCAGGGGTCCTTCGGCGACAGCTTAGGGTTTGGGAATGAAACGTTTGAGGAGTGGAATTCAAAATGTCTGGTCCACGAGATTATATACCCAATGTTCTCGGTGTCACCAAGATTACAAAATCGGTGTCACTGAGATCCTCTCTTGTCCGCTGACAAGGAAACTCGGTGTAACCGAGTTGGTGATTTCAGTGGTACCGAGATTGGAAAAACCAGATCAACTATGGGAATTCGGTGGAATCAAGTTTGTGGGGTTGGTTTCACCGAGATTCACAAAGAGCGTTTGGAGCGCAGCCTTTGACGATACAGAACTCCGAGTGCTCCTTCACACAAAGGAATTGACAAGTGCTTGTTCAAGTTTTGTGATGAAGCATGAATAGAACTTGAGATGAGATAGCATACATAGCTAGAGGAGGGTCCTAGGCATTCTTGTCCATCCAATTGGCAAAAGATAAATCAAGAGCCAAATAACAACAATTTTATGTCCTCGAATGAGCAAAAATATGCAGACCAACATTCTCACACAATAAGATGATAGATAAAATATAGTGAACATGCACAAACATCCTAGCATCCATCAAGCACTTTGGCGATGACAAAGTCATCTATATATGAGTATATTAACTTTGGTGCCAAGTAATAATACTTGATCATAGGTCATACTCATCGTTCAGCACAAGTGGGATTACCACTTTTACATAAAGCGTTAATGTGTTCATATCCTTAGGAGATGCTTATACTCAAGATTTAGAGTAAATCTCCCCCATGATATGACACCCCCCTAAGAGGGATAAACTAACCTCGGGTTTTGTCGTAGAAGACTTCAATGTTGATGAAGATCATCTTGATTTGGGGGCAATCTTGTTGTTTCTTACTCTTCTCACCTACATGCATTAGTCCCAAAGCACATGGAACATACGCAAGAATATCTATAGACATGGAGTGAAACACACATGGGATGATGTCCAAAGATACATTAATTACCTTGTACCTTGCTTACCTTTGAGGGAATGCGTGAGTCCTTGAACTAATGCATATGGTTGAGGTTGATTACATACAGTTGTTGCCAAAATGAGTGAGAGTGAATTTCATTGGCGGAATCACACCTCAAGAACGTTCTAGTTCTTTCTCTTGAGAATCCACATCAATTTGATGGGAACCCTTGGAGTTGTGGTAGCACTAGATGAGGTAGTGCTAGTAGTGCCCTTGGGAATCCACTTGACCTTGACTTGGGGTTCCTCTTCAAATAATTCAATGTCCTCTTGAAGCTTTCCCTTGCCCTTGTGGTCTTGTGGTAGAAGGCAATCTTGTGAGCTTGTTCCCTTGGGAGGAGTAGGATCATACTTCTCCTCTTGAGGGACAAACTTAGGAATGGGATATGGACCTTCTACCCAATCATCTCCATTGATGTTGAAGTATCCAACATGTTGTTTCTTTTGATGTCCTCCTTGCTTGTGCACAATTTCCTCAACTTGCTTACTTCTAGCAAGACTCATGAAGACACCTTTCTCTATAATCCCTTTCAATAAATCATTTTCTTGCTCAAGTGTAACCTGGATAAGAGATCATTAGTGGAATCAAAAGAGCTACTAGCAACAACATCATTATATTTAGCTTTAGCACTGTTGTTACTAGATTAAGAAACTTCCTTGTCTTTGTTACTAGTGTTCTTAGGTTTAACTTGAGGAAAAAAAGTAGACAAGAGTAATCTTTTGGCTAAATAAGAAGCATTCTTCTCGAAGATCATCATTGATCGTTTTTAGGAACTCATGCTCTTGCTCCAAATTGAGCTTCTCGAAGTGTAGTTTCTCATGAGTTCTTGCAAGCTCTTTATGATCTTCTAGAGTAGTTTCATGAGCTAACTTAAGAGTATTTAATTATTGAGTTAGTCGTTCAATCTCTTTCTTATCATCATCACTCGATTTCTCTTGACTAGCATGATAATTAGCAAGTTCATTTTGAGTGCAATCACTAGTTTTATCAAGGAGCAAGTCATCTTCTCCTAACAAGTCATCCTCATCAGTATTAAAATCAAGATACTCGGGGTGTCATACCTTGGGGCCTTTAGCCATGAATAAGTTTCCGAACCCCTCATTTAGTGAATCAAATAGGTCGTAGGAGTTGGAGGAAACAGGTGCAATGCTGGCAACACCTTCGTCTTGACTATAGTCGGAGTTGGAGTGGTAGCTTCTCTCGGATTGGTTGTCAGACTCGGAGCGAGAAACCAATTCACCAACATGAGCTTGATGTCTTGTTCTTGAGCTGCTCTTGGTGCATTTTTCCTTCTTCTCCAATTCCTTGCCTCTCCGTGAGTGTCTTCGTTCATAACGATCTCCTCTAGTCCTTCTCTCTCTATCAGGTGACTCATCTCTTGAGCTTTGTCTTCGAGGTGACTCTTCTCTTCGATTGTAGCCAAGCACTCATTAGAGTAGTGTCTGAGCATCCTACAGTTGTAGCAGTTTTGGTCATGACTGGACGAACGCTTCTCATCATGTCTCTACTCTTGTAGAACTTGTTGAATTTTCTGACCAGGAGGCTTATCTCTTCATCAGTGACAAGATTGTCCTTCGAAGTAGCGGGAGAATCACATGAAGCTTTGTAAGCACTACTTGACTTGTTGTGCATCTCATCTTTGTCCTTGAGTGACATCTCATGAGCAACAATCCTACCAATTACTTCAGTTGGATTGAGATCTTTGTAGTTTGGCATCATTTGGATCCGTGTGCACACGATGTCATACTTTCCATCAAGAGCTCTAAGTATGTTCTTGATGGTGAATTTGTTGGCCATCTCTTCGCTTCCTAAGCCGACAATCTCATTGGTGATGAGAGCTAGCCTAGAGTGCATTTCAGCGACACCTTCACCATCCTTCATCTTGAACTTGTCAATCTGACTTTGAAGCACATCCAACTTAGATTCTCTGATACAATCAGTACCTTCGTGCATATCGATCAAAGTATCCCAAATCTCTTTTGCATTCTCAAGTCGGCTGATTTTATTGAATTCTTCGAGGCATTAACAGTTGAAGATGATGTCGCGGCCTTGTGCATTAATTCGCAACATCTTTAGTTCATCGGTTGTCGCATCACGATCTGGTTCACGCCCTTCTTCGAAGAAATCACCTTGCACACCAACACGAATAACAACCCAAACGTGAGTATTAAATCCAATAATATGCATCTTCATCTTATGCTTCCAACTAGCAAATTAGTGCCATCAAAGTATGGACCACTACGGTGATAATTTACCTCACTGGACGCCATACCCACCTAGGTTGTGAAACCAATGCAATGGAGACCAAAGCTCTGATATTACTTGTCGGATTGAAAGTATGTCTAGAGGGGGTGATTAGATTACTTGACAAAATAAAAATTTAGTCTTTTCCCAATTTTAGTTGAGGTGTACGTAGTTTTGGTAGTTATGGCAAGTAAAGTACACCCTACGCATGCAGCTCTAAGAGCGTAGCAGCGGAATGTAAAACATGCAAGTGTGAAGTAAAGGAGTAAGGTAGGGAGATCAAACGCATGAGGTTCACACAGTTATTTTTGGCATGTTTCCGATAGGTGGCGCTATCGTACGTCCATGTTAGTGGAGACTTCAACGCACAGAGGGTAAGGGCTATGAGAGTCCACGGAGGGCTACACCCACAAGGGGTCCACGAAGAAGTGGCCTTATCTATTCCACCACGGCTTTCGTCCATGAAGGACTAGCCTTACTCACAGTAGATCTTCATGAAGTACGTGATCTCCTTGCCCTTACAAACATCTTGGTTCAACTCCACAACATGAAGTAGGAGGCTCCAAAGCGACACCTAACCTATCTAGGAGGCACCACCCTCCAAAAGGTAATATATGTGGTAGAACGATGAACTCCATGCTCTTGTGCTTCTAAAGATAGTCTCCTCAACACAAAATCACTCTCTCACAAAATGGGCATGGGTAGGAGAGATTGATTTGGTGGAAAGCAACTTCGGGAGGCTAGAGATCAAGTTTCAAATGATTGGATTGGAATATCCTGGTCTCAGCACATGAGTAGGTGGCGCTCTCTCAGAAAAATGGATCGGCAATGATGTGTGTGTTCTGATGCTTCTCCCAGAAATGAGAGGAAGATGGAGGGATATATATAGGTTGTCCACAAAATCCAACTGTTACACCTAAAGTGGCCAACTCGGTGACACCGAAGTCATAAATTCGATGGTACCAACTTGCAATAAAGGTAGCAACTGTTCAATCTCGATGGAACCGATATACACAACTCGGTGGCACAGAAAAGGTGGCCAACGGTCAGATTGCACAACTTGGTGACCCCGATACTCAAACTTAGAAATTCTGATTTTGTTTACGGAGGCAACAGAAAGCTAGTCACCTAAACTCGGTAGCACCGATATGGTTTCGGTTGCACCAATTTGGTGGGAAAGGCTTGGGTTTTGTCTGAGATAAAACTCGATGGTGCTTAAATGGGAAAGTTGGTGGCACCGATTTTGAGTGTGTGGTATTGGACAGAATGGTTATGTGGGAAAAATGATTGAGTATTTTGGTGGCTAACTTTGAGCACTTGAGCAACCATTTCATTTTAATACCTAACCCACTTTTAATAGTATTGGCTTTCCTATGGACTCAAAAGTGATTTCTCACAAATATAAAATCAAGAGTCTTCTACCTTGAAGCTTGAGCCAGTCTTATTCCTTTCTTTCATCAAGGGGCATCTCCACATAAGCCTTTAGCCAAAGAAACTTTTGAACTTTTCTGAAATATACTTGGATAAACATATTAGTCCAATGATGCATATGTTGTGATCAATTATCAAAACCACCCTAGGGAGCAATTGTGCTTTCAGATAGCTTCGTAATTCTCTCCGGTCTATTGAAATAATTTGGCCAACTAGATTGATATTTCTTCGGTGAGATAGGTGCGTTGTAGTAGGTTCAACCTGGTGAATTTCTATATCCCAGTGAGAAAAGGGGACAAGATGTGTCTTTGTGTTGCTGCTGCTAAGGATAAAACGACGTGATTTTTTCATATTGCTTGAGTTTACTTTGTCTACATAATATCATTGTTTTCCATACTTTACTCTCTTTTACTTAATACTCTAGATGCATGCTGGATAGCGGTTGATGAGTGGAGTAATAGTAATAGGTGCACGCAGGAGTCGGCCTATTTGTTTATGGACGTGATGGCTATATACACATGATAATTGCCGTGAATATCGCATACCTATCCATTTTTTTGCCAATTTCCCAATAGTAATTTGTTTACCCATCGTGTGCTAGTTTTCATGTGAGATTCCATTAGGGAAAACTATGGCCCCCTCGGTCTAGGAAAGCATAGATGCTCCCTTGGTGGTTTTGATAATTCATGACAACATACAATGTCTCTTGGACTAACACTTTTACCTAGTTATTTCAGGAAAAGTGCATAGAGAGCATTGGCTAAAGGATTGCACGGAGGTGCCCCTTGATACAAGAAAAGAATAGGATTGGCCCAAGCTTCAAGCTAGAAAACTGCTCATTTTATATTTATGAGAAATCACTTTTGAGTCCATATGAAAGCCAATACTATTAAAAGGGGTGAGGTATTAAAATGAACTGGTTTCTCAAGTGCTCAAAGTTAGCCACCAAAATACTCAGTCATTTTTCCCACATAAGAAGTTTGTCCAAAACCACACACTCAAAATCGGTGCCACCAACTTTCCAATTTCGGCACCATTGAGTTTAATTTCAGACAAAACCCTAGCCATTCCCACCAAATCAGTGCAATCGAAATCATGTCGGTGCTACCATGTTTGGGTGACCAACTTTCTGTTGTCTCGGTACACAAAATCAGAATTTCTGAGTTTGAGTATCGGTGTCACCGAGTTGTGTCATCTGACCATTAGCCACCTTTTCGGTGCCACCGAATTATGTATATCGGTTCCACCGAGATTCAAATGTTGTTGCCTTTAGTGCAAGTACGTACCACCGAGTTGATGACTTTGGTGTCATCGAGTTGGCCACTTTAGGTGTAATGGTTGGATTCCGGGGGAAGCCTATATATACCCCTCCACCTACCTCTCATTCATAGAGGAAGCACTCACCACACACTTCATTGACAGATCCATTTTTCTGAGAGAGAGCCACCTACTCATGTGTTGAGACCAAGATATTCCAATCCAATCATTTGAAACTGGATTTCTGTCCTCCCCAAGTTGCTTGGCACCAAGTCAATCTCTCCTACCCATGCCTATTCTTTGAGAGAGTAATTTTGTATTGAGGAGGCTATCTTTAGGAGCACAAGAGCAAGGAGTTCATCGTTCTACCACATCTATTACCTTTTGGAGGGTGGTGCCTCCTAGATTGGTTAGGTGTCGCTTGGGAGCCTCCTACTTCGTGTTGTGGAGTTGAACCAAGATGTTTGTAAGGGCAAGGAGATCGCCTACTTCATGAAGATCTACCGTGAGTGAGGCTAGTCCTTCGTGGGCGGAAGCCGTGGTGGAATATACAAGGTCGCTTCTTCGTGGACCCCTTGTGGGGGGAGCCCTGCGTGGACTCTCGCAACCATTACCCTCTATGGGTTGAAGTCTCCACTAACATGGACGTACGATAGCACCACCTATCGGAACCATGCCAAAAATCATCGTGTCAACCTCTTTGTGTTTGATCTCCTAAACTCTACTCCTTAGATGTGCAAAGTCTTTACTTTTCCGCTGCCATATATGTTGACTAGCATGTGTAGGGTGTACTAGACTTGTTAGAATTGCTAAAATTATGTCTTCCTTAAAATTGGGAAAGGCTAGGATTTTAATCTTGACAAGCAGTCTATTCACCCCCTCTCTAGACACACCTTCTTTCGATCCAAAACCTTGGTTTAATAACCGTTGGAGGAAGATGAATGTGACTAGTTCTGGGATTTTTAATTGAAGAGTGTCTATTCTTGATGGGGAGTATTTTAGACAGTGGAAAGATGAAATGCTTGATATATTTAATGAGTTCCATTTGGGCAAGTATGTTGAATATCCCTATGCGCCTCACATTCATCCCATACATCCTTCTCATGATGATTAAATTGACATGCTTGGTAATCTTAACACTGTTAATCTAATCATTATAGGACTACCAAGAAATGTGCTTAATCAAATGCAAAACTTTGAGTGTGCTCATAACTTGTGGAAGTACTTAGAGAAAAGAAATCCAAATTATTCCTTGAAAAATCTAGATATCATTGTCCACAAATGCATTGCCTTTCACAAAATGATGCCAACCAATCCTAATTTTGATAAAAGTCTATTTGAGCTTCGTGACCTCATGCGTGCTAAAGATGTCATTACTATTAACAATATCATTGTTGAAGCCATTTGCATGCATAAATATGAACATTGTCATAGTCAAAATTCTGATGAAACTCTTGTTTCTTATGAGGGAAATTCATCCGATGATGATTATTTGGAGCATGGCTACTACGATGAAGATGAGGAGTTTGAAATCTAGTTTGAGAATACCACGAGGAACCTTATTCTTATGGCGAACCTTAGACACTACATGGTCGGTGGAAAGGAGTGGGTTCTCGACAGTTGTTGTACCAATCACATGACCGGATATGAAGACAAGTTCCATGAGATTACACCAAACCGTGGAGCTCAAAGGTATGTGACCTTTGGAGATAACTCCAAGGGTAATGTACTTGGTCTTGGTAAGGTGGTCGTATATCATGATAGTTCCATTCAAAATGTCATGCTTGTTGAATCCCTTGGCTATAATATTTTTTGTGTATCTAGACTAGCATACTTTGGTTTCAATGTGCTATTTACGAAAGTTGACTGCCGAGTGTTTCGTAGCGACAACCATAACATTGTCTTTACTGGTTTCCGTAAAGGTGATCTATACATTTTCGATTTCTCTAAGAAATCCAAACCCCATACATGTTTTATTGCTAAATCTCCTAAAGGTTGGTTATGGCATAGAAGGTTAGGACATGTTGGTATGCGTAATCTTGACAAACTTATCAAAGGTGATCATATTCTTGGTGCTAAAGATGTTATCTTTGACAAAGATATGCTTTGTAGTGCTTGTCAAGCAGGAAAGCAAGTTGGTGGAAGTCATTCCGTGAAGAACATCATGATTACATGAAGACCACTCAAGATGCTTGACATGGATATCTTTGGTCCCAATGCTTACAAGAGCCTCAGTGAAAATTCTTATGGTTTAGTCATTGTTGATGATTTTTCCAGATTTACATGGGTATTCTTTCATGATGATAAGTCGCACGTACAAAATACCTTCAAGAACTTTGCTCAGAAAGCTCAAAATCAGTTTGAAGTGAAGATCAAGAAGGTTCGGAGCGACAATAGAACGGAGTTCAAGAACACGAATGTGGACACCTTTCTTGACAAAGAAGAATGGAGTTGTTAAGAGGAAGAACCGGGCTCTCATAGAGATGGCGAGAATGATGCTTGACGAATACTAGACTCCAAGACACTTTTGGGCAGAAGCTGTGGAAGCAGCTTGCCATGAAATACGAGCTACTCACCGGTAACAAATCCCAAGTTGGATACTTTCGCGTATTCGGCTCGAAGTGCTATATTCTATATAAGCATCGTCGCTCTAAATTTGCTCCTAAATCTTATGAAGGTTTCCTACTCGCTTACACATCAAACTCTCACACGTATCGTGTCTACAACAAATTCACTCGAAAAGTTTAAGAGATGGTAGATGTGAAGTTTGATGAGACTAATGGTTTGCAAGTCTAACAATTGCCAAATGATGTAGGAGATAAGGAACCTTCGGAAGCCATCAAAGAGTTGACCATTGGCAAGATTCGTCCCATGGAGGTGAAGGAGAGTACTTCATCAACTCAAGTGGAAGCTCCTACTTCTCGCCAATGCGAATCACAAAATGACATGGAAGCATCCACAAGCGGTACACGATATGATGAAGATGAGGAAGAAGTACATCATGATGATCCACCTCATCCTTCCTCACCACCACCTCAAGAAGATGATAACATCAACGACAACATGCAAGATGATGATGACGAAGAAGAAGCTCCACCATCCAACAAGAAGAAGTTGTGAAGAGTTGGAGCAAGAGTGGACAGAGATCATCCATTGAATCAAATCTATGGTGACATAAAAACTGGGAGAATCACTCACTCTAAATCTTGTTTAGCTAAATTTTGTGAGCATTAGCATCGAACCTTTGAAGGTTGAAGAAGCCCTTCAAGACCCGGATTGGGTGAATGCCATGCACGAAGAGCTACCCAACTTCGAAAGGAACCAAGTATGGACACTTATTGAAAAGCCCGAATGCAAGCAAAGCATCATTGGTACAAGATGGGTGTTTTGGAACAAGCAAGCTGAAGATGGACAAGTTGTATGCAACAAGGCTCGTCTCTTAGCCCAAGGATACATGCAAGTTGAAGATACGGACTACAGTGAGACTTATGCACCTGTGTCTAGATATGAAGCAATTCACATTTTTCTCGCTTATGCCAATCACCATGGTATTACTCTTTACCAAATGGATATCAAAAGTGCCTTTCTCAATGGAGAAATTGAGGAGGAAGTTTATGTTCAACAACCTCCCAGATTCGCGAACCCTAAGAAAGCTAATCATGTTTACAAACTTCATAAAGCTTTATATTGTCTGAAACAAGCCCCTAGAGCTTGGTAAAAATGTCTAACAAAGTTTCTCATTGACAAGGGTTTCGAGATTGGTAAAATTGATGCAACCTTTTTCACTGAAAGACTTAATGGAGAACAATTTTATGCCAAATATATGTGAATGATATTATCTTTGGTTCTACTAACCCACATTTTATTGAAAAGTTTGGAAAGTTGATGTCAGAGAAGTATGAGATGTCCACGATGTGTGAAGTGGAATTATTCCTTGGATTTCAAATCAAACAATCAAGAGAAGGTACGTTTATCTCTCGAACCAAGTACACCAAGTACTTAATCAGGAAGTTCACCATGCAAGAATGCAAAGGTATGAGAACCCCCATGCCTACTAGTGGACATCTTGAACTCACTAAGGAGGACAAACCAGTTGATCAAAAGGTTTATCCATCAATGATTGGTTCATTGCTATATTTATGTGCCTCCCTTCCTGACATCATGTTGAGTGTTTGCATGTGTGCCCAATACCAAGTGGCACCTAAAGAGTATCATCTATTGGCTGTGAAAAGGATAGTGAGATACCTCATACATACATCAAACTTTGGCATATTGTACCCCAAGGGATCTTCTTTTAATCTTGTTGGCCATTCCGACTCGGGCTATGCCGGAGATAAGGTTGGCAGAAAATCTACCTCGGGGACATGTCAATTTCTTGGGAGATCTCTTGTGTCTTGGTCATCTAAGAAACAAAACTCGGTATCCTTATCTACCGTCGAAGCTGAATATATAGTCGTTGGATCATGTTGTGCACAATTACATTGGATGACTCAAACTCTTAGGGATTATGGCATTCATGTTAGAAAAGTTCCATTGTTATGTGACAATGAAAGTGCTATTAATATTGCCTATAATCCTATGCAACATTCTCGAACAAAACATATCAAAGTGCGACATCATTTCATTCATGATCATGTTGGTAACGGAAATATAGATCTCAAGCTTGTTCTTACTGACAAACAATTAGCTGATATATTTACCAAACCACTTGATGAGAAAGTGTTCTGTCATTTGAGGAGTGAGTTTAACATCATTGATGCTTCAAACTTGAGCTAGACTCACTCACATGCATGAAAGGGCATTAGCTTGATTGCCCATTCCATGATGCCATTGATATGACTACCTTGTATCTTGGAAACTATGCTCCCTTGTATTGCATCTAACTTTTTGCAGGTACTTGGAAGAGCTACACTTCACAAGATTGCCATCAACTCACATCAAAAGCAATCTTGATATAGCCAAGCATCAACAACCCTTTCTTCAGAGATGAAGGAAGAAGACAACAAAATCATATCATTGGCTGTCATTTGATGAAGTTATTCACTATTGTCATTTTGATATATTATGGTGTTCCTTGCATGACTAACCATTTTAGGTGAAAAGAGAACCAAAATGACATGGATAGCTCCCAACTCAAGATGATCTTCATCAACTTTGAGCATCCACAACAAGTTCACCTACATGCCACATCATCAACATCATTCGAAGGTATGTACTCATATCCTTGATAAAGCTTTACACCAATTCATGAGGTAAAGCAACTCAACTGATATAAATACATTGAAATGCTTAATTAAAAATGGTAACCCCATTTTTGTGCTTAACGATGAGTATGACCTATGATCAAGCATCCTTGCTTGACTCCTCAAGTCAAATACTCTAATATAGGTGACCCAGTCACCGCCCCACACCTAGATGGAGATTAATTTATGGTTCACATTTGTCATTTCATACATTCTTGGAACCATTCAACTCTCATCTATATGTATGTATATTTGAAACAAATAAAAAAATGCTGCTATTCTATGCTTTCTTTAGATTATTATGTGCCTAATTTCAGTTAGGGAGTTGATTTTATTGCAACTCGGTCTCACCGATTTGGGAAACTCGATCCAACTAATTTCTCCCAGAGGCATGATTATCATCCTCATTTCTACCGAATCAAATTGCCTTAGTGACTCCGATATTATCACTACCTTAGTTTTTCTAATATTTTCTGGACTTTTTCCTTAGGGGGAGAAATATTATCAATGATCCCATGTTTCTTGCCATCTAAGTCCTTATTGAAAATTTTTGGGAAACAAAATCCTTTTAAGCATTATTTTTCGGGGGGAGAAAACTTCTCTAAGGGGGAGAAACTCTCAGTGATCCCACAATATAAGAGGGAGAATCATCAAGGATCCCTAATATAGGGGGAGATAGTTCAAGGAACTCTTGTCCATATTAAAGGGGAAAATATTCAATGAAACCTTAACTACTATACAAGGGGAGAAAAGTCAAATTCAAGGAACCCTTATATAAGAGAGAACTATCTAGGATCCCTTTCTCTCAATGCGCCCTTACCCTCTACCTTTTTGGCAATTAATGCCAAAGGGGGAGAAATATCAAAGCTTCCAATGAACCTATTTATATGGGAGAAATATCAACAATAAGCTTACATAAAGAGGGAGAAATATCTATATGGGGAGATATTTGTTCCTAAAGGAAGGTTTATCTTACCTAAGGGGAGATGTAACAAGCCTTACATATTAAGGGGTAGAGAGATAAAAAAATTCAGTTATCATTGTTATTGGATTGAACTTGTCTTACCCGACCTACGCCCAATATCTATATGCTACGATTCAGGGGGGAGGAAATTCTTACATATTCATCCTTAGGGGAGAAAGTTCTTATTTCTCTTGGAGAGATATCTATCATCAAATCTTATTTGTCTTCAATATCTTGGTACTTTTGAAGCTCTTTGCATATTTACAATCGAGTATTCTTGTGTTATCTAAATTTCTTTTCTCAAGTGTACTCCTACTGCTAAGATGCTCAAGATCATCAAGGTAAGTATATGCATCATATCCTTGTTCATGATGATCTCTTGTTTCTTGCACATACTTTTTTGCAAGAGGGAGTCCTCAACATGGAAGCTCTTCATTCACTCGTGTTTGGTGCATATAGTCAATATGTACATGGCTTGTCTTGTCCTTTCTACCATGTGTGTGCCCATGCAATCCAAAGCAACTATCCTTTAAAAGTGGATTCCACACACTTAGGGGGAGCTTGTACTAGTCATGTTTCTTTCAAAGCTATAATATTACAATGTCTATCCATATTTGAAGCTTTGATTGTATGTTGTCATCAATTACCAAAAAGGGGGAGACTGAAAGCACATATGCTCCCTGTGTGGTTTTGATAATTCATGACAACACACATTGTCTCTTGGACTAACACTTTTACCTACTTATTTCAGGAATAGTCCATAGAGAGCATTGGCTAAAGGATTATGTGGAGATGCCCCTTGATGCAAGAAAGGAATAGGATTGGCCCAAGCTTCAAGCTAGAAGACTCTTCATTTTATATTTGTGAGAAATCACTTTTGAGCCCATAGGAAAGCCAGTACTATTAAAAGGGGATGAGGTGTTAACATGAACTGGTTGCTCAAGTGCTCAAACTTAGCCACCAAAATACTTAGTCATTTTTCTCACATAACCATTCTGTCCAAAACCACACACTCAAAATTGGTGCCACTAACTTTCCCATTTTGGCACGATCGAGTTTGATATCAGATAAAATCCTAGCCATTCCCACCAAATTGGTGCAACCGAAACCATGTCGGTGCTATCGAGTTTGGGTGACCAACTTTCTGTTGTATCGGTACACAAAATCAGAATTTACGACTTTGGGTATCGGTGTCACCAAGTTGTGTCATCAGAATGTTAGCCACCTTTTCGGTGCCACCGAGTTGTGTATATTGGTTCCACCGAGATTCAAAGGTTGATGCCTTTAGTGCAAGTCGGAACCACCGAGTTGATGACTGATAACCAAGAAGTATAGGGGGTCGCAACATTTTTCGAGGGTAGAGTATTCAACCCAAATTTATTGAGTCGACACAAGGGAAGCCCAAGAATATTCTTGAGTATTAGCACCTAAGTTGTCAATTCAACCACTCCTGAAAGACTTAATATCTGCAGCAAAGTATTTAGTAGCAAAGTAGTATGGAAGTAGCGGTAATGGTGGCAAACGTGATAGTAGCAGTTTTGTAGTGATTGTAACAGTAGCAACGAAAAAGTAACTTAGAAAAGATCAATATGTGGAAAGCTCGTAGGCAATGGATCAGTGATGGATAATTATGTGAGATGGCATTCATCATGCAATAGTCATAACATAGGATGATATAGAACTAGCTCCAATTCATCAATGTAATGTAGGCATGTATTCCATATATAGTCATACGTGCTTAAGGAAAAGAACTTGCATGACATCTTTTGTCCTACCCTCCCGTGGCAGCGGGGTCCTAATAGAAACTAAGGGATATTAAGGCTTCCTTTTAATAGAGAATGGACCAAAGCATTAGCACTTAGTGAATACATGAACTCCTCAAACTACGGTAATCACCGGAAAGAATCCCAGTTATTGTCACCCTGGGGGATGCGGATCATAACTCGTAATAGATGTCTACAACTTGCAAGATAGGATCAAGAACACATATATATTCATGAAAACATAATAGGTTCAGATCTGAAATCATGGCACTCGGGCCCTAGTGACAAGCATTAAGCATACCAAAGTCCTAGCAACATCAATCTTAGAACATAATGGATACTAGGGATCAAACCCTAACCAAACTAACTCGATTAAATGATAGATCACATCCAACCCATCACCGTCCAGCAAGCCTACGATCGAATTACTCAAGAACGACGAAGAGCATCATGAAATTGGTGATGAAGGATGGTTGGTGATGACTGATACGTCTCCATCGTATCTAGTTTTCCAAACTCTTTTGCCCTTGTTTTGGACTCTAATTTGCATGATTTGAATGGAACTAACCCGGATTGACGCTGTTTTCAGCAGAATGGCCATGTTGTTGTTTTGTGCAGAAATGAAAGTTCTCGGAACGTCCTGAAAATTTACGCAGAATATTTCTGGAAAATATGAAAAATACCTGCGCAAAGATCCACCGGAGGGGACGGGCCAGTGGGCCACAAGCCCTGTGGCCGCGGCCTCCCCCCTTGGCCGCGACAACCAGGCTTGTGGGGCCCACGTGGCTCTGCCGCCCCCAATTCCAGCGCTATTTATTCCCTTTCATCCCGGAAAGAATCAAGAGAGAAGATTTCATCGTGTTTCAAGATCCAGAGGCGCCGCCACATCCCGTTCTTGCCCTGGAAGGCAGATCTGCAGTCTGTTTTGGGCTCCGGATCAAGGAGATCATCACCATCGTCATCATCAACCTTCTTCCCCCTCCAATTCCATGAAGCTCTTCATCGTTCGTGAGTAATCTATTCGTAGGCTCGCTGGGCGGTGATGAGTAGGATGAGATCTATCATGTAATCGAGTTAGTTTTGACGGGGATTGATCCCTAGTATCCACTATGTTCTGAGATTGATGTTGCTACTACTTTGCTATGCTTAATGCTTGTCACTAGGCCCCGAGTGCCATGATTTTAGATCTGAAATTATTATGTTGTCACCAATATATGTGTGTTTTAGATCCGATCTTGCAAGTTGTAGTCACCTACTATGTGTTATGATCCGGCAACCCCGGAGTGACAATAACCGGAACCACTCCCAGTGATGACCATAGTTTGAGGAGTTCATGTGTTCACCAAGTGCTAATGTGTTGGTACAGTTATTTATTAAAAGGAGAACCTTAATATCCCGTAGTATCCATTTGGACCCCGCTGCCATGGGAGGGATGGACAATAGATGTCATGCAAGTTCTTTTCCCTAAGCACGTATGACTACACACGGAATGCATGCCTACATCTCCATGTTATAACTGTTGCATGATGAATGTCATCCAACAAATCACCGATCCATTGCCTACGAGTTTGTCCCACTGCTACTGTTACTTGCTCTGTTGCTGCTACCGGTACTTGCTGCTACTGGTACTTGCTTTGTCCTGCTGCTGCTGCCACTACTGTTGCTGCTACTGTTACTTGCTGCTACAGTTACTTGCTTTGTCCTGCTACCGCTGCCACTACTGTTGCTACTATTGTTACTTGCTACTGTTGCTACTTGCTACTGCTGTCACTATTGTTGTTCCTTGCCACTGTTGTTACTCGTTACACTGCTACTACCTGCTACAATACTTTTCTGGCACCATTGATACTTCAGTTAGGAATAATCTACCGTCAACAGTTTCTTTCCTAGCACCATTGCTATCATACTACCTTTGATGCTTATTTCCTGCTTGCAGATACTAATCTTTCACGTGTGGTTGAGCCGACGACTCAACTGCTAATACTGGAGAATATCCTTTCACTCCCATCGTGTCGAACCAACAAATTTTGGTTGAATACTCTGCCCTCGAAAACTGCCGCGATCCCACACGCTGGTGGGCCATTGCAAGACAATTGCTAATTGTTGAGCAACTGGAGGAAGCTCTTTTCTGGCGCCGTTGCCGGGGAAACTGCCAGCAGCTCTTTTCAGGCGCCGTTGCCGGGGAGGAATAGCTATATTCTCTGAGTCAGTTGGGATTTATATCTACTGATCACTATGAAGAATCTGAAAGATCCAAGAACCAAATTCTTGCCCTCAACTACGAGGGGAGGTAAGGAACTGCCATCTAGATCTGCACTTGATTCACCTTCAGTTATGAGTAAGTTTGCGACACCACCTCCTGCTAGAAATCTTGATATGTCGCATGTGCTTGATTATGCTTATGATGCTACTATGCTTGATGATACTATGCCTGATACTGCTAGAGATGCTATGCCTGATACTCCTACAGATGCTATGCCTGATACTGCTACAGATGCTATGCCTGATACTGCTAGAGATGTTATGCCTGATACTGCTAGAGATGCTATGCTTGATACTACTAGAGATACTACTTTGCCTGATATGCCACTAGGGGTATTCCTTGATGCTCATATCGCTAGAGTTACTGCCAATGCTCGTAATGCTTCTGAAACTGTCGATACTATTGAGATAGAACCTGCTTTTGCTCCTGCTAGATCCAGCTCTCCTAGATATGAATTGCCTCATATACCTGAGGGTTATGTTATGGAGGGAGAGATAGCTGAGGATTTTCTTGCGTGTAAGGATGCCTATGACGCTGAGAAATTACTTCTCAAGTGGAAGGAAAAATCTCTGAAAGCTAGGATGAAATACGACCCGAAGTTTGCCACCTCACCTATCTTTATCACCGATGAGGATTATGAATTCTCTGTCGACCCTGAGATAATCTCTCTAGTCGAATCTGATCCTTTCCACGGTTATGAGTCTGAGACGGTCATAGCCCATCTTACCAAACTACACGATATAGCCACCCTTTTCACTAGTGAGGAGAAGATCCGCTACTACTATATCCGTAAGTTGTTTCCTTTCTCTCTAAAGGATGATGCTAAAGCCTGGTTCACTTCTCTTGCTCCTGGATGTGTGAGTAGTCCCCAGGATATGGTCTATTCTTCTGTGAGAAATATTTCCCTGCCCATAAGAAGCAAGCTGCCTTGCAGGAAATATACAACTTTGCTCAACTCAAAGAAGAGAGTCTCCCACAAGCTTGGGGGAGGCTCATCCAGCTACAGAATGCTTTGCCTGATCACCCTCTTAAGAAGAACGAGATACTTGATATCTTCTATAACGGACTTACCGATGCTTCTAGAGACCACCTAGATAGTTGTGTCGGTTGTGTCTTTAGGGAACGAACTGTAGAACAAGCTGAGATCCTACTGAATAACATCTTGATCAACAATAATGCTTGGACTATTCCCGAACCACCTCCTAAGCCAACTCCTAAGAAAAGAGGTATTCTATTCCTCAGTCCCGAAGATATGCAAGATGCCAAGAAATCTATGCGAGACAAAGCCATTAGATCTGAAGAAGTCAAAAATCTACCACCCATCAAAGAGATCCATGGTCTCGATAACCCGATACAAGTAGTAGAGGTGAATTCCCTACGTAGATTCAATGAGAGTGATATTCCTTTTGACAAACCTGCTAGCCTATGCTTTGATGAATTTGACAACTTTGTTGCCAAACAACAGAGTTTCAATGATTATGTTGGCAGACAATTGGAACAAAGTACTCGTATGCTTAGTCATTTAAGTGCTTGTGTAGAGAGAAATGTCAATGATCTGAAGATTCTAAGTAAACATGCCTCTATGATTACTACTCAGGTAGAACAAGTACTTAAAGCTCAGAATGACTTGCTCAATGAATTAAATGACAACTCTGTCAGAGTCATTACTGGAGGAGGCAAAATGACTCAGGAACCTTTGTATCCTGAAGGCCATCCTAAGAGAATTGATCAAGATTCTCAAGGAATTAATGTTGATACACCCTGTCATCCTAAGAAGAAGAAGGATGATAGAAACCTACATGTCAGTTTACCAAATACTGTCACACCTCAAGAACCAAATGATATTTCTGCGTCTGATGCAGAAACACAATCTGGTGATGAACATGAACCTGGTGACAATATGGACAACGATGTTCATAATAATGCTCAACCTAGCAATGATGAGGATGTGGAGATTGAACCTACGATTAATCCTGACTGCCCACAACCTAAGAGATACTATAAGAATGACTTCACTGCTAAGAAGCATGGTAAAGAAAGGGAGCCATGGATTCAGAGACCCATGCCCTTTCCTCCTAAGCCATCCAAGAAAAAGGATGATGAGGATTTTGAGCGCTTTATTGAAATGTTGAGACCCATCTTTCTGCAGATGCGGTTAATTGATATGCTCAAAATGTCTCCATACGCCAAGTACATGAAAGATATCGTGACTAATAAACGGAAGATACCAGATCTTGAGATCTCCACCATGCTTGCCAATTACACTTTCAAAGTTGGAACTCCTAAGAAACTTGGTGATCCCGGAGTGCCCACTATACCTTGCTCCATTAAAGGAAACTACGTAAGAACTGCCTTATGTGACCTTGGAGCCGGTGTTAGTGTTATGCCTCTCTCTCTCTTTATCGTAGACTTGAACAGGATAAGTTGACACCCACTGAAATCTCTGTGCAAATGGCCGACAAATCAACTGCTTTCCCTGTCGGCATTTGCGAGGATGTTCATGTTGTGGTTGCTAACGTTACAATCTTGACGGACTTTGTTATCCTGGATATTCCTGAGGATGATGCCATGGCGATCATTCTTGGAAGACCATTCTTAAACACCGCAAGGGCTGTTATAGATTGTAGCAAAGGCAATGTCACCTTCCATGTGAACGGTAATGAGCATACAGTGCACTTTCCAAAGAAATGATATCAAGTACATTGCATCAATGCTATCGAAAAAACTTCATCGATTCTTATTGGGAGCTTTGAATGCCCTATTCCTCGTGTTAAGATGAAGTATGATTTTCTTGTTGGGGAGATTCATATCCCCATTGAGGTGACTTAGTGGCTATTCGACAATTCTCCGTTTCCTTTTGCGATTCGAAAAAGTTTTGTCATGAGGATTTGATCAACCCCATTGACGGATTTCTTTCGATGACCATGAAATGGATTAATCAAGGAGTCACATACCTCTGTTTTAAGCTTTCACTTTCTGTTGTTTAGAAGAAAAATGATAGATTTAGTTTAGTTTTTCCTATTTTCTGTTTTAGTCCCGGAGTAAAGTACCCCGAAAATAAAAGTTCTCCGATGGTCCTGAAAATCAAATCTGATTTTTCTGGATTTTTTGAAAAATACTGGGACTGAGAGCTACCCTGGGGGCCACACCAGTGCGCCACAAGCCCTGTAGCCGCGGCCTCCCCCCTGGCCGCGGCTACCAAGCTTGTGGGGCCCACAGGGACCCCCTCCACTCATTTCAGCTCCCATCCTCTTCTTCTACCTCCAGAAAAAATCGTTTCGCAGCTCAAACCCGTGTGCTTGCTCATTTGGCTATGATTTTCGATCTCCTTGCTCATAGCACCATTCTCTGAACCGTTTTGGGGAAATTACTCCTTGGTAAGTGGCTCCTCCATTGGTCCAATTAGTTTCTACTCTAGTGCTTTATCCTTCGTTTATTAATGCTACCTTGGTGAACCTGTTCTTAAGCTTGAAATGTTTATTTTAGCTGGTCCCAAGTAGTTTTAACGCGTGATATGGTCTCTAGACACTAGTAGGAGTAGTTGCTACGAGTTGGGTTAATCCTTACTCACTTTTCTTTCGAAGTCTCTAAAAATTTCAGAATTTTTCAGAGTTAGAAAAGGGAAAGATGAGGAGGTTTTTGAGAGGATCTTCAAGCCGTAACCCCAAGGAGGATGAGAAGAACCACGCCAAGTACGTGGTTCCTCGAGTCACAGAAGTTCGAGTGTGCGAGTGGCCAAGTGATGAATTTTTGCACGTCGCTAGGCTTTATGAAGACTTTTATTACTTGCTGGAGAACGCAGGTCTTACCGCGTTCGTTGAAGATAAGTGCCCACAATACCCCCTCCTCACAAATATTTTCGATCAAAGCTTCAACTTTTATCCGAGGAAGAATCCTCCTATGGTTGAGTTCATGTTATACGATATCCCCCAGTGCATGACACTACATGATTTTTGCAATGTGGGCAAATTACCTTATGTTGGGGATATTCATGATCCTCGTCCACGGGACTTGGAGGCTTTCATAGATCCTATTGCTGTTGGAGCGGAGAGAGGAGTGTCTCACGCTAGAATTGCTAGCATACATTTTGCTGTGCTTCGGTACTTCTAATTATTTGTGGGAAAATGTTTGATTGGCCGTGGGGAGGCTGGATCACTTAGCTCTCCAGACCTTGTAGTTTTCGCGAAGGCCATTATAACAATAAGACTTATAGCCTAGGTGCTATAGTAGCTCAGCGGTTGAACACAAACCATTCCAAAGGTGTCGTCTATGGAGGTATCTATGTTACCCATCTTGCCAGACACTTTGAGATACCCGTTAGACTGGGGGAGGAAGAAGAGATGCTTCTTCCTGAGAAATATTTGGATTATGACAGCATAGTTCGCCATGATTTTCTGGATAGAGATGCTAGTAGACGGATGATTTATAACCTGGTATTTAGTCAGGGTACTCGAGAGACTATTACTTTGCCTGCTCCTTCTTTGTTCAACCTTTATGCAAGCAGGTACACTATTATGCCCTCGGACATCTACGCATATTGGGGCTTGGCCCAACCACAGGTGCCCGTGCCCGAGCCGCCAGTCGAGCACCAAACGCCAGTTTATCAGTGGGAGCCAGAGGAGCTCACACAGCAGTGGCATCCACAGTCCGCTTCGGAGTATCCAGGAGCTGGTTATTTCCCTCCTTGGGAGTAGACCAAGCTAGGCCAAAAGCCTAAGCTTGGGGAGTACGTGTTTGCACCAACTTTACATTCATGCTTATGCTTTCACTTTGTTAGTCGGTGTTTACACTTTGCCACTGTATTATCCATGCTAGTTTATTTTCGTTTTCTTGTTTTCTTGTTTTGTGTCCTTTTGAGAAAACCCAAAAAGATTTTCCTTTCTTCTTTTGCTTGTTGGGAGCTTTCCCGTGTAAATAGTTCTCTTTTTCTTTGAGTCGAGGTAGAAGACCATGGTTACAATGTTTAGTGGCTCTCGCATGCATACCTGTTCATTTGTTGAAGAGCCATATTACTTTGTCTTCTCCTTTGTGTTTGCCTGCAGATTCAGCTTAGTCCAATGCACGAGCACTCTTATTATTGTTCACATCGTTCGATCGTGTAAGTGAAAGGCAATAATGATGATATATGATGAAGTGACTCAGACTGGAAAAGCTGGTATGAACTCTATCTATTTTGTTTTTGTAAATATGACTAGCTTGTCCTCCCAGATTCAGCTTTGTTGAGAGAGAACCATGTTTACAATGACAACTTAGAGATCATAGTTTCTGATGCCATTCTTAATTAGCTAGGAGCTTATAATGGTTTGTCTTGAATGCCAACATAGATTTTGAGATGACTATGATGTACTATGATAGGATGGTATTCTCCTTTGAATGATTCAAGTGGCTTTACTTGGCGCATGTTCATGCATGTAGTTGAAACAAAATCAACATAGCCTCTATGATGTTAGTGTTCATGGTGATTTATATCCTGCTCATGCTTGCACTCAATGTTAATCAAACTCATTGCATCTTCATGACTGTTGTTGCTCTCTAGTTGGTCGCTTCCCAGTCTTTTGCTAGCCTTCACTTGTACTAAGCGGAATACTCCTTGTGCATCCACTTCCATAAACCCAAGAGTTTTTCCATGAGAGTCCACCATACCTACCTATTTGCGGTATCTACCTGCCGTTCCAAGTAAATTTGCATGTGCCATTCTCTAACTCTTCAAGAAATAATCTGTTTTGCATGCCCGAACCGCTCATGTGGTGACATGGGGCTATTGGTATCTTCCATGTTAGGCGTGTTATCCTCGACATGTGTTTATTCACTGTCATTCACGAGAAAGGGGCCGGTAATTGGAATGCCCAGTTCCACGCTTAAATCAAAAACATAACTGTAAAACAAGACTACCCCCCGGATTGATGTTAGTATGGATGGTACCCGAGGATTCGGCTAGTCGTGGAGTGTGATTGATTGGTGGTGGGGCAGTTAAAAATTTACTTTTCTGTTTGGGAACCGCCTATAGCATGAGTAGCATGGAAGATATTGAGAACTCTTGGTCATTGCAATGACAATGAAAGCATGCCACCCAAAATTATTATCTCTGTTTCCAAAGCTTGAGCTCTGGCACCTCTACAAATCAATGCTTCCCTCTACGAAGGGCCTGTCTATTTATTTTCCTGTTGAGTTATCCTCTTCTTATATAAGCACCAATTAGAGAGCACCTCTATCATTTTTATGCTTTGCTTTTGATTGATATTGAGTATGACTATGACTGGATCTTCGTTGCTATGAATTACAATATTTAGTCAGCCCTTGATCTTTGAAAGTGCTCTGCATTTATGTTTTGCGGTCTCAAAAAGAGCTAGCGAGATACCACCTATTCATATTGCTTCATGCTTGTTAAGATTGAATTGTTGGTATCTGAAACTCATTATTATTTGCTCGCTAGCTGTTTATGCCATTGATATTAGTTTACCGTGAGACCTTTGTGTCACTTGCTTATGTGGTTAACTTGTGATCTTGCTGAAATTATGGTTATGAGTTAGACATAGTTGCAACAACAAGATCAAACAGAGTTTGTCAAAGTTTTTCTTTCTCTTTCAGTTTGTCAACTAAGTTGCTTGAGGACAAGCAAGGTTTTAAGCTTGGGGGAGTTGATACGTCTCCATCGTATCTACTTTTCCAAACTCTTTTGCCCTTGTTTTGGACTCTAATTTGCATGATTTGAATGGAACTAACCCGGACTGACGCTGTCTTGGTGTTCTTTTTGCCATGGTGTTCTTTTTGTGCAGAAATGAAAGTTCTCGGAATGTCTTGAAAATTTACGGAGAATATTTTTGGAAAATATGAAAAATACCTGCGCAAAGATCCACCGGAGGGGACGGGCCAGTGCGCCACAAGCCCTGTGGCCGCGGCCTCCCCCCTGGCCGCGGCCACCAGGCTTGTGGGGCCCACGTGGCTCTGCCGCCCCCAATTCCAGTGCTATTTATTCCCTTTCGTCCCGAAAAAATCAAGAGAGCAGATTTCATAGCGTTTCACGATCCAGAGGCGCCGCCACATCCCGCTCTTGCCCTGGAGGGCAGATCTGGAGTCCGTTTTGGGCTCTGGATCAAGGAGATTGTCGCCATCGTCATCATCAACCTTCTTCCCTCTCCAATTCCATGAAGCTCTTCATTGTTCGTGAGTAATCTATTCGTAGGCTCGTTGTGCGGTGATGAGTAGGATGAGATCTATAATGTAATCGAGTTAGTTTTGACGAAGATTGATCCCTAGTATCCACTATGTTCTGAGATTGATGTTGCTACTACTTTGCCATGCTTAATGCTTGTCACTAGGGCCCGAGTGCCATGATTTCAGATCTGAAATTATTATGTTGTCACAAATATATGTGTGTTTTAGATCCGATCTTGCAAGTTGTAGTCACCTACTATGTGTTATGATCCGGCAACCCCGGAGTGACAATAACCGAAACCACTCTCGGTGATGACCATAGTTCGAGGAGTTCATGTGTTCACCAAGTGCTAATGCGTTGGTCCGGTTCTTTATTAAAAGGAGAACCTTAATATCCCGTAGTATCCATTTGGACCCCGCTGTCACGAGAGGGATGGACAATAGATGTGATGCAAGTTCTTTTCCCTAAGCACGTATGAATACACATAGAATGCATGCCTGCATCACATTGATGAACGGGAGCTAGCCACATACCTCTCCGTGTTATAACTGTTGCATGATGAATGTCATCTTACAAATCACCGATCCATTGCCTACGAGTTTGTCACACTTCTATTGTTACTTGCTCTGTTGCTGCTACTGTTACTTGCTGCTACTGTTACTTGCTTTGTCCTGCTGCTGCTGCCACTACTGTTGCTGCTACTGTTACTTGTTGTTACTGTTACTTGCTTTGTCCTGCTACCGCTACCAGTACTGTTGCTACTACTGTTACTTGCTAGTATTGCTACTTGCTACTGCTGTCACTATTGCTATTCCTTGCCACTACTGTTACTCGTTACACTGCTATTACCTGCTACAATACTTTTCTGGCGCCATTGATACTTCAGTTAGGAATAATCTGCCGTCAACAGGTTCTTTCCTAGCACCGTTGCTATCATAGTACCTTTGCTGCTTATTTCCTGCTTGCAGATACTAATCTTTCGGGTGTGGTTGTGCCGACGACTCAACTGCTAATAGTGGAGAATATCGTTTCACTCCCATCATGTCGAACCAACAAATATGGGTTGAATACTCTACCCTCGAAAACTACCGCGATCCCACACACTGGTGGGCCATTGCAAGACAATTGCTAATTGTTGAGCAACTGGAGGCAGCTCTTTTCTGGCGCCGTTGCCGGGGAAACTGCCAGCAATGACGACGGCGTCGATTTCCCCTCTTGGGAGCCCAAATGAGACTCCAAATCTGCCCTCCCGAGAAAGAACAGGTGGTGGCGGTGGCTCCGTATCGTAAAACACGATGAAATCTTCTCTCTGATTTTTTTCTCCCCGTATAGGAATATATAGGAGTGGAAACGAGTTCGGTGGAGCTTAAGGGTCCCCACAAGCCAGGGGCGCGACCTAGGGGGCACGCGCCCTGCAGGCTTGTGGCCAGGGGGTGGCCCCTCTCCAGTAGATTCTTTCGCCAGTATTTTTTATTAATTCCAAAAATATTCTCCGTAAATATTCAGGTCAATCTGAGAACTTTATTTCTACACGAAAATTAATACCAAGGCAATTCTGATGAAAACATCGTTAGTGTGGGTTAGTTCCATTCAAATCATGCAAATAAGAGTCCAAAACAAGGGCAAAAGAGTTTGGGAAAGTAGATATGTTGGAGACATATCAACTCCCCCAAGCTTAAACCTTTGCTTGTCCTCAAGAAATTCAGTTGATAAACTTAAAGTGATAAATAAAAACTTTTGCAAACTCTATTTGATCTTGCTGTTGTAAATATGTCTAACTGTTGTTCAAATTTTCAGCAAAGATTATGAACTAACCACATTCAGAGTAATATTTAGGTCTCACATCTACTTATATCAATGGCATAATCACTAGCAAGCAATAATAATAAGTCTCGGGTGACAACAACTTTATCAAAACAATCATAATACAATATGATATAATGGTATCAAAACATAAATGCAGAGCACCTCTGAAGAACAAGGACTAACTAGACATTGTAATTCATGGTAAAATAGATCCGGTCATACTTATACTCAATATCAATTAATAAGAAAGCATACACATGAAAGAGGTGCTCTCTAAGTGGTGTCTTTTTATAAGAAAAGGATGACTCAACAGTAAAGTAAAATAGATAGGCCCTTCGCAGAGGGAAGCATTGATTTACAGAGGTGCGAGAGCTCGAGCTTTTAAAACAAGGATGAATCGAAATTTTGGGTGGCATGCTTTCATTGTCAACATAACAACTAAGAGATCTCAATATCTTCCATGGTAGATACATTATAGGCGGTTCCCAAACAGAATAGTAAAAATTTTACACCCCCTCCACCAATCAATAACACTCCACGGCGGGCCGTATCCACGGGTACCGTCCATACAAACAACAATCCTAGGGGAGTTTTTTTTCATTATAATTTGATTTGGCTTTTGAGCATCAAATTGGTCATTCCGATTACCATCCACTTTCTCATGAACGATAGTGAATCAACACATATCGTGAGAATAACCCACCTAGCATGGAAGATACCGACAACCCCTGGTCATTACATGAGCGATTCAGGCGTACAAAACAGAATATTTATTTGAAGGTTTAGAGTATGGCACATGCAAATTTACTTGGGACGGCAGGTAAATACCGCATATAGGTAGGTATGGTGGACTCATAAGGAACAACTTTGGGTTTATGAAAATGGATGCACAAGTAGTGTTCCCGCTTAGTAAAGTGAAGGCTAGCAAGAGACTGGGAAGCGACCAACTAGATAGCGGCAATAGTCATAAACATGCTTTGAGATTAACCAACATTGAATGCAAGCATGAGTAGGATATAATTCAACATGAACATAAACATCGTAGAGGCTATGTTGGTTTTGTTTCAACTACATGCGTGAACATGTGCCAAGTCAAGCCACTCGAATCATTCAGAGGAGGATACCATTCTATCATACTACATTAAAACCATTTTAATATGCATGTTGACACTCAAGACAAACCATTATTCACTCCTAGCTATTAAGCATCACATAGGTAAATATAATCTCTAATCGTCATTGCAAACATGTTCAATCCATAACGAGCTGAATCCAAAACGTTGAGATAACCATATTTACAAAAACAAAATAGGACGAGTTCATACTAGCTTTTCTCCATCTCAGTCACTTCATCATTATCGTCATTATTGCCTTTCACTTGCACGATCGAACGGTGTGAATAATAATAATAATAATAATAATAATAATAATAATAATAGTGCACGTGCATTGGACTAAGCTAGAATCTGCAAGCATTTACTCAAAGGAGAAGACAAGGTAATTTGGGCTCTCTGATAGATAAACAATAATGTATGTGAGAGCCACTCAGCAAGTCATCGTGGTCTTCTCCTTACGACCCAAAGAAGAAAGAAAAACTATTTACACGGGAAAGCTCCCAACAAGCAAAAGAAGAACAAGAAATCTTTTTGGGTTTTCTTTTAATACTACAACTAAACAAACTAAAAGGCAAGCGTAGAACTAATTTTTTTGGATTTTCTCAAGGTTAATGAAACACACAAGAAGAAATAAAAAGAAATAAACTACCATGGATGGTACAATGAAAAAGTATGAACACCGACAACTGGAATGAGTGTGTGAACATGAATGTAATGTCGGTGAGAAATACGTACTCCCCCAAGCTTAGGCTTTTGGGCAAAGTTGGTCTAGGGCCATGGATGGAAATAACTCTCTCCTAGGTAATATCCAAAGTCATAATTCGGGTTGTACTGGGCTGCAGCGGCTACCGCTTGAACGGCTTCAGCATGGAGGCGAGCAGCTTTCGCCTCTCTCTCGTACTCGTTTGCCTCCTCTCTAGTTGTAAAGTATCCCCATTTTTCCTGAAAGTTAAAGAAGGCAGGAGCAGGAAGGGTAATATGGAAAACATGTTGTCTGTCAAAAATTATTCGGTACAGGAGGGATTGTTCATTTCTCTCAAGAAACTGATAACGCACCACAGCCTCATAATCAAGAAAAGCAAGTGATAACTCAATATCAGTCTCCCTTATATGTACCCCAAGATAATTAGTTACGCGTGTGGCATAAATTCCACCAAAGAAATCTCCATCCTTAGCATTTTTATGTAATCTCCTAGCAATAATGGCTCCCAAGTTGTATCATCTATCACCCATGACCGCACTCTTAAGAATATTAACGTCAGGTACATAAAGGTGGCTATGATCAATTTTACCGTCGATACATCTACCTATTAAGAGAGCAAGGTAATGTATGGCACCGAAGTGAATGCTCCCCAAGGTACATGTGTAATATTTCTAGTTTCTCCCACAATGATGCTAGCAAGAAAATCATTATATTCGGTTTTGTGAGGATCACTATAGCTACCCCATTGTGGAATTTCGCATGCACGTTTAAAATCCTCTAGGTCCACGGTGTAATATTCATTATAAAAATTGAAAAGAACAGAGTGCGTATTACGCCTGGATAGAAATTCAAACGTCTGCACGAAGGAATCAGTGAGTTGATAATATTGCTTGCATTGGTCTGAAACAAAATCTTCAAGGCCAACATTTTGTATGTACACGTAAAATTCTTCTTGGAATCCGGCATGGACCATTGATGACGAGTTGATGGATATACTTCTCGCCCCTCGTTGGTTACCCCAAGTGGAAGGTTGAGATGTAGTCAGCAGCAGATTTCCCTTACACGTGGACTGTAAGGTTTATCGAACCAGGAGGACTCTGAGGATCAACAAGTAAGTGTCCGCTGCTCTCGCGCTAGCAGAAGACGTGGACCTGCACACACGAGAAATAACTTTGCTCCTAACGAGTTCAGAGAGGTTTTCAATCTCTTTGGCCTTGTCGTTTGCAAAGGATCAAACACAAGCGGGAATAGCGATGGTGATTGCAATGGAAAAGGAAATAATAGCAGTAAATAGTGGAGGTGTAAACAGTGGTGGAAATATGGAGCAGAGTCTCATGATGTTCACAAGTGATGTTTGTGTCCCAAAGACGGTAAACAACTATCCTGGGTCAACAAATTACAGTTGGGCAATTGACAGAATTATAAACGCACTGCAATGCTAATCGTGCTACAAGAAAGTTAGAGGCTCAAAAGTAATGGGCAGTATGCAAAGACAATTAGACCGTTTATCCATCAACATCTACTCACTAATCATCCACCTTGAGATATCTAACGAGAACATCTCGCTGGTATTAAGTTGTGAGCCCCGCCCAAAGTGTAAACACAAAGCAACGGACAACTGCATTAACAAACTTTGTGTAAGGTAAACAATCCTTGCAACCGTGGTTACAAGCATTGTTGTTTTCTCCCTGGTGGCATGTTTGTCACTCAAACTAGACATTAGAGGGCATGAACCCACAATCATGCATAACGCTCCCTCTTGGAGTTACAATCTACTACTTGGCCAAAGCAATAATAACAACGGAGAACATGCATGAATTACTCAAGAACCTAGTATAAAAGGAGAACCAAATATATAACTCATCACAATCTGAACATAATCTCATAATCCATCCGATCCCAGCAAACTTAGCATAGCAACAATAGGTAAATTACATAGATGCCTCGACCATGTAGGGCACCTCACAAGGGCTAAGAATTGAAGCAAAGACTGGAGAGAAGACATCACATAACTACTGTTCATGGACCATGGTCCAAGGAGAACTACTCACGGCACGTCCGGGAAGCGTCCATGTGGTGGAGAACCTCCCGAAGGTCAAACCTCCCTCCGGCAGGGTGCCGTGAAGAGGTTTTCTGGCGCTCCCGGTCTCGGAAGTGCTACGGCGGCGGAACGGTAGAGAAATTCGCGATTCGGGATATATCCTTAGGGTTTTCTCATCGGGGACTAAATATAGGCCAAAGGAGGGCACTAGGGGGTGGACCAGCCACCCAGGCGGCCAGGTGGCATGAGCAGGAGGGGGCCGGTGCCATGTGGCCGCCTGGGCGAGACCTGGCTCCCCTCTGGCCCACCTTGGTGCTTCCTGAAGCTTTCGTCACGCTGATTTTTGTATATTTTTCTCGAGATTTTTGGGGCTCTGAAAATTGGGGTAAAGTCCCTGCAATTAAAGGACATCACCAGACAAAAACTGGCACTGGGTGCACTGAGTTAGTAGGTTAGTCCAATTATGGGTAAAAAGGTATAAAAGTGTAGCAAAACATATAACAATGTCACCCAAAAGAGCAGGGATCAAACAGAAATTATAGATACGTTTGGGACGTATCAACATCCCCAAGCTTAATTCCTGCTCGTCCTCGAGTAGGTAAATGATAACACAAATAATTTCTATGGTGACATGCTAACACACATATCAGAACTTGAAAGTAAAGCAAGTAAGATATGCAATTCAAGTCAAGACAATAACAAGCAAGAGTCTATATCTAGTATTGAAACTAGTAAAGTAAGAACATAAAGGTGTAAGAGCTCTCGCTATCCGTGACTCGAATGTCTCCAAATGGTGTTTGCGTGCAAGAAGTGGGAGATGGTCTTAGAGCATAAAAATAGTTCATAGTTTAATTGAGAACTCAATCTACTAAAACTCACACTTGGTCTCCTTCGAAATCTTATTTTGACTCATCCCCAGATCACTAGTCACGCACAAGTCAAAATGATCCTCTCCCTTTCGACTTTGAGCACTCATGCAATGGATGAACGCGAGCAAGATATATTGGCACTTAGGATGGCAAAGAGAATAATGATGGGGAAGGAAGATAGAAAAGGTGTGAAAGGCTCACATCAATGACGACAATCATGGGCGAGAGAAAACCAAATGATAGATATGATGTGAGGAGTAGGGATTGCCATGCAACGGATGCACATATGAGCCAAGGTAAGCTCTCCAATGGAACTAGTGGGGTGCATCCAACTTGCTTGGTCATGAAGACCTAGAGCTCATTTGAGGAGGCTCATCATTGGAACATACAAGCCAAGTTCTATAGTGTAAGGGTCCCCACATAGTTATGCATGAATGATAATCTCTATGGAGCACAAATATATCAATGGAGTACGAGTGTGGATCTTTCAAAAGGACTAGTAGTGTTGCCCCTTCTCTCTTTTTATTTCTTTTTTTTTTACTCTTTTTATTTTTTGTGGCCTCTTTGGCTCTTTCTATTTATCTCTCATTTGTTCTCTTTGGGATCTTTTCATGTGTCCTCTTTTGGGATCTTTTAATTTTTCCTCTTTGGGATCTTTTCCTCACTTAAGGGCGACACTCTATTTTTTTACAAGAATAAAAAGAAGATCTTTACACTTTATAAGAAGTACTCAACATAAAGATAAATGAAAACTATCATGATGTATGCAAATGTATGCCTCTGCCAGTGTAGCAGGATATGCAATGATACTAGCGCGTCATGTAGCAATGATAAGGGCAAAGACCAACTAGCATGTGGCTCCTCAATCAAGAAAAAGCATGTATGACATGAAGATCAAGTCATGAGATGGTGGATGTTGCATGGCAATGTATCTCGGAAAGGCTATGGAAATGCCTTAATAGGTAGGTATGGAGGTTGTTTTGAGGAAGGATATAATGAGGCTTATGATGACAGAATGTATCATGCCAAGGGTTTGGATGCATCGGCGAAGTATGCACCAACTCTCAAGATGATAAAGGGAAATGCACGGTACCGAAGAGGCTAAAAAAATATGGATGGTGGAAGTGCCAACAATCGAATACTTGCATTAGTCCGAAGAACTCATGCACTTATTATCGGTAGCTCTCTATCTAGTTGGGAGATTCACAAAGAGACAAGTACCCCAAGGAGGAGTGTTTGGGGGTTTGGTTATGCTTGCGCATCCTCGACCCATGATAACGTGAGGGTACTCTATATATTCCAACCCCTCCAGAGGTTAGCGATCCATCTAGTAGCTAGAGTTCTCAACTAATATTTTAGTTTTTGAAAATACACACGGATTTCCCAAAATACGACACCTATCACTAATAGGATCAAGATCTTGACACCAAAGTCCAAGATTACTCAAATCAATACCTCAAAACTATTGCAAGTTACTACTATACTTAAATAGCAACCTCAGTTACCTACTCATGCAAGACCCACAACTCAGTGCAACAAGCCAAATCTCTAAACAAGATAAGCATGATAACTCAAGAGAATTTCAAAAGCAACCTAAATAAAAGCTCTTAAAAACAGTAAGCATGAAAACTAAGAGCTGAGCATGACATCAGCTACGAAAGGATAAAGAACACACAAAAAGATAAGCATGAAAACCTATGTTGTGTTCTAGGGTGGAGTGGAGTGTGTTTCTCTCCTAAAGAAAGAAGGCTAGGGTCCAACTAGTTATGGCCAACAAGCAAAACTAAAACAAACTAAAAAATAAAGAGCGGGACGCTCCAAGCATAGCACATAACATATGAAGTGATAAAAATATAGCATGGAGAAGGACGAATTGATGATTGTTGATGGAGAAGGGGATGCACGGGGGCATCCCCAAGCTTAGACGTTTGAGTCCCCTTGAATATTTCTTGGGGTGCATGGGGGCATCCCCAAGCTAGAGCGCTTGATGATACGTCCTAAACGTATCTATAATTTCTGTTTGTTCCATGCTCTTTTGGGTGACATTGTCATATGTTTTGCTACACTTTTATACCTTTTTGTACATATTTGGACTAACCTACTAACTCAGTGTACCCAGTGCCAATTTATGTCTGCCGATGTCTTTTAATTGCAGGGACTTTCTAGAGCCCCAAAAATCCTGAGAAAAATATATAAAAATCAGCAAGACAGAAGCTTCAGGAAGCACCAAGGTGGGCTAGAGGGGAGCCATGCCTCGCCCAGGCGGCCACCTGGTGCGGGCCTCCTCCTGGTCGCGCCACCAGGCCACCTGCTTGGCTGGTCCACCTCGCGGCGCCCTCCTTTGGCCTATATTTTCCTCCCGATGAGAAAACCCTAAATATATATATCCAGAATCACGAATTTCTCCACCATTCCGCCGCTGTTGCGCTTTCGAGATCGGGAGCGCCAGAAGACCTCTTCCCGGCACCCTGCCGAAGGGAGGATTAACCTCCGGGAGCTTCTCCACCACCATGGACGCTTCTAGGACGTGCCGTGAGTAGTTCTCCTTGGACCATGGGTCCATGACCAGTAGCTATGTGATGTCTTCTCTCCAATCTTGTGCTTCCATTCTTAGCCCTTGTGAGCTGCCCTACATGATCCAGGCATCTATGTAATTTACCTGTTGTTGGTATGCTGAGTTTGCTGCTATCCGATGGATTATGAGATTATTTTAAGATTGTGATGAGTTATATATTTGGTTCTCCTTTTATATTTAGTTCTTGAGTAATTCATGCATGTTCTCCGTTGCTTTTTATTGCTTTGACAGAGTAGTAGATTGCAACTCCAAGAGGGAGCGTTATGCATGATTGTGGGTTCATGCCCCCTGATGTCTAGCTTGAGTGACACAAACATGAGACTAGGGGATGTCATGTTGCCACTAGGGAGAAAACAACGGTGCCTGTAACCGCAGTTGCAAGGATTGTTTACCTTACGCAAAGTTTGTTAATGAAGTTGTCCGTTGCTTTGAGTTTCCACTTTGGGTGGGGCTCGCAACTTAATACCAGCGAGATGTTCTGGATAGATATCTCAAGGTGGATGATTAGTGAGTAGATGTTGATGAATAAATGGTCTAATTGTCTTATCGTACTGCCCATTACTTTTGAGCCTCTAACTATCTAGTAGCATGATTAGCATTGCGGTGGGTTTATAGTTCTACCAATTGCGAAGCTGTAATGTGTTTACCCACAATAGTTGTTTATCGTCTTTTGGGAGAGAGACATCACTAGTGAACATCATGAGACTGTGGTATATATTTCCACCACTGTTTACACCTCCACTATTTACTGCTTTTATTTCCTTCTCCGTTGCAATCACCATCGCTATTCCCGCTTGTGTTTGATCCTTTGCAAACTACAAGGCCGTAGAGATTGACAACCTCTCTGAACTCGTAGGGAGAAAAGTTATTTGGTGTGTCTGCAGGTCCACGTCTTCTGCTAGCGCCAGAGCAGCGGACACCTACTTGTTGATCCTTGGAGTCTTCCGGTTCAATAAACCTTACAGTCCCCGTGTAAGGGAAATCTGTTGCTGACTAAATCTCAACCTTCCACCTGGGGTAACCAACGAGGGGCAAGAAGTATATCCATCAACTCGTCATCAAGCAAATTCCTAGCACTATTGCTAGGACTCGAGTCCTCAAGATAGGGGAGTTGCACACTATCTTTTACCTTTGCTTTTTAGTCTTGTTAGTTTGCTTTCTAGTTTTTGCTTTAGAGTCTTATACCAAAAACCGGAAAAAAAAATTAGTTGATTTGCTTTTAGTTGTCCTTTCTGCTTAGTCAGGCATATTAGGATTTGGTGCTTTGAGGGAATCTGAGGTCCTAGATTTACATCAAAGGAATGGAGAAAATATGAAGAAGGCTTGGGATAGAATTTATAAATAACATAAAAGAATTATGCCTTGGATGAATATCAAAATTGTGCTTGGAAATTTTTATCATGGTCTTTTTAGGTGGTGTAAACACGCTCTTGATATTATAGTTGAAGGAGATTTTTTAGAGTGTGAGGAGGCTAGAGCTCTTGATATTATACATGGTCTATCTAATTACTTTGTTTATGATCATGGATTTGACACTAATATAGATAGACTTGCTACCATTGAAATAAGAATAGATGCTCTAGACTTGAGATAAAGAGAGAACCCCATGGTTGATAACAAAAAGATTTTGAAAATAGATGATGATTTGGAGCCTTTTGTTAGAATTAGCATCTCTAACCAAGACTTCCTTGTTATTGTGATATTGGATCCATGGTTTCTACAATGCCAAAAGTTGTTTATGATTCTCTAAGCCTTTTAAACATGGACAATTTTTATTTTATCATGAACATGCCAATGGGGATATTTTTGAGATCCAGGGAAAGGTAAAAGATGTCCAGGTTACATTCTTTAAAAGGAATGCAACAGTTGATTTCTTCATCATGAAGCCAAACCAAGGAAACATAGTGCTTGTAAGGGACTTCCTCCGAGCCATGAAAGTCTTCATTGATATAGGTAAAGGACACATACGCTTACGTGGGAAAGCGAAAGGTACATACCCGTTTCCTAGGAAAAATAAGGATGAACTTGTTGAGGATCAATTTTAAGGTTTTGATGATTCTGATGACTTTGGTGAATTTTGATCCTTCTTTTTGCGTCATGCCTACCTCAAAGGCATAAAAGAAAGCGCTTGTTGGGAGGCAACCCAATTAGTTTTTACTTTCAGTTTTAGTGGTCTTGATGCTTGTTACTACTGTAGCAACATCATTGTATCTATATTTTCAAGCTTTGTGCCAAGTTTTAGCCTCCGATTGCACGAAAGTTCAAAAGTTGTGACATGTTGTCCAGAAACAGATTATGTCTGCTTGACGGAAAAATTAGCCAAAAATCACCAGATCATCTTTTTGATCTGAATATTTTTTACAGTGTGCTCTATATAATTTTATTTCGGTGTCTGTTCTGAGTTTTTTATTTGAGTTGCAGAAGTGCCCCTAGAAAATTATTTACTACCTGCTGGTCTATTTTCCCCACATTTTGTCCTGTTTTGCGCTTTCATGGTTTTGCAAATCTTAAGCTTGTCTTTTCTTTGCAAAAACCTTTTGGAAATCTTGAGAAATAGTAGCTCTTCCTGAAAATCTTTATTTCCAGTAGAGAATAAATTATTTTATTATGGGCACTAACCACTCCAATCAGCTTATGATGAGTTTCATATGAAGGGAGTTTTCAAGTATGCGATCCAAGATGATGAAAGAAGATCAGGAGTATCAAGCGCTCAAGCTTGGGGATGCCCTAATGCACTCCCAAGAAATATTCAAGGAGACTCAAGCGTCTGAGCTTGGGGATGCCCCCGTGCATCCCATTGTCCATCAACAATCATCAGTCCGTCCTTCTCCATGCTATATTTTTATCACTCCATATGTTATGCGCTATGCTTGGAGCGTCCCGCTCTTTACTTTTTAGTTTGTTTTAGTTTTTATTGCTGTTCATAACGAGTTGGACCCTAGCCTTGTTTGTTTGGGAGAGAAACATGATCCACTCCACCATAGAACACAACGTAGGTTTTCATGCTTATCTTTTTGTGTGTTATTTATCTTTTCGTAGCTCTTGTCATGCTTAGCTCTTAGTTTTCATGCTTATTGTTTTTAAGAGCTTTTATTTAGGTTGATTTTGAAACTCTCTTGATTTATCATGCTTATCTTTTTAGAGAGTTGGCTTGCTGCACTAAGTTGTGTGTCTTGCATGAGTAGGTAACTGAGGTTGCTATTTAAGTATAGTAGTAACTTGCAATAGTTTCGAGGTATTGATTTGAGTAATGTTTGGAATTTTGGTGTAAATAGCTTGAGCCTATTAGTGATAGGTGTCGTATTTTGGGAAATCCGTGTGTATTTTCAAAAACCAAAAAAATAGTTGAGAACTCTAGCTACTAGATGGATCGCTAACCTCTAGAGGGGTTGGAATATATAGAGTACCCTCACGTTATCATGGGTCAAGGATGCGCAAGGATAACCAAACTCCCAAACACTCCTCCTTGGGGTACTTGTCTCTTTGTGAATCCCCTGACTAGATAGAGAGTTACCCATAATATGTGCATGAGTTCTTCGGACTAATGTGAGTATTCGATTGTTGCCACTTCCACCGTCCATATTTTGCTAGCATCTTCGGTACCGTGTATTGGCCTTTCTCATGTTGAGAGTTGGTGCATACTTCGCCGGTGCATCCAAACCCCTTGGCATGATATGCTTTGTCATCATAAGCCTCATTATACCCTTCCTCAAAACAGCCACCATACCTACCTATTAAGGCATTTTCATAGCCTTTCCGAGATACATTGCCATGCAACATCCACCATCTCATGACTTGATCTTCATGCCATGCATGCTTTTTCTTTATCGAGGAGACGCATGTTAGTTGGGCTTTGCCCTTATTATTGCTACATGACGCGCTAGTATCATTGCATATCCTGCTACACTGGCAGAGGCATACATGTGCATACATCATGATAGTTTTCATTTATCTTTATGTTGAGTACTTCCTATAAGTTGTGCAGATCTTCTTTTTATTCTTGTAAAAATATAGAGTGTTGCTCTTAAGTGAGAAAAAGATCCCAAAGAGGACAAATTGATCCCAGAAGAGGACACATGAAAAGATCCCAAATAGGACAAATGAGAGATAAATAGAAAGATCCAAAGAGGCCACAATAAAAAAAAGAGAGAAGGGGGCAACACTACAATTCCTTTTGAAAGATCCACACTCGTACTCCATTGTTATATTTGTGCTCCATAGAGATTATCATTCATGCAAAACTATGTGGGGACCCTTACACTATATAACTTGGCTTGTATATTCCAATGATGAGCCTGCTCAAATGAGTTCTAGGTCTTCATGAGCAAGCAAGTTGGATACACCCCCACTAGTTCCATTGGAGAGATTATCATAGCACATACTCCTCACATCATATCTATCATTTGGCTTTCTCTCGCCTATGCTTGTCCTCATTGATGTGAGGCTTTCACACTTTATTGTCTTCCTTCCCCATCATTATTCTCTTTGCCATCCTAAGTGTAAATATATCTTGCTCGCGCTCATCCATTGCATTAGTGCACAAAGTCGAAAGGGAGAGGATCATTTTGACTTGTGCGTGACTAGTGGTTTGGGGATGAGTCAAAATAACATTTCCGATGGGGACCAAGTGTGAAGTTTTAGTAGATTGAGTTCTCAATTAAACTAGATGGTATTTTTATGCTCTAAACCCATCTCCTACTTCTTGCACGCAAACACCATTTGGAGACATTTGAGTCACGGACAGCGAGAGCTCTTGCACCTTTATGTTCTTACTTTACTAATTTCAATACTAGATATAGACTCTTGCTTGTTATTGTCTTGACTTGAATTGCATATCTTACTTGCTTTACTTTGAAGTTCTTATATGTGTGTTAGCATGTCACCACAGAAATTATTTGTGTTATCATTTACCTACTCGAGGACGGGCAGGAATTAAGCTTGGGGATGTTGATACGTCCCAAACATATCTATAATTTCTGTTTGTTACATGCTCTTTTGGGTGACATTGTTATATGTTTTGCTACACTTTTATACCTTTTTACATATATTTGGACTAACCTACTAACTCAGTGCACCTAGTGCCAGTTTTTGTATGTTGATGTCTTTTAATTGCAGGGACTTTACACCAATTTTTAGAGCCCCAAAAATCCTGAGAAAAATATATAAATATCAGCACGACGGAAGGTTCAGAAAGCACCAAGGTAGGCCAAAGGGGAGCCAAGCCTGGCCCCCTCTTGGCCGCTCCATCAGACTGTCTTGGTGGCTGGTTGTAACATCCCAATTTTTCTAATTGGGAATGTTCTACATTGTAGCTAAGCATCTATGCATATTGATTGAATTAAATTTAGCACGGGAATTCTTTCGTCTTTTGATTTGCATTTCCATTTTCCTCGCACAAGTAATGCCCGGAGAAATACTCTCTTGCACGCAAGAGAGAGAGTAGAGGAAAATGACCCTCCAAAGTGCGGGCAAATTTCTGAAATATTTGAGCCAAGAAAATACAAAGTTTATTGCAAAAAATATTTACAAAAAGAAAATAAAGCATTTTGAGGAATTTCTGAAAAAACATTTCTTTAAAGTTTTTATTTTTTCTTTGGAAAAATGTTATTCGGGTAGAGAATATTTTTCTGATTTTTTTGGTATATAATACCCTATATTAATATTTTGATTTATTTCCTTTTATTTCGCTTTTGTTTTCTGTTTCGGAAAAAGTTATATAATAGGAAAGGTTTTTTTTTCTTTTAAGCCGCCGCCCCGAGCGCATGATTAGGCCGTGGGCTGAATCCCCCGCCGCCAGGGACTAACCCCTTAAATCTCGGCCGACCTTTCCTTCCTTCCCCCGCCTCCTCTCTATGACCGCTGGCCCCGCGACCGACCCTCCCCTTCCCGTCGGTCACCATCTTCTTCCTCCTTCCAAATTTTTGCCCGACACCGAGCCCCCCCAGGACTCGGGATTCCCTCCCAGATTTCCCTCTCTCCCCTTCCTTTCCTCCCCCCCTGGCCTATATATACTCCACCGCCCCCGGCTGCCCCGTTCCCACCCCTTCCTCGACGAACCGCCGCCCTGCCGCAGCCCGCCGGAGCTGCCGAAGCTGCAACCTTCGGCCGCCCCCTGGAGCACCACCCGATCCGCCCCCACTCCGCCCGACGCCTCCCCGAGGAGGAGGACCACCCCCGCCGCCGCCTCCCCGTCTCTCCACCGCCCTGGAGCCTCCCCTGCCACAGCCCACCAGCAGCACGGCTGCAACCTTCGGCCGCCTCCTGGAGCAGCGCCCGAGCCTCCCTCCGCTCCGCCCGACGCCTCCCTCGGAGGAGGACCACCGCCGCCGCCTCCCCGTCTCTCCATCGCCCCCCAGAGCCCCCTCACCCTCGCCGGCGACGCCACCTCGCTGGAGCTGCCCCCACTGCCGGTAGACTCTCCTCTCCTCTCTGTTGTTCTTCTTTTTTGTTTATAGCCCTTAGATCTTAGATGTATGGTCTAGATTAGATCCTAGAATAACCCTTCGGTTTAGAGTAGAAAACCAGCGGTTTTATTTCACTTATACTTTTAGCCAGTAGCTTCGGTTAGAGCTAGGCCGTTTGCTCCAAACGTTGCAACAAACATCACCCGCAGCCTATCACAGCATGCCACGTGTACCCCCTGTTAGTTACTAGTTAGTTTTATTTCTTCTGCCTATTTGCAAAAACAGAAAAGTTTCTGTTTTGTTTTGGCTACAACTTTTGATCACGAAGTCCAATGACATTGATTCTTGTTCAAGTAGACTCCAATTTTTCTGTAGTTTTTAAAAACATATAATTTGTCTATGTTTGAAATTTGCAAATATAAGTTAGATCAGATTTAGTTTAAACCTTGTTTTGCCTATTCCAGGAGTTTAAAAAATGATTTTGAGTTGATTCTTTTTGCTACTGCTTCCTAGTGATTAAATCTTACTGTGGTAGAAGTTTCAGAAAAATTTAAGTATTTTTACTGACGTGTTCAACAGAAACAAGTTTCTGCCATACCGGCGCGTGATGAATTCTTTTACTTAGGCTTTAGCAAATCCTTACTTGTGATGTTATTTTTACTTGTTGCATGATTGAAGTGCTTATGGTGTGTTTTGTGTTTGTATCAGTAGATCATCCGGAGTGCGAAGCGTGTTACTTAGAAGCGCTCGAGCAAGACAACTATCATCAAGGCAAGTCATTTTGATCATGTTATTTTACCTATGTTTTCGATGCATGGTAGATCACCTTTCTTTGCCCAATTGCATGCTGCCTAGGTACTTGGAAACTTTAGTATAAGTTGTAGTATCATGTGGTAGGAACACAACAAGCCCGACACTTGGCCCGGGACGGCAATTTCTTAATGCTATGCTTGAGTAGACGGGTTTTCGGTTGAGTGTATATCACGAGTGATGCAAGGTTGACTAAATAATCAAGACCGGCTAAGACAAGATTTTCAAGACCTCGGACGCAATGCAACTCTGGGTGAAGGACGGTTGATCGGCTCCCTGGAGAACCCAGTGGATGCCCGGGATGCTGGAGAGGCCATGTCATCCTGCGGAAAGCTTCACCCAGGCTCGAAGAGACGAACGGAGATTTCAAGACTCAAGGCTTACCTGCACAGCCACAAGTCATTATGGGCTCTGGCTTGGTTGGACAACGCGGCGACTCTGGACAGGCGGTGCTAGCAGATGTAGAAGAACGATAGGAATGGATGGGCACCGACAGGGATTTAGAGGGACCCGTTGAAAGACCATGTTTTGATCATCCGGTCTTCAAACACCCTGAAGTGCGAGGACATACTCGGAGGCGATCAAATCTTGTGGGGAACGTGTGCAAAACTCTACAGAGTACTTAAACCTAATCGATTAGCCGTGTCCACGGTCATGGACAACTTGAGCCGAAGGCATTGAATTTCCCTGAACTCTCGACACAACTTAATAATGATGTGGGTGTTAACAACTATTCGGGTACGAGAACTGGTTGGCGGAACCATCTCGTTAACAACAAACAATGTAGTAATATTTTGCTTCCAACCCCTCTTGTTGTAGGATAAAACTGGCTTTATGCAAAACTCATAGCCCCACCGGCCAAATATGCATGTAGAGATAGTTGATTATTATTTTACTCCTCTCTTTGATGACTTGCCGGCATATTCAACATGCTGACCTACACGGCTGCAACGTATCATGTTGCAGATTACTTTTCCGACCAGGAGTGAGGCTACGATCTACGCTCAGCGACATGCCCTTGGAGTCGGATGGACTCGTCTACCTGATGCTTCCGCTAGTCTTCGTTAGATATCTCATGAGTTGGCCTTCAGCCAATTTATTGTAATCCTTTATTGTAATAAAGTACTCTTTATGAGATTTCGATTAATAAAGCTGTGTGATTGAACTCTTGAATATATACATTATGTATTGTGTGTGTACCAGCATGATCTTGGGATGGTACGGAAACACCAGAGGCTTGACTCGTCTTGAGTCGGGTCGCTACAGAAATGGTATTCAGAGCACACGTTGACCTTAGGACGTAACCTCTAGGAATGGAAAAGCCTTAGGAAGAAAACTATTTTCTCTTATGTCTATAAATCTTCTATTTCCTCTTCTGATCATTTCTGACTTCTCTCCGATTTTCCAATGTTTAGATGGCCACCTTCATCCCTGTTAAGTTCACGGAGTTTTGCCAGCCCGACGCCACTATGCCATTCGGAAGGGAGCTAGTGTAGATCACCAAGGACTTGAGGATTGCTCTGCCGACTATCACAGGGAAGCCAACTTCGTCTTACCCAGAGGATTCACGCTACAGGATCGAGGTGCATATTCCCGGAAGGACATTCCAGCCGCGCACTGAGCCGATGGATTTCAAGTTCATCGCACCCAACTGGATTCTCGGAAGGGACATGGCGATCCATTGTGCACTCGGGCGTATCAAGGAAGAATACAAAGGCTGCCCTATTTCTCCAGACCTATTCACCGTATCCCGGAGAAACGAAGACGGAGATATCATCTCAAGCAAGACCAAGGACGCTCTCTTGTCTTATGCCCAGACCTTGGAGAAGCACAGCGGGACTCTGGAGCATCACGTGATCAACGACGCCAGGAAGATCAAGCAACTGTCACTCCGCGAGCTTGAACTTGAAGATGCAGCCTGGGATGCCCACTATGAACATGAACTGGAGGTGAAGGACTTTCTAGAGCGGATCGAGAAGCTGAAGACTCGAGTTGCATACCTGGAGGAGGAACTGGACATGGGCGAGAACCTTCATCCCGAAGGAGACGTAGCCCCCTTGATCAGCAACGACGAGGACTATGAAGAAAGCTCCACCGAAGGACCCGTCACCATGCTTTTATGAGGAGGACACTTAGACTAGACTACCAAATTTACTTTATCGTTATACGTTTTAGGCCGATGTTTAGGATTATCGAATTTTGTATCCCCGTGTGAACCTTTGTGATGATATTGAATGAAATGTGTGGTGTGATACTTGTGTGTTGCATTCATATGGGTAGTGTAATTACTCTTAGACCATTGTTCTATGCTAATCTCACCCCTCCACAAACATCAGATGCCTCCGAGACGCGCCCCTGAGTCCAACTTTCCACCGGAACTCACCCAGTTGATCCAGCAACAAAACACCCTGATGCAGCTGATCATCCAGAACCAGAACAATAACAACAACCGTCACCCACCCCAGGCCGACAATCTCACCCGTTTCTTGAGGTTGAACCCTCCAACTTTCTCCAGCAGCATTGAGCCCATTGTGGCAGATGATTGGCTCCGCAAGATGGAGCGTGAACTTATCACTGCTGGTTGTTCTCAAGCTGAGAAGGTGTGTTTTGCCGCGCATCAACTTGAAGGCCCTGCAGCTGCTTGGTGGGAGAACTACACCACCAGTTATCCCATTGCTGGAGTCACTTGGGAGCAATTCAAGCAAGCCTTCCGCACCGCACATGTCTCAGCTGGTGCAATGAGTCTGAAGAAGCGCGAGTTTCGCAACTTACGCCAGGGGAATCGCTCTGTGGCCCAGTACGTCGATGAATTCAGCATGCTCGCCCGTTATGCACCTAGAGATGTGGCCGATGATGCGGCCAAGCAGGAAAAGTTCTTGGAGGGACTCAATGATGAGCTGAGCATTCAGTTGACGGTAGCCACCTTCAACAACTACCAGGAGCTGGTTGATAAGGCCCTCATCTTGGAGGGGAAACACCAGCAAATGGAGAACCGCAAGCGAAAGTATGGGGTTGGAAAGTTCAACTCCGGCACTCAGCAGAAGCCTCGCTACACCCCCTATCCAGGGAATACCGGGACTGGATCCGGTAAGTTTGGTGGACACGTTCAGCATAACCACCCGGTGCACAACCATGGAGGCCACAACCATGGAGGAAATGGAAACCACCGCAACAATAGCAACTTCCAGAATGGCGGTACTGGCACTCAGCTACATTCAGCTCCAGCTCAGAAGGATCTGACTCACATCACATGCTTCAAGTGTCAGAAGACGGGACACTATGCCACTGAATGTCCCCAGAACAAGCAGGGAAATGGAAACGGCAACGGCAACTCTGCAGCAAAGAAGCCCAATCCTTTACCTCGAGCTCAGGTGAACCACATTGATGTTGAGGAGGTCTATGATCACCCCGATACTGTGGTTGGTAAGTTTTTGCTAAATTCACGTCCAGTATTGGTACTTTTTGATTCCGGTGCAACACATTCATTCATATCAAGGGTAGTTGTGGAAAAGTATAGTTTGCCAACTAGAACCCTCAGCCAGCCTATTAAGGTCAGTTCCCCAGGAGGCATGATGACAGCCGGGATAGGATGCCATGCTTTGAGTCTCAACATCGGGAACCATAATTTTCCGACCGACCTCATCGTATTAGAGTCCCAGGGATTGGATGTAATCCTAGGCATGGATTGGTTGGCCAAGTATGAAGGGAATATTGATTGTCCCCTTAAGTCTATTTTGCTCACCACCCCCGAGCAGAAGCGGATTAAGTACGTGTCTCAGCGCCCGACACGGAGTAAGCGAGTAAACTCTCTCACGGGAGTAGTCCAGGAGGAAGTACCAATTGTACAGGAGTACCCAGATGTATTTCCGGAGGAATTGCCGGGCATGCCACCCGATAGAGAGACTGAGTTCTTGATTGAGCTATTACCCGGAACAACCCCGATATCCAAGAGACCCTATCGGATGCCCGCAAATGACCTGATAGAAATCAAGAACCAAATTAAGGAGTTATTGGACAAAGGGTATATTTGCCCAAGTTCTTCACCTTGGGGAGCCCCAGTGCTCTTGGTTGAAAAGAAGGACAAGTCCTTGAGAATGGTTGTCGATTATCGTGCATTGAACGATGTGACCATCAAGAACAAGTACCCCTTGCCAATGATCAATGATCTGTTTGATTAGTTAGTTGGAGCTCGCGTATTCTCAAAGATCGATCTTCGATCCGGGTATCATCAGTTGAAGATTCGTGAACAGGATATACCCAAGACAGCCTTCACCACTCGATACGGCTTGTATGAGTACACAGTCATGTCATTTGGACTGACTAATGCTCCGGCATATTTTATGAATCTGATGAACAAGGTATTTATGGAATACTTGGACAAGTTTGTCGTGGTGTTCATCGATGACATACTGATATTCTCCAAGAACGAAGAGGAACACAAGGAACATCTGCGTCTAGTTCTGGAGAAGCTTCGAGAGCATAAGCTATACGCAAAGTTTACCAAATGTGAGTTTTGGTTGAAGGAAGTCGGATTTCTCGGACACGTCATCTCAGGAGAAAGAATAGCAGTGGACCCTCCCAAGGTCGCAGTAGTCACCGAATGGGTAGCACCCACTTTAGTCAAGGAGATCCGCAGTTTCCTTGGACTTGCCGGATATTACTGGAGGTTCATTGAGAATTTCTCAAAGATTTCCAAGCCCATGACAGAGTTGTTGAAGAAGGAATCCAAGTATATTTGGACTGAGGAATGTGAAACCAGTTTTCAAGAGCTGAAGAAATGTCTTGTTACAGCCCCACTGCTGATATTGCCGAACATTCGGAAAGATTTCCAGGTTTACTGTGACGCTTCTCGTCAAGGACTCGGAGGAGTGCTCATGCAAGAAGGCAAAGTTGTAGCCTATGCATCCAGACAGCTCAGACCTCATGAGTTGAATTATGCCACACATGACTTGGAACTAGCAGCCGTAGTGCACGCTCTCAAGACCTGGAGACATTTCCTGATCGGAAATAGTTGTGATGTTTACACTCATCAGAAGAGCCTGAAATATATCTTCACGCAGAAGGAGTTGAACCTCAGATAGAGGCGATGGCTAGAGTTGATCAAGGACTATGACATGACATTGCATTATCACCCAGGCAAGGCAAATGTTGTAGCCGATGCGTTGAGCCGCAAGAGTGATGTGAACACGCTCACAGCTGGAGGATTACCCCAGGAGTTAGTCGATGACCTCCGAGAGCTCAAATTGGAGATAGTTACAAGAGGATTTGTTGCCACTTTGGAAATTCAGTCCACTTTGACAGAAAAGATCTGCGAAGCACAGAAATCAGACAAGGAGATAGCTGAGATTAAGCAGAAAATGGAAGACGGGAAGGCTAAAGGTTTTCGTGAGGATGAACACGGAACTTTATGGTTTGAGGATCGCATCTATGTGCCCAATGATCCTGAACTCCGGAAGTTGATACTTCAGGAGGCCCATGATTCCCCGTACTCGATACACCCCGGCAACACCAAGATGTATCTGGATCTGAAAGAAAGTTTCTGGTGGACAGGATTGAAGAAAGACATTGCCGAGTTTGTAGCAATATTCGATGTTTGTCAGCGAGTAAAAGCCGAGCATCAGAAGCCAGCAGGTTTTCTCCAACCTCTGCCGATACCCGAGTGGAAATGGGAAAAGCTTGGTATGGACTTCATCACAGGATTACCTCAGACCCGTTCTGGCTATGATTCTATTTGGGTTGTGGTCGATCGTTTGACCAAGGTAGCTCACTTCATTCCAGTAAAGACTACTTACATGAGTGCCAAGCTGGCCAAGATATATATGACGAGGATCGTATGTCTGCACGGAGTACCGAAGAGCATTGTGTCCGATAGAGGGACTCAGTTCACATCAAAAAATTTGGTACCAACTACATGAAACCTTGGGAACGAGATTGGAGTTCAGTACAGCTTTTCACCCGCAGACAGATGGACAGACCGAGAGAGTCTATCAGATTCTGGAGGACATGTTGAGAGCTTGCGCACTAGACTATGGGTCTAGTTGGGATGACAATTTACCTTATGTCGAGTTCTCATACAACAACAGCTACCAGAACAGTCTGAAGATGGCCCCTTTCGAAGCTCTATACGGAAGGAGGTGCAGAACACCGTTGATGTGGGATGGAGTTGGAGACCGACAACTTTTTGGTCCCGACCTTATCCGAGATTCTGAAGAGAAGGTCAAGCTAATTCGTGACCGACTCAAGATAGCTCAGTCCAGGCAGAAGAGTTATGCTGACAGCAAACGCAAGGAAGTAACGTACGAAGTGGGAGACCGAGCATATCTTTGGGTGTCTCCACTTCGAGGAATCAAGAGATTCGGTGTGAAAGGAAAATTAGCACCTCGTTTCATTGGCCCCTACAAAATTCTTGAACGTAGAGGCGAAGTTGCATACAAACTGGAACTGCCGGAAGGATTGTCCGGAGTTCATGATGTCTTCCATGTTTCCGAGTTGAAGAAATGCCACGCTGAGATGGCCGATGTTCCGTTGAGAGATACAGCGCTCCTAGAGGCCATACAGCTTGACAGTGATCTGACGTATGAGGAGAAACCCGTCAGGATTCTCGAGACTGCCAACAGAGTTACCCGCAGCAAGATCATCAAGTTCTGCAAGGTGTTGTGGAGCCACCACACCGAGGAAGAAGCCACCTCGGAACGAGAAGAGGATCTTCGTCGTGACCACCCGCACCTATTTTCTAGCCAACCCGAATCTCGAGGGCGAAATTCATCTTAAGGTGGGTAGGTTTGTAACATCCCAATTTTCCTAATTGGGAATGTTTTACATTGTAGCTAAGCATCTATGCATATTGATTGAATTAAATTTAGCACGGGAATTCTTTCGTCTTTTGATTTGCATTTCCATTTTCCTCGCACGAGTAATGCCCGGAGAAATACTCTCTTGCACGCAAGAGAGAGAGCGGAGGAAAATGACCCTCCAAAGTGCGGGCAAATTTCTGAAATATTTGAGCCAAGAAAATACAAAGTTTATTGCAAAAAATATTTACAAAAAGAAAATAAAGCATTTTGAGGAATTTCTGAAAAAACATTTTTTTTTAAGTTTTTATTTTTGCTTTGGAAAAATGTTATTCGGGTAGAGAATATTTTTCTGATTTTTTGGTATATAATACCCTATATTAATATTTTGATTTATTTCCTTTTATTTTGCTTTTGTTTTCTGTTTCGGAAAAACTTATATAATAGGAAAGGTTTTTTTTCTTTTAAGCCGCCGCCCCGAGCGCATGATTACGCCGTGGGCCGAATCCCACGCCGCCAGGGACTAACCCCTTAAATCTCGGCCGACCTTTCCTTCCTTCCCCCGCCTCCTCTCTATGACCGCTGGGCCCCGCGACCGACCCTCCCCTTCCCGTCGGTCACCATCTTCTTCCTCCTTCCAAATTTCTACCCGACACCGAGCCCCCCAGGACTCGGGATTCCCTCCCCGATTTCCCTCTCTCCCCTTCCTTTCCTCCCCCCCCCCCCCGACCTATATATACTCCACCGCCCCCGGCCGCCCCGTTCCCACCCCTTCCTCGACGAACCGCCGCCCTCCCGCAGCCCGCCGGAGCTGCCGAAGCTGCAACCTTCGGCCGCCCCCTGGAGCACCACCCGAGCCGCCCCCACTCCGCCCGACGCCTCCCCGAGGAGGAGGATCACCCCCGCCGCCGCCTCCCCGTCTCTCCACCGCCCCGGAGCCTCCCCTGCCGCAGCCCACCAGCAGCACGGCTGCAACCTTCGGCCGCCTCGTGGAGCAGCGCCCGAGCCTCCCTCCGCTCTGCCCAACGCCTCCCCTCGGAGGAGGACCGCCGCCGCCGCCTCCCCGTCTCTCCACCGCCCCCCGGAGCCCCCTCACCCTCGCCGGCGACGCCACCTCGCCGGAGCTGCCCCCACTGCCGGTAGACTCTCCTCTCCTCTCTGTTGTTCTTCTTTTTCGTTTATAGCCCTTAGATCTTAGATGTATGGTCTAGATTAGATCCTAGAATAACCCTTCGGTTTAGAGTAGAAAACCAGCGGTTTTATTTGACTTATACTTTTAGCCAGTAGCTTCGGTTAGAGCTAGGCCGTTTGCTCCAAACGTTGCAACAAACATCACCCGCAGCCTATCACAGCATGCCACGTGTACCCCCTGTTAGTTACTAGTTAGTTTTATTTCTTCTGCCTATTTGCAAAAACAGAAAAGTTTCTGTTTGTTTTGGCCACAACTTTTGATCACGAAGTCCAATGACATTGATTCTTGTTCCAGTAGACTCCAATTTTTCTGTAGTTTTTGAAAACATATAATTTGTCTATGTTTGAAATTTTCAAATATAAGTTAGATCAGATTTAGTTTAAACCTTGTTTTGCCTATTCCAGGAGTTTAAAAAATGATTTTGAGTTGATTCTTTTTGCTACTCCTTCCTAGTTATTACATCTTACTGTGGTAGAAGTTTCAAAAAAAATTTAAATTATTTTTACTGGTGTTTTCAACAGAAACAAGTTTCTTCCATACCGGCGCGTGATGAATTCTTTTACTTAGGCTTTAGCAAATCCTTACTTGTGATGTTATTTTTACTTGTTGCATGATTGAAGTGCTTATGGTGTGTTTTGTGTTTGTATCGGTAGATCATCCGGAGTGCGAAGCGTGTTACTTAGAAGCGCTCGAGCAAGACAACTATCATCAAGGCAAGTCATTTTGATCATGTTATTTTACCTATGTTTTCGATGCATGGTAGATCACCTTTCTTTGCCCAATTGCATGCTGCCTAGGTACTTGGAAACTTTTGTATAAGTTGTAGTATCATGTGGTAGGAACACAACAACCCCGACACTTGGCCCGGGACGACAATTTCTTAATGCTATGCTTGAGTAGACGGGTTTTCGGTTGAGTGTATATCACGAGTGATGCGTGGTTGATTAAATAATCAAGACCGGCTAAGACAAGATTTTCAAGACCTCGGACGCAATGCAACTCTGGGTGTAGGACGGTTGATCGGCTCCCTGGAGAACCCAGTGGATGCTCGGGATGCTGGAGAGGCCATGTCATCCTGCGGAAAGCTTCACCCAGGCTCGAAGAGACGAACGGAGATTTCAAGACTCAAGGCTTACCTGCACAGCCACAATTCATTATGGGCTCTGGCTTGGTTGGACAACGCGGCGACTCTGGACAGGCGGTGCTAGTAGATGTAGAAGAACGGTAGGAATGGATGGGCACCGACAGGGATTTAGAGGGACCCGTTGAAAGACCATGTTTTGATCATCCGGTCTTCAAACACCCTGAAGTGCGAGGACCTACTCGGAGGCAATCAAATCTTGTGGGGAACGTGTGCAAAACTCTGCAGAGTACTTAAACCTAATCGATTAGCCGTGTCCACGGTCATGGACAACTTGAGCCGAAGGCATTGAATTTCCCTGAACTCTCGACACAACTTAATAATGATGTGGGTGTTAACAACTATTCGGGTACGAGAACTGGTTGGCGGAACCATCTCGTTAACAACAAACAATGTAGTAATATTTTGCTTCCAACCCCTCTTGTTGTAGGATAAAGCTGGCTTTATGCAAAACTCATAGCCCCACCGGCCAAATATGCATGTAGAGATAGTTGATTATTATTTTACTCCTCTCTTTGATGACTTGCCGGCATATTCAACATGCTGACCTACACGGCTGCAACGTATCATGTTGCAGATTACTTTTCCGACCAGGAGTGAGGCTACGATCTACGCTCAGCGACATGCCCTTGGAGTCGGATGGACTCGTCTACCTGATGCTTCCGCTAGTCTTTGTTAGATATCTCATGAGTTGGCCTTCAACCACTTTATTGTAATCCTTTATTGTAATAAAGTACTCTTTATGATATTTCGATTAATAAAGCTGTGTGATTGAACTCTTGAATATATACATTATGTACTGTGTGTGTACCAGCATGATCTTGGGATGGTACGGAAACACCAGAGGCTTGACTCGTCTTGAGTCGGGTCGCTACACTGGTCCACCTCGTGGTGCCCTCCTTTGGCCTATATTTACTTCCCTATGAGAAAACCCCAAATATATATCCAGAATCGCAAATTTCTCCACCGTTCCGCCGCCGTAACGCTTCTGAGATCGGGGCGCCAGAAGACCTCTTCCCGGCACCTTGCCGGAGGGAGGATTGACCTCCGGGAGCTTCTCCACCACCATGGACGCTTCCCGGACGTGCCGTGAGTAGCCCTCCTTGGACCATGGGTCCATGACCAGTAGCTATGTGATGTCTTGTCTCCAATCTTGTGCTTCAATTCTTAGCCCTTGTGAGCTGCCCTACATGATCAAGGCATATATGTAATTTACTTGTTGTTGCTATGCTGAGTTTGATGGGATCCGATGGATTATGAGATTATGTTCAGATTGTGATGAGTTATATATTTGGTTCTCCTTTTATATTATCTTCTTGATTAATCCATGCATGTTCTCCATTGCTTTTTATTGTTTCGGTCGAGTAGTAGATTGTAACTCCAAGAGGGTGCGTTATGCATGATTGTGTGTTCATGCCCCCTGATGTCTAGTTTGAGTGACAGAAACATGATACTATAGGATGTGTTGTTAACACCAGGGAGAAAACAACGGTGCTTGTAACCACGGTTGCAAGGATTGTTTACCTTACACAAAGTTTGGTAATGCAGTTGTCCGTTGCGTTGAGTTTACACTTTGGGTGGGGCTCGCAACTTAATACCAGCGAGATGTTCTGGATTGATATCTCAAGGTGGATGATTAGTGAGTAGATGCTAATGAATAAACGGTCTACTTGTCTTGGCGTAATGCCCATTACTTTTGACCCTCTAACTATCTTGTAGCATGATTAGCATTGCGGTGCGTTTATAATTCTGCCAATTGCCCATCTGTAATTTGTTTTCCCAGCATAGTTGTTTATCGTCTTCTGGAAGAGAGACATCACTAGCGAACATCATGAGACTCTAGTCCATATTTCCACCACTATTTACACCTCCACTATTTACTGCTTTTATTTCCTTTTCTGTTGCAATCACCATCGTTATTCTTGCTTGTGTTTGATCCTTTGCAAACTACAAGGCCGAAGAGATAGACAACCTCTCTGAACTCTTTGGGAGCAAAGTTATATGTTGTGTGTGCAGGTCCACGTCTTCTGCTAGCGCCAGAGTACCGGACACCTACTTGTTGATCCTCGGAGTCCCCCTGGTTCGATAAACCTTACAGTCCCCGTGTAAGTGAAATCTGCTGCTGACTACATCTCAACCTTCCACTTGGGTAACCAACAAGGGGCGAGAAGTATATCCATGAACTCGTCATCACTTGACACTCCTGGATCTTCTTTCATCATCTTCCATCGCATACTTGAAAACTCCCTTCATACGAAACTCATCATAAGCTGATTAGAGTGGTTAGTGCCCTAATAAAATAATTCATTCTCTACTGGATATAAAGATTTTCAGGAAGAACAACTATTGCTCAAGATTGCCAAAAGGTTTTTTTCAAAGAAAAAACAGGCTTAAGATTTGCAAAACAATGAAAATGCAAAACAGGGCAGAATCTCGGAAAACAGACCAGCAGGTAGTAAATAATTTTTTAGGGGCACTTCTGCAACTTAAATCAAAAAACTAAGAACATATTCCAGAAATAAAATTATATAGAGCATATTGTCAAAACAAATCAGATTAAAAAGATGACCTGGTGATTTTTGTCGAATTTTTCCGTCAAGAAGATAGAATCTGTTTCTAGACACCATGTCACAACTTTTGAACTTTCTTGCAATCAGAGGCTAAAATTTGGCACGAAGCTTGAAAATAAAGGTACAATGATGTTGCTATAGTAGTAACAAGCATCAAGACCACTAAAACTTAAAGTAAAAGCAAATTGGGTTGCCTCCCAACAAGCTCTTTCTTTTATGCCTTTGAGCTAGGCATGATGCAAAAAGATCAAGTTGTATCAATTGAACCATCATAAAGATCATCAAAAAGCTCTTCAATAGTACAACTAGTCTTAAGAGGACTCTCAAAGAGAGGCCTAGTGGTAACACTTCTAGTAACGAAAGCAAAGCTAATAAAACCAATTGGAATTTCATTTCTAATTCTATTTAAGAGAGGTACCTCTTCCAAGGTCGTCATAGTTTCAACACCTTTAGAAATGGGTATACTCGTTTTGGTTTGAGGAACCATGGGTGCGTAATCAAACTTAGGTTCCTTCCTTGCGGGGGTTTCTACCTTTTTAGTCTTAATGGAGGATAGAGTAGTTCCTAAAGTTTCAGTAATATCCTCGACCTTATCAATCCTAGAAGGATCCATATAATGGGATTTAAGGGTCTCCAAAGTTTTGTAAATTTTGTGCATGGAGCTATCAAGTCTATTTAAGTTCCCTTGAATCCTACGATCTACTTCATTTATTTTACCCATGCTTGGCATCTCTAGCTCTATATTCTCAAGTTTACTCATAATGTGAGCTAAAGTGATATCATCCTTTATGTCAACAATAGGTGGGATTCCGACAAGATTTTCCATAACGTTAAGAGCCTCCAAAACAGGAGCTTCCAAGAAATTCCCACCAATTGTTGTGTCTAGCACAAACCTATTCAAAGAAGTAATACCAGCATAAAAATTTGTAAACAAAATAGTGGTGGATTGCTTCTTGGTGGCTCTATACTGAGAATCATTAATTCTATACCAAGCATCTTTCAAACTTTCTCCACCCCTTTGTTTGAAGGTGAGAATCTCTCCTTCGGGTGCAACACCAAAGGCAAAGGACTTAGACATACTGACTAAACAAAGCAAAGTAACTACATCCTTCTTTTTCTGTGTGCTTTTTGGTATAAGACTCTAAAGCAAAAAAACTAGAAAGAAAACTAATAAGACTAAAAAGCAAAGGTAAAAGATAGTGTGCAACTCCCCTATCTCGAGAACTGGAGTCCCCGGCAACGGCGCCAGAAATTTGCTTGATGACGAGTTGATGGATATACTTCTCGCCCCTCGTTGGTTACCCCAAGTGGAAGGTTGAAATGTAGTCAGCAGCAGATTTCCCTTACACGGGGACAATAAGGTTTATCGAACCAGGAGGACTCCGAGGATCAACCAGTAGGTGTTCGCCGCTCTGGAGCTAGCAGCTCCCAACAAGTTCAGAGAGGTTGACAATCTCTCTGGCCTTGTTATTTTCAAAGGATCAAGCACAAGCGGGAATAGCGATGGTGATTGCAACGGAAAAGGAAATAATAGCAGTAAATAGTGGAGGTATAAACAGTGGTGGAAATATGGACCAGAGTCTCTTGATGTTCAGTAGTAATGTCTCTCTCCCAAAAGACGTTAAACAACAATGTTGGGTAAACAAATTACAGTTGGGCAATTGACAGAATTATAAATGCACCGCAATGCTAATCTTGCTACAAGAAAGTTAGAGGCTCAAAAGTAATGGGCGGTACGCCAAGACAAGTAGACCATTTATCCATCACCATCTACTCACTGATCATCCACCTTGAGATATCTATCCAGAACATCTCGTTGGTATTAAGTTGCGAGCCCCACCGAAAGTGTAAACTCAAAGCAACGGACAACTGCATTAACAAACTTTGCGTAAGGTAAACAATCCTTGCAACCATGGTTACAAGCACTGTTGTTTTCTCCCTGGTGGCAATAGCACATCCCCTAGTCTCATGTTTCTGTCACTCAAGCTAGACATCAGGGGGCATGAACCCACAATCATGCATAACGTTCCCTCTTGAAGTTACAGTCTACTACTTGGCCAAAGTAATAAAAAGCAACGGAGAACATGCATGAATTACTCAAGATTCAAGAACATAATATAAATGGAGAACCAAATATATAACTCATCACAATCTGAACATAATCTCATAATCCATCGGATCCCAGCAAACTCAGCATAGCTACAACAGGTAAATTACATAGATGCCTTGATCATGTAGGGCAGCTCACAAGGGCTAAGAATTGAAGCACAAGATTGGAGACAAGACATCACATAGCTACTGGTCATGGACCAATGGTCCAAGGAGGACTACTCACGGCATGTCCGGGAAGCGTCCATGATGGTGGAGAATCTCCCGGAGGTCAATCCTCCCTCCGGCAGGGTCCCGGGAAGAGGTCTTATGGCGCTCCCGATCTCAGAAGCGCCACGGCGGCGGAACACTGGAGAAATTCGCGATTCGGGATATATCCCTAGGGTGTTCTCATCAAGGACTAAATATAGACCAAAGGAGGGCGCCAGGGGATAGACCAGCCACCCAGGCGGCCTAGTGGCACGGCCAGGAGGGGGCCCGCGCCAGGTGGACGCCGGGGCGAGGCCTGCCTCCCCTCTGGCCCACCTTGGTGCTTCATGAAGCTTCCGTCACGCTGATTTTTATATATTTTTCTCGGGATTTTTGGTGCTCTGAAAATTGGGGTAAAGTCCCTGCAATTAAAAGATATCAGCAGAAATAAATTGGCACTGGGTGCACTAAGTTAGTAGGTTAGTCCAAATATGTGTAAAAAGGTATAAAAGTGTAGCAAAACATATAACAATGTCACCCAAAAGAGCATGGAACAAACAAAAATTACAGATACGTTTGGGATGTATCAACCATGAATGGATCCGACGGCCATTCACAAGGACGTACCTGAGCTTGTCTAAGTGGATCAAAGTCGGGCTTGCGAATCGTGAGTCTTGGGGTATTCTTGCTCGAGGAACCACCTTGGTATATTTTCCTTAACATTTTTCTTTATCTGAAAATAACTCTGAAATTTTTAGTAACTCCAAATAAAGTTGAATAAAACTCAATCAAAACTTATAGAAACTACTCCCACAAGTGTCTAGAAGCTATATCATGCATTAAAACTACTTGGGACCCTACGAATTTGACATGCAAGTTCAAGAACAAGGTCACCATAGCAGCAAAAATTTGCAACATATAAAGCACTAGAACAAAAACTAATTGGACCATTGGAGGAGTTACATACCGACGAACAATCCCCTAAAATAGTTTTGCAAACGGAGGTTTGTGCAAGGAGATCGAAAATGGTAGCAAGATGAGCTAAAACACGGGTTCGAGCAATGGTGGGATTTTTTCTGGAGGAAGACGAAGTAGATGGGTACTGGAATAAGTGGAGGGGCCCTACGTGGGACCCATAAGCCAGGGGCGCAGCCAAGGGGGGTGTCCGCGCCCTGCAAGCTTGTTGCCCACTAGTGCAGCCCCCTTATGTATTTTCAGTGCCAAAAATTCTTAAATAATCCAGAAAAAACCGTACTAAATTTTCAGGGCATTCTGAGAACTTTATTTTCAGGTCATTTTTCTATCGCACGGATAAAACGGAAAAGGAGAGAAATAATAGTATTTTTACTAAATTAAAGCTAAGGAACAGAAAATAAAAGTTGGGTACAGAAGGATGTGATTTCTAAATTCATCCATCGCATGCCCGTCAAAAAGAATCCATTAATAAAGTTGATCAAGTCTTGTTGACAAACTTTTTCCGAATGACATGAAACAAGAAAATTTTCGAATAGCACTAAGTTGCCTCAATGGGGATATGCATGTCCCCCACAATAAGTATATCATATTTATTTTTGATAGTAGGGAGAGGGATTTCAAAGTCTCCAATAATAATCGGTGAAACCTTTTCAATGGAGTTGATACTATAAACTTGAGATCATTTCTTCGGAATGTGTACCGTGTGCTCATTACCATTAACATGAAAAGTGGCATTGCCTTTGTTGCACTCAATAACAGCCCCTGCAGTATTCCGAAAGGGTCTACCAAGGATGATCGACAAATTGTCGTCCTCGGGAATATCAAGAATAACAAAGTCTCTTAGGATAGTAACATTTGCAACCACAACAGGAACATCCTCACAAATACCGATAGGTAAGCACTTTATTTATCAGCCATTTGCAGCGAGATTTCAGTAGGTGTCAACTTATTCAAATCAAGCCTACGATACAAAGAGAAATCCATAACACTAACACCAGCTCTGATTTCACATAAAGTTGTTTTAACATAATTTCCTTTAATAGAGCATGGTATAGTAGGTACTCGGGGATCTCCTAGTTTCTTTAGTATTCCACCCTTAAAGTTATAGTTAGCAAGCATGGTGGAGATCTCAGCTTCCGGTATCTTTCTTTTATTTGTAACAATATTTTTAATATACTTAGCATAAGGAAACATTGTCAGAATATCAGTTAAGCGCATACGTAAAAAGACAGGTCTCAGCATTTCAGCAAAGCGCTTAAAATCCTCATCATCCTTCTTCTTGGATTGTTTAGGAGGAAAGGGCCTGGGTTTCTGAACCCATTGTTCTCTTTATTTACCATGCTTCCTAGCAACAAAGTCTCTTTTATCATATCTCTTATTCCTAGGTTGTGGGTTATCAAGATCAACAGCAGGTTCAACCTCCACATCATTATCATTACTAGGCTGAGTATCAGCATGAACATCATCATTAATAATATCACTAGGTTCATGTTCATTAGCAGATTGTGTCTCAGCATCAGAAATAGATGTATCATTTGGGTTTTCCTGTGACTCTACAACATCTTCACTAGCAGCACGCAAAGTCCTATCATCATTCTTTTTCCTTTTATTAGAAGGACTAGGTGCATCAATTTTAACTCTTTGAGAATCTTGCTCAATTCTCTTAGGATGGACTTCGGGATACAAAGGTTCCTGAGTCATTCTACCACCTCTAGTCACAACTCTAACAGAATGACCCTTGTTCTTAATAAGCATCTCATTGAGCAAATAATTATGTGCTTTAAGTACTTGTTCTACTTGATTAGTTACCATGGAAGCACGTTTACTAATAAGCCTAAGATCATTGATAGTTCTACTCATATTTTCACCCAATCGATCAAGTATGTAAGCATTGTGGTTCAATTGTCTACTAACATAAGCATTGAAATTTTCTTGTCTAACAATAAAGTTTTCAAATTCATTCAAGCATTGTCTAACAGACTTATTATAAGGAATATCACCTTCATCAAATCTACGAAGAGAGTTTACATCTACTACCTGCGTCGGGTTATCAAGACCATGTATTTCTTCAATAGGTGGTATATTCTTAACATCTTAAGCTTTAATACCTTTTTATTCCATAGATTTCTTTGCCTCTTGCATATCTTCAGGACCGAGGAATATAATACCTATTTTCTTCAGAGTTGGTTTTGGAGGTGGTTCATGGATGGTCAAGTCATTATCATTGCTTAATATATTGTTCAATAGTAGTTCAGCTTGTTCGATGGTTCGTTCCCTGAAAATACAACCAGCACAACTATCTAGGTGGTCCCTAGAAGCATTAGTTAGTCCATTATAACAGATATCAAGTGTTTCATTTTTCTTGAGAGGGTGATCGGGCAAAGCATTATGTAACTGGAGAAGCCTCCCCAAGCTTGTGGGAGACTCTCTTCTTCAATTTGCACAAAGTTAAATATTTCCTGCAAGGCAGCTTATTTCTTATGTGTAGGAAAAAAATCAGAGAAATAATAAACCATATACTGGGGACTCTGCACACAACCAGGGGCAAGAGAATTAAACCATATCTTAGCATCACCCTTTAATGAGAACAGAAACAACTTAAGAATATAATAATAACAAATCTTTTCCTCATTAGTGAATAGGTTGGCTATATCATTCAATTTATTAAGATGTGCCACAATAGTTTCATATTCATAACCATGAAAAGGATCAGATTATACCAAAGTAATCAAATCAGGATCAATAGAGAATTCATAATCCTTATCAGTAACACATAGGTGAAGTAGCAAACTTGGGATCGTATTGCATTCTAGCATTCAAAGATTTCTCCTTCCACTTGCATAATAATTTCTTAAGATCATCTATATCCTTACAAGATAGAAAGTCCCTAGCTACTTCTCCTTCCATAACATAACCCTCCGGTATATTAGGCAATTCATATCTAGGAGAGCTAGGTCTGGTAGGTGTACCATAGTGTTCAGTTTCCATAATTTTACCAAATTCAGCAATATCACGAGTTTCAGCATTCACTTTAGCAATTTGTTCATCAAGAAATTCACCTAGTGCCACAGTAGTATCAAGCAAAGTATCATGCATAGAAGAAGTAGCATCATCAATTACTTGCGACATATCAGATTCAGTAGCAGGTGGTGGTGTCGCAAATTTACTCATAACCGAAGGTGAATCAAGTGCAGAGCTAGATGGCAGTTCCTTACCCGTCCTCGTAGTTGAGGGGTATATCTTGATTTTAGCGTCTTTCAGATTCTTCATAGTGATCAACAGATAAAAATTCCAAGTGACTCACAGAATAGAGCTATGCTCCCCGACAACGGCGCCAAAAAAGGTCTTGATAACCCCACAAGTATAGGGGGTCGCAATAGTTTTCGAGGGTAGAGTATTCAACCCAAATTTATTGATTCGACACAAGGGGAGACAAAGAATATTCTAGAGTATTAGCAGCTGAGTTTTTAATTCAACCACACCTGAAAGACTAGATATCTGCAGCAAAGTATTTAGTAGCAAAGTAGTATGGAAGTAGCGGTAATGGTGGCAAACGTGACAATAGCAGTTTTGCAGTGATTGTAACAGTAGCAACAGAAAAGTAACTTAGCAAAGATCAATATGTGGAAAGCTCGTAACCAATGGATCAATGATGGCTAATTATTTCGGATGACATTCATCATGCAATAGTCATAACATAGCGTGATACAGAACTAGCTCCAATTCATCAATGTAATGTAGGCATGTATTCCATATATAGCCATACGTGCTTATGGAAAAGAACTTGCATGATATCTTTTGTCCTACCCTCCCGTGGCAGCGGGGTCCTAATGTAAACTAAGGGATATTAAGGTCTCCTTTTAATAGAGAAACGGACCAAAGAATTAGCACTTAGTGAATACATGAACTCCTCAAACTACGGTAATCACCCGATAGAATCCCAGTTATTGTCACCCTTGGAGATGCGGATCATAACTCGTAATAGGTGTCTACAACTTGCAACATAGGATAAAGAACACATATATATTCATGAAAAATAATAGGTTCAGATGTGGAATCATGGCACTCGGACCCTAGTGATAGGCATTAAGCATAGCAAAGTCATAGCAACATCAATCTCAGAACATAATGGATACTAGGGATCAAACCCTGACCAAACTAACTCGATTACATGATAGATCTCATCCAACCCATCACCGTCTAGCAAGCCTATGATGGAATTACTCACGAACAACGAAGATCATCATGAAATTGGTGATGACGATGGCATCGATTTCCCCTCTCCCGAGCCCAAATCATACTCTAGATCTGCCCTCTCGAGGAAGAACGGGAGGTGGCGGCGGCTCCGTATCGTAAAATGCGATGAACTCTTCTCTCTGATTCTTTTCTCCCCGAATAGGAATATATAGGAGTGGAAAGGAGGTTGGTGGAGATTTAGGGGCCCCACAAGCCAGGGGTGCGGCCTAGCGGGGCCCGCGCGTTGCATGCTTGTGGCCAGGGGGTGGCCCCTCTCCGGTAGATTCTTTCGCTAGTATTTTTTATTAATTCCAAAAATACTCTACATAAATTTTCAGGTCAATCCAATAACTTTTATTTCTGCACAAAAATAACACGAATGCAATTCTGCTGAAAATAGGGTCAGTCCGGGTTAGTTCCATCCAAATCATGCAAATTTGAGTCCAAAACAAGGGCAAAAGAGTTTGGAAAAGTAGATATGTTGGAGACGTATCAATGACTTCGGTGTCACCTAGTTGGCCACTTTAGGTATAACGGTTGGATTTTGGGGGTAGCCTATATATACCCTTCCATCTACCTCTCATTCGTAGAGGAACCACTCAAAATACACACTTCATTGCCACATCCATTTTTCTGAGAGAGAGCCACCTACTCATGTGTTGAGACCAAGATATTACAATCCAATCATTTGAAACTTGATCTCTAGCCTCCCCAAGTTGCTTTCTGCCAAATCAATCTCTCCTACCCATGCCTATTCTATGATAGAGTGATTTTGTGTTGAGGAGACTATATTTAAAAGCACAAGAGCAAGGAGTTCATCGTTCTACCACATCTATTACCTTTTGGAGGGTGGTGCCTCCTAGATTGGTTAGGCGTCGCTTGGGAGCCTCCTACTTCGTGTTGTGGAGTTGAACCAAGATGTTTGTAAGGGCTAGGAGATCGCCTTCTTCATGAATATCGACCATGAGTGAGGCTAGTCCTTCGTGGGCGGAAGCAGTGGTGGAATAGACAAGGCCGCTTCTTCGTGGACCCTTGTGGGTGAAGCCCTCCGTGTACTCTCGCAGTCGTTACCCTCTGTGTGTCAACCTCTTTGCGTTTGATCTCCTAAAGTCTACTACTTTACATGTGCAAAGTCTTTACTTTTCTGCACACATATATGTTGACTAGAACGTCTAGGGTGTACTAGACTTGTTAGAATTGCTAAAATTATGCCTTCCTAAAAATTGGGAAAGGATAGGATTTTAATCTTGACAAGTAGTCTATTCACCCCCCCCTCTAGACACACCTTCTTTCGATCTTACAGTGTATTCACAACATATTGATAAAACCTTCATTACCTTGATGCCGTTTACTAGTTTTTATTGTATCTTGCTATCTACAATTATCTACACGCCTCACTCGCTTGCAAATAACAATAACAAGAGGATTGATTATCCTCTTGCCCGCATTGGGTGCAAATTGTTTGTTCTTTTGTGTGAATCCGCTGTAGACGGTTGTGGTTGATATTCCTATTGGTTCTTGATTTTATAACCTAGGGGAATACTTACGCACACTGTGTTGCGATAACCCGTTCTCTTCACGGAAAACCCAACGTAGATCACAAGTGTCAGGAAGGATTCCTGGCACCGTTGCCGGGAATATCATCACCAAGTACCAAGTAACTCCGCACAAATTTTCATTCACTTGTTCTCCTTTTTATTTAGTCGTATATTTATTTTATCTAAAAAATCAAAAATACAAAAATATCTACCTTTTCTTGTCACTACTTTGCATCTTTGTTCTCTAGTTTACTTGCCTGGCTATGCTATCTTTACATTTGTCACACCAAAACAGAGAGTAAAATGCAAAGATGAAGATAAATGGACCCTCATACACTAGCTAATCTTTTCGAAAGACCTGTTTATGTTGAAACAATTGCTAGAGAAAGTGCACTAGATTATCTTTATGAGGTCTTGCTTGAAAATCATGAATGTAAAAATTGTGAAATTTGTAAAGTGATTCATGGTAGTTCCTTGAATGAAAAGCATGATTGCTATATTGTTGAATTTGAATATGATCCTACATGTAATAATTATTAGAGAGGCAAATATGGTTATGGAAATTTTCATGTTACTCACTTGCCTCTCTTAATATTCAAATTGTTAATACTTCATTCTTCCTACTTGCTTACGGTAGACACTTCTTGTATTGATAAATTGTTTGCTTATAAAATGCCTACGCATAGGAAGTATGTTAGACTTAAATGTGCTTGTCACATGATTTATGATGCTCTCTTTGTGATTCAATTCTTGTCATTTATGTGAGCATCATTGAAATTTCAAGCCTAACTTAATGGCTACAAAGAAAGAGCTTCTTGGGAGTCAACCCAATAATTATCATTTATTTTTGTTTGTTTGTGATTACATGATTATTTCCTCTGTGATCATTCTGTTTTTATGCTTTAGTTAGTGTTGTGCCAAGTAAATCCTTTGAGATGATTTGTATGATGAGTTGAATTGATACGGTGCAAAAACAGAAACTTTGACGTCCAATGCAGAATTTCTCCAATTTTACTCGAAAGCTTTTTAATATGAATTTTTTACACAGTATTTCCATACAATTTCCTTAGGACCTCCTAGTTTTTCAGAATTTTTGAGTTACAGAAGTATAGGTTAATTACGCATTACTACAAACTGTCATGTTTGAGTCAGATTTTGTTTTTTGCTTGTATAGTTTGCTTGTTTTGATGATGATATGGATTGTATCAAGGGGTATATGCCTTGGAGAAGTTACAATACAGTAACTTATGTTAAAATAAAATAATAATCAACTTATAACAGCACGTGAAGGCATTTGATATGTTGCTTATACTAACGGATCTCACGAAGTTTTGTTGAGTTTTATGTGATTGAAGTTTTCATGTTTTGGGTATTATCACGAAGGACAAAGGATTGAGGAGCACCAAACGACTAAGCTTGGGGATGCCCAAGACACCCCAAGCTAATAATCTAGGAAGACTCAAGCGTCTAAGCCTGGGGATGCCCCGGAAGGTATCCTCTCTTTTCATCTCAATCCAACGGTATGTCACTTGAAGCTACATTTTTATTCATCACATGATATGAGATTTTCTTGGAGCATCATTTGCTTTTGTTTGATTTTACTTTAAGTTGCCCAAAATAATTTTGTGTTGGAAACACCTATTTGAGAGAGATACCACATCAGCACAATTTTCTAGAATACTCTATGTGCTTCACTTATATATTTTGAGCTTAGCAGTTTCTCTAATACTTCACCTATATCATTTTTAGCACGGTGGCGTGTAGAATTTTTAGAAATAGTACGCTCTAACGAGTTAGCTAAATAGTGATGGTAATTTGCATGGGTCATATGACTAGATCAAAAATAATGGGTATTCAATGAGTGATAATTAAAACCATCATGTAGCACATATAGAAAAATTACGGGTTAGTGATATTGATGTGGTGATATGAAAAACGTGTGAGTGCATTATTATTAATTCGGAGAGATGTAAATATTAAGAGATGTTAAACTTCTCGTTCATCTAAAAAATTAAAGGGGCATGGTGATGATGTGTGAGCATTTCTATTCCTCGTTGAAATCCTAGTGTTGCTTTGAGTTGGAGTCATGTGATGGTTAATTCTTACCAACTCTCTCCCTCGGGGCATGTGGGTAGTACTTTGATTTGTGATAAAACTAATAGAACTTTGCAATAGGTACATGATTTCTTCATTACTAATGTGACACCATGGACATACGAAGTATCACCTCCTCATGTTTGCTAGCCTCTTCGGTACCATGCATCGTCCGTTATCACCTTGAGGATCGGTGCATCTTTCATCGATGCATCCAAACCCCGTGACATGACATGCTCTATTGGACATAAGACTTTGTGTATGCTCCTAAAAACTACCATCATACCTACCTATCATGGCATTTCCATATCCATTTTGAGATATATTGCCATGCAAATGCCATCGTCACTTCACTTGACTAGTTCGTTCATCATCATAATGTTTTGCATGATCATATAGAGTTGACATAGTATTTGTGGAAAAGACACCATTCATCATATTTTTGATACATATCATGCAAGATATTTGCACATCCTGGTACACTACCACATACATCCATACAGAGTCATATCATCCTATGAGTTTTCATATTGAGTTGTAAGTAAATAAAAGTGTGACGATCATCATTATTAGAGCATTGTCCGAGTGAGGAAATAAAAATGGCGGAGGACAAATGATCACACCATAATAAGAAAAGGTAGAAAGCGAAAATAAAATGAATGAGAGAAAAAGAGAGGAGGGACTTTGCTACTATCCTTTACCATACTTGTGCCACAAAATGGCACCTTGTTCTTCATATAGAGAGTCTCATGATTATATCATTCATATGCTAGTGGGAATCAATTTTTCATAAACTTGGCTTCTATATTCCGATGATGAGAGTCCTCAAATGCCCGAGGTCTTCCTGAGTAAGCAAGTTGGATGCACACCCCACTTAGCTTCAGTGGAGATTTCATACACGTATAGCTAGTGCAGCACTTGCATGGCAGTCCCAACTCCTTGCATCAATATCTATCGACGAGCATCTCCATAGCTCGTTGGTACGTCTAGTTGATGTAAGACTATCTTCTCCACTTTTTACCCCTTTGAAACCTACCACCGTATTCTATTCCACATTTATGTTATGTCCAATGATTCACGCTCATGTATTGCATGAAGAATAAAAATTTGATGCATATTGAAAAAGTACGATACAATTGTCTGGCTTCGACATCCTGGTGCTTGAGATTTGTATTAATGTGGTGATGATGGAGCCATGCCTTGCTAATATAATAAGATGAATGGGATAAAACAATCTTTGAGGATCGTACACTTTGAAAGATTAATAATTTTGTTGCTTATACCTATAAGTATTGTTGTGTTAATATTTTATAATTCATCATTTCTCAATGAGCATACATGCATAAGGTTACATCATGGATAGCATGTGATACGTCTCAAACGTATCTATATAATCTGCTTGCTCCATGCAAGTTTTGGGTGATATTGCTATGTGTTTTGTACATTTTCATACCTTTTTCAACATATTTGGACTAACCTACTAACTCAGTGCACCCAGTGCAGTTTCTGTGTGCTGATGTCTGTGAATTGCAAGTTTATACCCATATTTACAGTGCCCGAAAAATTCCCAGAAATATATAAAAAATAAGCGTTCCAGAAGACTCTAGACGCCCGATGGAGAGCCAGAGGGGGGACACCCCCCACCCAGGCGGCCACCTGGCACGGCCTAGGAGGAGGCCGCCCCACCAGGCCGCCTGGGCGAGTGGGACCTCCCGTGGTGCCCCCCTTTGGCCCTATTGTTACCCCCGTGGAGGAAACCCTGATTCCAGAACCGTTTTCTCCAGAAGCAATTACGATCTCTGCCACCATCGTCAACAAGTTTCGGGGAACCAGAATTCCTGTGTCGACACCCTGCCGGGACGGGAAGTGCCCCCGAATTCATCTCCATCGATGTTGCTTCCTTCCTCCATGAAGCGGGAGTAGTTCCTCCTTGGGACTGAGGTCTTCTACAGTAGCTATGTGGTTAATTCTCTCTCCCATAATGTGATCTTGATTGTGATCATAGGCTATGTTTATCTAGGGTGATCCCATGATGTTTCCCCTTCTTCTATGTATTGGATTGATGTACTCTCTTGATCTTATCTAGTATAATCTCCGAGACCATGGTGACAGTGGTCTATTAGACATGGATTAGAAGAATATTTTCATGAGTGATTTCCTCTTTTGTAAATTGATTGAAGATTGAGAGTCTCTTGGTGCTTGTATTTGATTATCCTTGATATATGTTGTCGTGATTGTGGTACTCTATTTTGTTGGCCACGGTGGCATTGGGAAATCCATAGATGCCAACTACGAACTCTGCGTTGTGCCTTTGTAGCCCTACAGAATTCTCGTCCTCCCTTGATCACAAAGGAATGACCTCCGAGTACGTCTCCATTGCATGTTTTAGTGGAAATATCATGTGATTAGACTATGTTAATGTTGTTGGGAGTTGCCACTAGTGAAAGTTTGAAGCCTAGGCCTTGTTTCTCACCTACACCGTTTGTGCTACTTTTGTCACTTGCTACCTTCTTGTTACTTTTTATTATAGATTTATATTACCTTGCTTTGCCACACCTATCACCCATATTTTACCATCTCTCTACTGAACTAGTGCACCTATACAATTTACCATTGTATTAGGAGTGTTGGGGACACAAGAGACTTCTTGTTTCTTAATTGCAGGGTTGCTTGAGAGAGACCATCTTCAACCTCTACTTCCCTGAGTTTGATAAACCTTAGGCCATCCACTTGAGGGAAATTGCTGCTGTCCTACAAACCTTTGCGCTTGGAGGTCCAACATAGTCTACAAGAATAGAAGTGTGCGTAGATATCAGCATGTCACATCAATTTTTTTGTTTTTATCATTTACCTACTCGAGGATGAGCAGGAATTAAGGTTGGGTATGCTTGATACGTGTCAAATGTATCTATAATTTTTGATTGTTCCATGCTAATAAATTATCATTCTAGAATACTTTTGGGGTATTTATTTACCAATTTATATTATTTTTGAGCACTAACCTATTGACCTAGTGCCTAGTGTGAGTTGTTGTTTTTTGCATGTTTTTCACTATTTACATTTTCCATACCAAACGAAGTCCAATTGACGTGAAACTTTTTGGTGATTTTTTCTAGACCAAAAGAAGAGGCATTGGAGGGAGGCTAGGGCCCACACGAGGGCCCCAAAATCCAACCCGGCATGGCCTAGGTATCAGAGCTTGACTGTCTGTAGGATAACCAAGCCAAACTGGTCGATGTTGGGTCTAGCAACTCTTTAGTTATATAAGGGAATTGTTTGTGGAAGGGAACGTAAGGCTCTTTTTACTCCTTTCCTTGTGTCATTCTTATCCTGAGTCACCCTCTTCTGTACTCTACGGGGTTTAAGAATTAGGCTTTCTCATCTATTCATTAGGATGATGAGTTACTATGATGGAGACCTATAGGAAAGTTGTTCTCTTCAAGGATGAGTGTTTCCATAAGAATTCAATTGTTATGTTGTCCGTTTTCTTGCAGGTTGACTCATATTTCATGCACGTACAGCCGTTATGTTGTCCGAGTTTTCTAAGGTTTCTAAACAATCTGATGCAATTACAAATTCCTTCCTCTTATTTCTAATGTCTTTTTGGCTAGACAATTGCAAATTACTTTATTACCTCGACTTATTGTTGAAGTATTAGGAAACCATGTCACCTCTGAAAACCACCCAATAGTCTAGATGTGTTTTGGTTCCTAGTGTGATAATTCTAGCCATCATTTTCGAAAAACATCCCGTGATGTTATTTAGTTAGTAGGTATTCTATTTCTAGGTTCTTGAATCCAAGGATCATTCTGCTCACTCCTGTTGATAGTGTTGCTAGTTCCTTTAGAATGATTAGTAACCTTGTTGTAGTTCCCAAGGTTCATGGTATATCCTTCTTCCAACACCATGGACCATCTCTGGCAGAAGTTCTTCATGAACTAAAGATCATAACAAGAGTGCTTGTGATGAGTTCTCTACTCCATATTGTGATTCTGCCAACTTCGTCCTTCCGCATGGGTTATCTGGAAGAATTATGTTGAACTCGTTTGACATGCTAAACTATGCATCCACAACTCAAGAAATCATGTGCTCTTTAGTTGGCCCTATGTAGTTGTATTCTGACCTTCATCCATGAGAGGATAGTCAAGAGTAGTTGTGCATTCATGTCATCAATGTCTTTTATTCCCGTGGTCTGTCAAGTTGTTCTATTCTCGAATGACTTGGAGAAGCAAACTCCAGTACCTCATCCATTTCTTGGATTGGGTCAAAGAAATTGTATTCCGCAGATCAAAATGCCAATCTAGCTTTTGTTATGTTCTGTCTTGGAGTATTACCCTCTTTTTGTCAAGAGTGTTGTGAGAATTACACCATCTCTTATGAGCTCTTGATGTAATGGTACTTCTCGCTATCATTGTTCGTCCCTCGGTTTCCATGTTGGTTGTAACCGGAATATCAACAAGTAAGCCATGATGTGTGAAATCAATACTCCTAGCAATTCCATTGCTTAGAAAGTTAATGGACAATAATTTCACCCTTATGATGATGGTGACTGAATCGTCATCCTAAGATTGACCGTGCTACCTAGTCCATGTTTCATGGTGCACTTTTCGATCAATGGGTTAGGATTGTGGCAATCCTTCACTCTTTGATCATATCATCTTGCCCTGAAAAGCGAGATTGTTCCCGAGCTTAATAACATATCGGTGGTTCGTGATTTTCCGAATATCTTCTCAGAAGTATACCAGGTTTTTCCTGACTGTTATGATAGAGCTCGTGATCAAGTTAGTTTCCCTATAAGTCATCTTCTCCAAGAATCCGTGTTGGATACCCCTGAGCTAGTTGGTTAAGCTAAACAACAACTTGGAGAGTTGGAAGATAAAAGCTTCACCTAAACTTAGCTCATTTAAAAGGGATATTTTTCCTGTTGTGTGAGTCTTGAAGAAGATGATATTGTCATCGGTTGATTCGTGTGATCAATTGTTGTATATATTATCTTGTCCAAATTTGATTTGAGTATGGGCTATTGTCAAATCAAACTCAGAGCCAAAGATTTTCATAACGGTGTCTCACTCGTGGTTTTCCTTGAGCATACACCATTGTATTCTTTGATCTGACCAATGCTATTATCTTGCTCACATAGTTGTGGAAATCCATTTATATGGGTATCTCGATGAATTGTTGTTGAGCCCATCGGCAACATTTTCATTTGTTCCATGATTTATGTTGGACATTAAGCTAGTGTTGGAAATTTGTAGACATTGTCTTCATGTCTCGAGCATGAGGTATATGTTAGGTGTAAGAAGTGACTTCCTCTATTTCATGTGCACTGATGCAAGTTGCTGCCGTGAATTTGAGAAAAGTTAATTTTTTTCTTCGGAATCATCCCAAGTCAGTCACGCACGTGCGAAGTATTCTATGGTTTGATAGACTGATCGTCTCCACTCCATATGTAATTCCAAGCACCCCAAGCCACAAATTGATTTTGTTAAAGGAAAAGAAGTTAAGTGCCATTCTTGAAGGTACCAGACGGACTTGCACATGGCTTCCTCATCTGCAATGATGGTTCCCACCCAGAACTCGGTAGTGTTTTGTTGTAAGACTTTTCATGTGCTCATCAGTGTCTTGGACAGTGTGTTCACGTGGGTCTTGCAATCCAGCTCATGTCTTGGAGTTGTCTTCCGTAGTTCATTTCCTGATAATCTCGCAACGTTATCTCGTCGATTTGTGTTGCAAACTTTCTTTTCAGACATGCTGAGTCTGAAACATCATGTCACCAACCAGATCTGAATCTCGGGCAGATATGATGGTTGTAACGCTTCCCAAGGATTATAATATTGGTCTCTCTGTAACCCGGTAAGGTGATGTCGTGGCTAACACACCTAACCGGAAGACTTAATATTATAATATCTTGCATCAGCAACCTTAGCCATCTCCCCGTGAGGTTTTTGTATGACTTATGTTATAAGTTGTTCCTCATGGACCCAGTTAAGCCCCGAAGTCCGACCTATACTTGATGTGCTAGATATCAAACATGACCTATAATTGGGTTGTGCTAGTACATCAAGGAGAACATTAGAAGCGGAGTGCTAAATGTCTCTCGGTCCATTAACCAGATTTCGTTCCTTGGCATAGCTAAGGTGAAATCCTAGGAAGTGTTGTCTTCCTTTGCATCTGCATCCTCCATCACTATTCATCATGGTAGTATGTTGTGTCACCGGAATCCTTGGTATGGATGTTGGTAAACCTTGATGAATACGGAAATGCTCAAGTTCTTGAGAGCATGCTCAGACACTAGGTTATACCTCGGTATCAATTGGAATGTGCCTTTCGTGCCGGGTTGTCCTATAACCCTAGTTTATTTTCAATATGAGTATGCCATTCCTTCGAATTCCTTCAAACGATCATTTGACGATTACCTTAGGCTGGTATGAAGAGTTTCAATGGTCTCTGTATCAAAAGTAATTCTTTTTTGCCACTTAAGATAATAACTCTACGAGTCACCTTCCTAAGGTGCCCCGATATGGTATGAAGGGCAACTTAACTCCTAGCTACTTTGAAACCTCATCTCCATCTATTTTAAGCGTGGAATTTCTGCCTGCCAATTGAACCTCGATAATATGTCTCATTTCCTCATTCGTGTTATGTGTGTTGTGTCTCAGCTCAAGGGACGTTCCTAGGTCTCATTCTATGAGTTGATCTTGAGTTGCTCGATCTTTGAGGAGATTGAATCTTGTAGAGTCTTCATGTTCTTTTGTCGCCGTGTCAGATGAAGACCTTGAAGACAAAGATGTCAAGACCAGCATGATGCCATGATTCAATATCTCCGAGAAGGGAAATTGGATCCTGAAGATTTAGATAGTTTAGCATCCCCTCTTCCTTTTCCCGACTACGCCTGAATCTCGGGACGAGATTCTTGTTTAGTGGGGGTGAGTTGTCACAGCCCTAGCTTAGCATTGTTTGCCATTGCATACTCATGCATGCATTCAAATTGCATTGAATTTGAAATGGGGAAGTGATCAAGCCCTAGGAACTAAAATTTGACAAAAAGGCAATATAAAATTTACCTCAAATTAAACGAGGAATATGTACCAAATATTTTGAGAAAATAGTGACATGACATGAAAGTGTCAACCAATATTTTAGGTCACAAAACAATTGTGATGGATTTTTTGAATTAATCAAACAATTATTTGAAATGGAATTATATCTACTATATATAAAATTTAGCTCTAAAATTCCTGAAAATATTTATGTGGCACTAGATATCTATATTATGCCACCTAAAAATATTATCAGGGTTTATAAAAGACTAATTTGATTTATTTTCAAATCAAAGAAAATGTCAGAAAATAATAAAACATGAACAACAGAAAAGAAAAAAATAACCTTACATGTCGCCTCGACCAGGAAGGAGATGGCCCAACCCACTGGCCTCTGCGAGTCATCGTCTACCTCTGCCAGAAGGCAGAGGTGAGACCAGGCACGGTGCTGGGCGAACCAGCTCCTGCTTCGCACTGGCGGCCACCTGTGCATCCCTATCCGTCTGCGGCCACCACCTAGGCCCCCTCGAGCTCATCCCCCTCTCCAGTCTCTCCCCTATCTCTCTGCTTCTCCCTCCCCCTATGGATCCCAGCGAGGCCATCGCCACCGTCAGTCATAGTTGCAGCCTCAGGCTTCCCCTCGCCTCCTCGAGAAGACCAGAGGGACCCCCTCGTCGCCTTGCTCCTTCTAGCCACTGGAATCAGGCCCGGGAGCCACGGAGCGCCGCCATCGCTGCCGTCCCATTCACCTCCGGCCGCCAGACCTTCCTCGTCGATTCGCCCCCTCCGGTGCATCCCCGAGCCTGCCGTCAGCACCATCAGAACCCCTGTGAGCCGTAGATTCCGTTTTCTCTCTCCCCTTTGACGTTCCCCTCCTCTAGCGTGCTAGCCACCGGAGCCGAGAGCTCCTCATTGCCGGCCATGTCGTCGTCGCTGTGGTACTCCATCCACGCGCTCGAGCTTGGGATCGAGCTCCTGGAGCCGCCAGGAAGGTTTTGAGCCCCTCAACTCGACCACATGTGCCCTGCAACCCCACGCCCGACGAAGCCCGAGTCGAAGCCGCCGCAAACCTCGTCGTCTGCATCGATTCCGGCGACCATTTGGTCCAGCTCCTCCCTCTCTCGATGCGGCCGAACCTCAGCTACCCGTAGCACCTCCCCGCGTCTTAAACGGATGGCCGTATCGGTTTTCCGATGAGCTCCGCCACGTCTAGAGTTGCCGGCTTTGAGCGGCCGGTGGGTCTAGCCCCTTTTGACCGGGGGTTTGACCTCCCACGGTCACAGACAGGTGGGGCCTAGCCCCTGTCATAATTTAGTTAAACACAAAAGTTAAATAAATAGATTAACTAACCTAATGACTCACTGACAGTGGGCCCAGACCCTAATTAGGAATAAAAGTTTAATATTAAACTCTTTTTAGTAAATGTGACACTCGCGTGTGGCCCCCACACGTCAGGTTTGACCCAGACCAGGTCAGTTGACCTGCTGATGTAATGCTGACGCAGAGCTGACGCAATAAGTAATTTCCTATTATAAAATAATTCCAGAATAATAGCAAACTTCAAAAATTCATAGAAAATAAAATATAAATCAGATGAAAATAATTTATATTTGAAAAATGATCAGAAAAATTCAAGGAATCTAATTATGGCATTTTCATGCATGTTTGAGAAATTTAACAACACCAAGTAGGGAAAATGATGATTAGGGTAAATTTAATGAATAGATTGGAGTTGTAATTTGGAATATATTTGAATTCCACTTCAATTAACAATACCAAACTTTGAGCTAGGAAAACCAGTACCTCAAAATTCCATCTTCATGCATGCTAAAACAAGTTATACCTGAGCATCAGGTCGAATCAATTAAAAGGGTATCCAGAAAATACCTTGCTTGAAGTGATATTTGAATTCTAATTCAAATCCAGCTTCAACCTAAGAAATGGTAGCTATATTGTCCGTGCCACTTCTCATCTTCATTTCATGATCATGCATCATAGTGTTGCATTTCTGTGAAGTAATTATTGATCTTTCTTGTTTGCCGGTACTGTTCCCTCTCGGTAGACGATGGTTCCGACGATGTGACCGTTGACATTGATGAAGACTCATTGCTATCTTCAGTCGTGTCAGGCAAGCAAACCCCCTTGAGCATACTGATATAAACTCACTCTCTCGTTCCTGCTCTCTTTTATTGCATTAGGACAAACACGATTCAACTGTTACATGTTCTCGGTAGTTGAACCCATTCCTCTGCATAACCTGATTTTGCCACAGTAAATAGTTGAAACCACTTAGCATGAGTAGCAACTCCTTGAGCCCTGATGTGCTTACTCATCCATGCTTGGTTACTGTGCCTTCTATGCTTAGAGTTGTGTCAAGTCTGATCCATCTAGATGATGAATCAGAATGGTTGTGTTCATGTTCTACCGTGTGAGAGTAAAGGTGTGAATTCTATTTGGTAAAGGTGGCGATGATAGGCCATGTAGGAGTACATGGTGGGTTGTCTCATTGGGACCGTCCTTAAGAACTGAGTTCTGTGTATGTTATCCAGGACAAGATACTGTCATGCATTGGGCCCTGAAATATGACCCCGCTCGCCTTATTAATTGCCTAGATCTCTGTCCAGGAGTTGCAATTAGTTTTTGGTGTTTGTAGGAAAAGTGTTGGTCGCCGTGTTTAGCTCTCCCCGACGGGGTAGGCTTCTCTGCTATAGATACACAGTGGCACGGTGTACCAAGTGGCACTCGGATGGTGGGCTTGGGAACCGTGCGCACATCATTTGGGGCCGTAGAGGAAACCTCGGACAGACTTCCTTGCGGGTTCAGTCCCAAATAGGCGATAAACTTGGACTAGGGTCTTGTGTGGTTAACGGTCGTGACACCCACGCCAGTGCTTCCGCTTGAAGGTTGCCGAGATGCATGACGTGCATATGGTGCTAAGTGGTGAGAGCATGTGTGAAGAAGTATACCCCTACAGGGTGAATTAATCTGTTCGAATAGCCGGATCCTCGGATATGGACTACTTGGAAACATTACGTGGTACATAGACAATTTTAATGGATAGTCTAAAACATGCAAGATAAGTGTGAGTGTTATGGATGGCCTTCTCGTAGGGAGACGAGAGTGGATCCATAGTGGTGTATTGAATTGGTGAATATGTGGACTCGTGTGTGCTATCCCACCTCAAAGAAAGAACTTGTAGTCATAGTACAGGTTAGCCAAGAGTCAAAGCTGGCTTGCTGCAATCAAACCCCACACTCCTCTCATTGAAACATGATGCATATGTAGATAGTTCTGATGTAAGTCTTGTTGAGTACCTTTGTACTCACGGTTGCTTGATTTATGTTTTTGCAGAGAAGATTTAGTCCCATTAAAAAGGTTTCTACGCGACGTGTTCGATATTGACCGGAATAGCTTGGGAATCCCAAACAGAGGTATGGTTCCTTTGGTAGGGTCGTTGTAGCTTTTCAGGCTCTTCCAGCCACTTTTAGTAGATGTTTGTACCCAGACATGTTGTTCTTCCTCTTGATGTTTGTATGACTTGAGTGACGGGTCACGATACCCCTATTTGTAATATCATACTATGTTAACTCTTATGAGTCTTTAATAAAATCTTGAGTCATAGAGTTATGTTGTGATGCCATGTTGTATCCACACACATCGTGCATATTGTGTGTATGTTATGAAATGCATTATATGTGTGGGATTCGACACCTAGTTGTGTTCCTTTAGTAGTACTCTTTACGGGGAAATGCCTCTTTGTGCTTCCACCGAGCTTTGGTAGCTTGCCAGTGCTCCGGACACATTAATTGACCGGCATGTATCCTTCTTTGCTGTTATGTCTGTCCCTTCGGGGAAATGTCACACGGTGTAATGGAGTCCTGGTAGCTTGCTACGACTCGTCTACACACGGTGATGACCAACACCTGCTTTGCTGGGTCATGAATTCATGTCCCTGTACGGATGTACCACTTGGGTTTATAACTAGTCATGTCGACCCAGGTTCTTTGACATTTGAATGCTAGAGACACATTCATATACGTGAGCCAAAAGACGCAAACGGTCCCGACCAAGGTAAGGTGGCAGTCGTGGAGTTTACCGTGCGTGAGGCCGCAAAGTCATGTGATGTCTTACAGGTTGGGTTCTTATGATTCAGGATCGGGGTCCCGACACTAGGGGCGCCCTGTTGGCCTGTGGGCCCCTCGAGGCCCACCCGACTCCGTTCTGTGGCTTATAAATTCTCTTATACCCTAAAAGCATCATAGGGACTGCCGAAACACTTTTTACGCTGCCGCAAGTCTTTGTTCCGACGGGAGGCCATCTGGAGCTCTGTTCCGGCACCATACCGGAGGGGGATCCATCACGGAGGGCCTCTTCATCAACCGTGCTGCCCTCATGAGGATGTGTGAGTATTTAACCATACACCTATGGGTCCATAGCCAGTACCAAGATGACAATCTCTCTCCTGATCTTCAATACAATGATTATCACATCTTTGCTTTGACCCACATGATGTAATTCCTTTTGTGCGGTTCGTTTGTTCGGATCCTTTGAATTGTGGGTTTATGTTCACATTATTCAAGATAAATATTTGAGTCTCGTCTTAATACTTATATGATTCTTAGGTCCATTATTATGATAGCTTCTTAATTATCTCTGATCTATTGACATAGTTTGGCCAACTAGATTGATATTTCTTCGGTGAGAGAGGTGTGTGTTAGTAGGTTCAACCTAGCGAATTTCTATATCCCAGTGACAGAAGGAGACAAGATGTGTCTTTGTTTTGCTACTACTAAGGATAAAACGGTGGGGTTTATTCATATTGCTTGAGTTTACTTTGTCTACATCATGTCATTGTTCTCCATGCATTGTTGTGTTTTACTTAATACTCTAGATGCATGCTGGATAGCGGTCGATGAGTAGAGTGATAGTAATAGGTGTAGGTAGGAGTCAACCTATTTATTATGGATGTGATGCTTATATACACATGATAATTGTTGTGAATATCACCTAACTATCCGCTTTTTGTGAATTGCCCAATAGTAATTTGTTTACCCACCGTATGCTATTTTTCATGAGAGACGCCATTAGGGAAAATTATGGCCCCCGGGTCTATTCACAACATATATAAAAAAATACCATGTTGTAATTCACTTGTTTTTGTTTTATCTTGCTATCTACAATTATCTACATGCATCACTCGCTTGCAAATGACAAGAACAAGAGGATTTACAACCCTCTTGCCACGTTGGGTGCAAATTATTTGTTCTTTTGTGTGGAGCCGCTCAAGACGTTTGTGGTTGATATTCCTATTGGTTCAATAAACCTTGGTTTCATAACCGAGGGAAATATTTACCCACAATCATCTGCGATAACCCGTTCCTCTTCACACAAAACCCAACGCAGATCACAAGTATCATCCCTCTCCCATGGGTCTATCCGTCGATCACTATCTCCTCTAAAGGATCACACACCCCTCAAGAGAAAAGGCACACACGTGCAGCATGACACAGTAGAGACGTCAAACCACTCACAAAGGTCCTTTGTACACCTTTCCCCTGTAAAGTTCATTTTTAAATAAAGTATATGTAACAGTTGCTTCGGCAGTTCAGATTGTATGGTTAGACGTCATGAGTTCATCGAAAATAAAGACCATTCTTTATGGTCCCATTGCAGTCATTTATGTTCCATAACCTTTTTCACTCTTAGAAGCTGAAACAATCTAGTTCGGTACATATTTTCCTTAGAAGCGGTAGGTTAATCGTTCGGGGGCTCGACTATAAAAATCACCCCAATCATTATTCTGGCACTATTGCTTATCTTACGTGCTCGGTGTCTCGGATATTGCATTATATGAATCGATTTTGAATTATGTCTTGGGTCAATAGTTGGGTTTCCCAACTCATGTAATTACCCTCTTAAGTTCCGCATGTTCAGCTAGGAGGGCAAAGGGAGAACCACTGCGATCGTCCTTCCTGCTCGCATGATTAAGTACCTAAGTGGAGAAAGACGAAAACTGACTGTCATAATAAGCGAGAACCGGTCGGCGATCCGATGTCAAGTGTTTAACTAAAAATTGATGGAGGTTATGTCGTGTTATATGAAGGGTTTGTATTGACACAAACCTGTTGGAAATATGCCCTAGAGGCAATAATAATTAGTTATTATTATATTTCTTTGTTCATGATAATCGTTTATTATCCATGCTATAATTGTATTGATTGGAAACACAATACTTGTGTGGATGCATAGACAAAACACTGTCCCTAGTAAGCCTCTAGTTGACTAGCTTGTTGATCAAAGATGGTCAAGGTTTCCTGGCCATAGGCAAGTGTTGTTACTTGATAACGGGATCACATAATTAGGAGAATCATGTAATGGACTAGACCCAAACTAATAGACGTAGCATGTTGATCGTGTCATTTTGTTGCTACTGTTTTCTGCGTGTCAAGTATTTGTTCCTATGACCATGAGATCATATAACTCACTGACACCGGAGGAATGCTTTATGTGTATCAAACGTCGCAACGTAACTGGGTGACTATAAAGATGCTCTACAGGTATCTCCGAAGGTGTTTGTTGAGTTAGTATGGATCAAGACTGGGATTTGTCACTCCGTATGACGGAGAGGTATCTCGGGACCCACTCGGTAATACAACATCACACACAAGCCTTGCAAGCAATGTGACTTAGTGTAAGTTGCGGGATCTTGTATTATGGAACGAGTAAAGAGACTTGCCGGTAAATGAGATTGAAATAGGTATGCGGATACTGACGATCGAATCTCGGGCAAGTAACATACCGAAGGACAAAGGGAATGACATACGGGATTATCTGAATCTTTGGCACTGAGGTCCAAACAATAAGATCTTCGTAGAATATGTAGGATCCAATATGGGCATCCAGGTCCTGCTATTGGATATTGACCGAGGAGTCACTCGGGTCATGTCTACATAGTTCTCGAGCCCGCAGGGTCTGCACACTTAAGGTTCGACGTTGTTTTATGCGTATTTGAGTTAGATGGTTGGTTACCGAATGTTGTTTGGAGTCCCGGATGAGATCACGGACGTCACGAGGGTTTCTGGAATGGTCCGGAAACAAGATTGATATATAGGATGACCTCATTTGGTTACCGGAAGGTTTTCGTGCATTACCGGAAAGGTTTCGGGCTCATCGGTAGTGTACTGGGAGTGCCGGGAGGGGTGCCGGGGACCATCAGGAGGGGTGTCACGCCCCAAGGGGTCTCATGGGCTATGGGAAGAGATAAACCAGCCCCTAGTGGGCTGGAATAAGTTCCCACTAAGGCCCATAAGGTTTGAGAAGGAAAAAACATAAGGTGGAAAGAGTTTCCAAGTGGGAAGGTGGAATCCTACTCCAAGTAGGATTGGAGTAGGACTCCTCCACCTCCAATTTCGGCCAAACCTTTAGGTTTTGAGGATGCCTCCTCCCCTCCCTCCCTCCTATATATAGTGGGGTTTTAGGGCTGATTTGAGACAACTTTTGCCACGGCAGCCCGACCACATACCTCCACGGTTTTACCTCTAGATCGCGTTTCTGCGGAGCTCGGGCGGAGCCCTGCTGAGATTAGATCACCACCAACCTTCGGAGCATTGTCACGCTGCCGGAGAACTCATCTACGTCTCCGTCTCTCTTGTTGGATCAAGAAGGCCGAGATCATCGTCGAGCTGTACGTGTGCTGAACGCGGAGGTGCCGTCCATTCGGCACTAGATCGGAGCGGATCGTGGGACGGATCGCGGGACGGTTCGTGGGACGGTTCGCGGGGCGGATCGAGGGACGTGAGGACGTTCCACTACATCAACCGCGTTTCTTAACGCTTCTGCTGTGCGATCTACAAGGGTACATAGATCGGAAATTCCCTCTCGTAGATGGACATCACCATGATAGGTGTTCGTGCGCGTAGGAAATATTTTGTTTCCCATGCGACGTTCCCCAACAATAGCATCATGATCTAGGTTCATGCGTAGATGTAATCTCGAGTAGAACACAAAAGTTTTTGTGGGCGGTGATGTGCGTTTTGCTGCCCTCCTTAGTCTTTTCTTGATTCCGCGGTATTGTTGGATCGAAGCTGCTCGGACCGACATTACTCGTACGCTTACGAGAGACTGGTTTCATCGCTACGAGTAACTCCGTTGCTCAAAGATGACCGACGAGTGTCGGTTTCTCCAACTTTAGTTGAATCGGATTTGACCGAGGAGGTCCTTGGATGAGGTTAAATAGCAACTCATATATCTCCGTTGTGGTGTTTGCGTAAGTAAGATGCGATCCTACTAGATACCCATGGTCACCACGTAAAACATGCAACAACAATTAGAGGACGTCTAACTTGTTTTTGCAGGGTATGCTTGTGATGTGATATGGCCAACGATGTGATGTGATATATTGGATGTATGAGATGATCATGTTGTAATAGTTCATATCGACTTGCACGTCGATGGTACGGCAACCGGCAGGAGCCATAGGGTTGTCTTTAAACTAACGTTTGTGCTTGCAGATGCGTTTACTATATTTCTAGGACGTAGCTTTAGTAGTAATAGCATGAGTAGCACGACAACCCCGATGGCGACACGTTGATGGAGATCATGGTGTGACGCCGGTGACAAGAAGATCGTGCCGGTGCTTTGGTGATGGAGATCAAGAAGCACATGATGATGACCATATCATGTCACTTATGAATTGCATGTGATGTTAATCCTTTATGCACCTTATCTTGCTTAGAACGATGGTAGCATTATGAGGTGATCTCTCACTAAAATTTCAAGACGAAATTGTGTTCTCCTCGACTGTGCACCGTTGCGACAGTTCTTCGTTTCAAGACACCACGTGATGATCGGGTGTGATAGACTCAACTTTCACATACAACGGGTGCAAAACAGTTGCACACGCGGAACACTCGGGTTAAGCTTGACGAGCCTAGCATGTGCAGACATGGCCTCGGAACACATGAGACCGAAAGGTCGAGCATGAATCGTATAGTTGATATGATTAGCATAGAGATGCTTACCACTGAAACTATTCTCGACTCACGTGATGATCGGACTTGAGATAGTGGATTTGGATCTTGTACCACTCAAATGACTAGAGAGATGTACATTTTGAGTGGGAGTTCTTAAGTAATATGATTAATTGAACTAATTGTCATGAACATAGTCTAGTGGTCTTTGCAAATTACGATGTAGCTTGCGCTATAGCTCTACTGTTTTTATATGTTCCTAGAGAAAATTTAGTTGCAAGTTGATAGTAGCAAACTTTGCAGATTGAGTCTGTAAAACCGAGGATTGTCCTCGTTGCTGCGCAGAAGGCATATGTCCTTAATGCACCACTCGGTGTGCTGCACCTCGAGCGTTGTCTGTAGATGTTGTGAACATCCAACATACACGTTTCTGATGACTACACGATAGTTCAGTACAAAATACTTAATGGCTTAGAAGCAAGGCGCCGAAGACGTTTTGAAACGTCACGGAACATAAGAGATGTTCTAAAGAGATGAAATTGTGATTTCATGCTTGTGCCCTTGTTAAGAGGTATGAGACCTCCGACAAAATTCTTTGTCCATGAAGTAAAGGATAAAATCTCAATTGTTGAGCGTGTGCTCAGATTATCTGAGTACGACAATCACTTGAATCAAGTGGGAGTTGATCTTCCAGATAAGATAGTGATGGTTCTCCAAAGTCACTGCCACCAAGCTGTGAGAGCTTCGTGATGAACTATAACATATCAAGGATAGATACAATGATCCTTGAGCGATTCGCGATGTTTGACACTGCGAGAGTAGAAATCGAGAAGGAGCATCAATAGTTGATGGTTAGTAAAACCACTAAGTTTCGAGAAAGGCAAGGGCTAGAAGGGATACTTCGTGAAACGGAAAAGCAGTTGCTGCACTAATGAAGAGACCCTAGATTAAACCCAAGCCCGGGACTAAGTGCTTCTGTTATGAGGGGAACGATCATTGAGGCGGAGCAACTCTAGATACTTGGTAGATAAGAAGGCTGGCAAAAGTCGAAAGAAGTATATTTGATATACATGATGTTGATGTGTACTTTACTAGTACTCCTAGTAGCACGAGGGTATTGGATACCGGTTCGGTTGCTAAGTGATTAGTAACACGAAATGAAAGCTACGGCATAAACGGAGACTAGCTAAAGGCGAGGTGACGATACGTGTTGGAAGTGTTTCCAAGGTTGATATGATCAAACGTCGCATGCTCCCTCTACCATCGGGATCGGTGTTAAACCTAAATAATTGTTATTTGGTGCTTGCGTTAAGCATGAACATGATTGGATCGTGTTTATTGCAATAAGATTATTCATTTAAAGAGAATAATGGTTACTCTATTTGCTTGAATAATCACCTTCAATGGTTTATTGAATCTCGATCGTAGTGTTACACATGTTCATGATATTGGTGCCAAAAGATACGAGGTAATGATGATAGTACCACTTACTTGTGGCACTGCCGCTTGAGTCATGTTGGTATAAATTGCATGAAGAGGCTCCATGCTGATGGATCTTTATACTCACTTGATTTTGAATCACTAGTGACATGCAAATCATACTACATGAGAAAGGCCTTGTTTTCCTTGAGATGAAACAAGATAGTAACTTGTTGGAAGTGATACATTTTTATGTATGCAGTCCAATGGGTGCTGAGGCACGCAGTGGATATCATTATGTTCTTACTTTAATGACGATTTGAGTAGATACAAGAGTATTTACTTAATGAATCACAAGTCTGAAATGTTGAAAAGTCCAATTCTGTTTCGGAGTGAAGTTCGTCGTAACAAGAGGATAAACTGTCTACGATAGGATCATAGAAATGAATATCTAAGTTACGAGCTTTGGTACGCAGTTAAGACAATGTGGAAATTGTTTCGCAGTTCATGCCACCTGGAACATCATAGTGTGATGATGTGTCTGAACGTCATAGCCACGCTCTATTTGGTATGGTGCATGCTATGATGTCTCTTATCGAATTAGCACTATCGTTTATGGGTTATGTATTAGAGACAACCGCATTCACTTTAAATAGGGCACCGCGTATTTCCATTGAGATGACACAGTATAAACTGAGGTTTAGAGAAATCTAAATTGTCGTTTCTTGAAAGCTTGGGGCTTCGACACTTATGTGAAAAAGTTTGAGTCTGATAAGCTCGAACCAAAGCGGATAAATGCATCTTCATAGGATATCCAAAACAGTTGGGTACATCTCCTATCTCAGATCCGAAAGCAAAGTGTTTGTTTCTATAAATGGATCCTTTCTCGAGGAAAGGTTTCTCTCGAAAGAATTGAGTGGGAGGGTGGTAGAACTTGATGAGGTTATTGAACCATCACTTCAACCAGTGTGTAGCAGGGCGTAGGAAGTTGTTCCTGTGGCGCCTACACCAATTGAAGTGAAAGCTGATGATGGTGATCATCGAGCATCGGATCAAGTTACTACAAGCCCCGTAGGTTGACAAGGTCGCGTACTACTGCAGAGTGGTACGATAACCCTGTCTTGGAGGTCATATTGTTGAGAAACAGTGAACCTACGAGTTATGGAGAAAGCAATGGTTGGCCTGGATTCTGACAAATGGCTGGAAGCCATGAAATCCGAGAGAGGATCCATGTATGAAAACAAAGTGTAGACTTTGGAAGAAATACTTGATGGTCATAAGACTATTGAGCAAAGATGGATCTTTAAAAGGAAGACAGACGATGATGGTGACAAGTCACTATTAACAAAAGCTCGACTTGTCGCAAAGATGTTTTCGACAAGATCAAACAGTTGACTATGATGAGACTTTCTCACTCGTAGCGATGCTAAAAGTCTGTTAGAATTATGTTAGTAGTTGCTGCATTATTTATGAAATATTGCACATAGGATGTCAAAACATTGTTTCCTCGACGGTTTCCTTGAGCAAACATTGTATGTGATACAACAAGGAGGTTTTGTCGATCCTAAGGATACTAGCAAGTATGCAAGCTCCAGCGATCCTTCAATGGATTGGTGCAAGCATCTCGGAGTTGGAATATACACTTTGATGAGATGATCAAAGATTTTGGGTTTGTACAAGGTTTATGAGAAACTTGTATTTCCAAAGAAGTGAGTGGGAGCACTATAGAATTTCTGATAAGTATATGTGGTTGACATATTGTGGATCAGAAGTAATGTAGAATTTCTGTAAAGCATACAAGGTTGTTTGAAAGGAGTTTTCAAAGGAATACCTGGATTGCGCTACTTGAACGTTGAGCATCAAAGATCTATGCAGATAGATCAAAAGCGCTTAATGGAAGTTTCAACAAGATGCATGCCTTGACAAGTTTTTGAAGGAGTTCAAAATAGATCAGCAAAGAAGGAGTTCTTGGTTGCGCTGTAAGGTGTGAATTTGAGTAAGACTCAAAACCCGACCACGGCAGAATAAAGAGAATAGACGAAGGTCGTCTTCTATGCCTTAGCCGTAGACTCTAAAGTATGCCATGTTGAGTACCGCACCTGATGTGTGCCTTGCAGCAAGTCTGTTAAGAGGTACACAGAGTGATCCAGGATTAAATCACTGATCAGCGGTCAAAGTTATCCTTAGTAACTAAATAGACTAAGGAATTTCTCTCGATTATGGAGGTGGTTAAAGAGTTTGTCGTAAAGGGTTGCGTCGATGCAAGCTTTGACACTAATCCGAATAACTATGAGTAGTGAAACGGATTCGTATAGTAGAGTAGATATTTGGAGCATTTCCAAATAGCACGTAGTAGCAGCATCTATAAGATGACATAAAGATTTGTAAAGAATGCACAGATCTAAAAGTTTCAGAACCATTGACTAAAACCTCTCTCACGAGCAAGACGTGATCAGACCCCAGAACTATATGGGTGTTGGATTCGTTGAAATCACATGGTGATGTGAACTAGATTATTGACTCTAGTGCAAGTGGGAGACTGTTGGAAATATGCCCTAGAGGCAATAATAATTAGTTATTATTATATTTATTTATTCATTATAATCGTTTATTATCCATGCTATAATTGTATTGATTGGAAACACAATACTTCTGTGGATACATAGACAAAACACTGTCCCTAGTAAGCCTCTAGTTCACTAGCTTGTTGATCAAAGATGGTCAAGGTTTCCTGGCCATAGGCAAGTGTTGTTACTTGATAACGGGATCACATCATTAGGAGAATCATGTGATGGACTAGACCCAAACTAATAGACGTAGCATGTTGATCATGTCATTTTGTTGCTACTGTTTTCTGCGTGTCAAGTATTTGTTCCTATGACCATGAGATCATATAACTCACTGACACCGGAGGAATGCTTTGTGTGTATCAAACGTCGCAACGTAACTAGGTGACTATGAAGATGCTCTACAGGTATCTCCGAAGGTGTTCGTTGAGTTAGTATGGATCAAGACTGGGATTTGTCACTCCGTATGACGGAGAGGTATCTCGGGGCCCACTCGGTAATACAACATCACACACAAGCCTTGCAAGCAATGTGACTTAGTGTAAGTTGCGGGATCTTGTATTACGGAACGAGTAAAGAGACTTGCCGGTAAACAAGATTGAAATAGGTATGCGGATACTGACGATTGAATCTCGGGCAAGTAAAATACCGAAGGACAAAGGGAATGACATACGGGATTATATGAATCTTTAGCACTCAGGTCCAAACGATAAGATCTTCATAGAATATGTAGGATAAAATATGGGCATCCAGGTCCCTCTATTGGATATTGACCGAGGAGTCACTCGGGTCATGTCTACATAGTTCTCGAGCCCGCAGGGTCTGCACACTTCAGGTTCGACGTTGTTTTATGCGTATTTGAGTTATATGGTCGGTTACCGAATGTTGTTCGGAGTCTCGGACGAGATCATGGACATCACGAGGGTTTCCGGAATGGTCCAGAAACAAAGATTGATATATAGGATGACCTCATTTGGTTACCGGAAGGTTTTCGTGCATTACCGGAAAGGTTTCGGGCTCATCGTTAGTGTACTGGGAGTGCCGGGAGGGGTGTCGGGGACCATCAGGAGGGGTTTCACGCCCCAAGGGGTCTCATGGGCTATGTGAAGAGATAAACCAGCCCCTAGTGGGCTGGAATAAGTTCCCACTAAGGCCCATAAGGTTTGAGAAGGAAAAAACATAAGGTGGAAAGAGTTTCCAAGTGGGAAGGTGGAATCCTACTCCAAGTAGGATTGGAGTAGGACTCCTCCACCTCCAATTTCGGCCAAACCTTTAGGTTTTGAGGCTGCGTCCTCCCCTCCCTCACTCCTATATATAGTGGGGTTTTAGGGCTGATTTGAGACAACTTTTGACATGGCAGCCCGACCACATACCTCCACGGTTTTACCTCTAGATCGCGTTTCTGCGGAGCTCGGGCGGAGCCCTGCTGAGATTAGATCACCACCAACCTCTGGAGCGCCATCACGCTGCCGGAGAACTCATCTACGTCTCCGTCTCTCTTGCTGGATCAAGAAGGCCGAGATCACCGTTGAGCTGTACGTGTGCTGAACGCGGAGGTGACGTCCATTCGGCACTAGATCGGAGCGGATCGTGGGACGGATCGCGGGACGGTTCGTGGGACGGTTCGCGGGGCGGATCGAGGGACGTGAGGACATTCCACTACATCAACCGCGTTTCATAACGCTTCTACTGTGAGATCTACAAGGGTACGTAGATCGGAAATCCCCTCTCGTAGATGGACATCACCATGATAGGTCTTCGTGCGCGTAGGAAATGTTTTGTTTCCCATGCGACGTTCCCCAACAAAACCAAGTGATAATGGACATCCATATTGATCCTTATATCCACATGAATGATATCTGAGTGAACCGTTGGTTATCATATGCTATTCACTTTGCTTCATGATAATTTATAAAATCCAAGGTGTCGTGGTTTTGTCATGGCAGATGTCCTCGTGAAAGGACTTAGTGGTGGAGCCATCGCACCTAGGTGGCGACTCAAAGGCGTTGAACGGGAGCGAGAGTCGGGTTTACCCAGGTTCGGCTCCTCCGATGGAGGTAAAAGCCTACGTCCTGCTTTGTGTATATTGATGGTGGAATCGATTACAAGGGTGTGTATTCGCCTGACCTAGCTTTCGATTGATTGTAACTTAACCTATCTGACCTAGAGACTCGCCTTTATATGCAGGTCGAGGCTCCGGGTTTACAACAGTCTGGGTTACATCATGATTCGTGACTTACTATGATTCCTAAACCGCCTTATCCTCCAAGCAAGGAATATCACTGACATCTCTTCTCGTATGTGGGCCTTTCGAGCCGACATCCTGATGTTGAGGGCCGCCGCTGGCTCTTGGTGGCAAAGACCCTACCTCCTCCATCTCCTTGGTCAAGGCCCATCTGCAAACCTAATGTTAAGCCGCAATTATCCTGATGGGACCTCTTTGGGAGGGTCATACCACGGGTAATATCCCCAACATTAGGCCCCAAATTGACTTGAATGTATTCATGTCAACAGAAATGTCGTCCTGGCGGCTTACTTGCAGTCCTCGGCCTAGAAATGTCATCTTTTCATATCTTCTTGATCCTTTCGGCTCTGCTCAGTGATGACATCACCCATCGTCATTTGAGGGATCTATAATGACATAATCCCAACGAATCTTTTACACTTATCCACTAAGCCCGAAAATCCAAGCGCCATCATTTCTGCAATTTACTGCGCCCCCTGGATTCTCGCTCCTGTCATTGTTGCTCCCCTTTTGTGCCCATTAAATATCCATGACGGGTCCCTCTTTCATCTTTTACACCACCTCCTTGCGTCTTCTTCCTCCTCCAGCTCGAGTTCTTAGCGCGTTGCCACTGTTGCTTCTCCGCTGCGGGTCAACCACGTCCAGGACAAAAGCATCGTGTGGATCTTCCCGCACCGTGAAATCTCTTCACGACGAATGTTCTCCGCCACCGTCTGCAACACCAGGTAAGTAATGTATTCTTCTTGACAAATCTATTCAGTTGCTTCGTTATAGTTACATGAAATTCATCGGAACTCTTTACACATCCATTTACCTCGAATCATCCTTCTACAACCCATTAATGCTCCTCTTTTCCTATTGTCAAACCGTAGAAACCATGGGACCTCCATATGTATGTAATTTTTCAGATGTTTCACGAAATCTGTAAATAGACTTGCCCCATTTTCACACTTCATTGTTCTAGGGCTAAAGAATATTCCCTTTCCTGATACACCTGCAGATCCGTATTTTTTGTCACCATGGTAGGAATGTGTTTGTCTCACCCTTAGCAGAAATTCAAAAAATCCTCGACTGTAGTGTAACTCGCCCTTAGATTACGGCGACTTTTTAGACGTGTTTGTAACTCGCCTTTTCAAAGCACGCCTATTCAACTAGATAACCCGCCAAATATGCTCTTGCGGTTCCTTACCTGAGTGTGTCATTATGTCAAAGTCTTCAAAGTGCGACTGGTTACCATCGTAAATTTCCGAAGTTTCCCTGCAATAATTCTTCACCTTGGGCTTCTTAGCGCCGAAAGAAGAAATTGGATGGCGAGCTGCCGCTGGTGAGGTTCCTCCACAACCCGTCGAAGGGGAAGTTGTGGTTTTCACCGATCATCTTGAGCGAGGATTTTCTCCCCTGGGTCAAAGTTCTTTCGAGATGTGTTGCACTTCTACCAGTTTCACCCTCAAGATCTAGGTCCCAACTCAATCAGTAACTTATGCCTATTTCAAGTCTTGTACGAAATATATCTCGGGATAGAGCCGACCTTCCTCCTATTTAGGGAATTTGTCTATCTAAATCGCCAGACAAAAATCGTTGATGGACCCAGTTTAGAACTTGGTGGAGCCACAATTCAGCGGCGACGGGAATGTGTCTTTCTTTCTGGTGCTTTGTCGGGTCATCCTAAGGGCTGGGCGAAAACCTGGTTTTATTGCAAAAACACTGCTCCTGCCAAAGAGAACCATTTGCCTGGATTTAGAGAGGAGCTACTTCCCATGGGTTTCCAACTTCCTGGCCCATTTTCTACCAAGGAACAAGCTGCCCACTCTTTTGTTTGAGCCCTAGCTGCCAATGGTCTGATTCTGACGGACTTGATCCGGTGCTGGGTGGAGTGGCGAATCATGCTCTTAAGCCACCGGAACGCCTTGATGGGTGAATATGATGGAGATTTAAACAACGCCCAACGCTTCTCCAACATTATGCTTGACTCTGATGAAGTCACAAACATCGTAAAGAAGCTATCTGGAAGCGACTTGCTCCAAAATTGGACTTAAGCCCTTCTACGTGCAAAACCCAGCACGTGAAGTGTGTCTCTTTAACCATCACTCGCCTTTGTCTGTCCATTGCCTTTAGATTCATCTAACCCATTTTATATCACAGAGGAACTCGCCCTTTTGGAAACGAAAACCCAAGACGGCTGTTAAGAAAGTTAAAACTGTCGCAATGAAGAAGAAGAAAACCAAAGCGGTTATGGAAGAATCCTCTACTATGGGCGAGTCTCTAGCCGCCGAAGATCAGTCTGAGGTAAATACTTCTTTGCTTGCATACTTCTGTTAATGTCGTCTATATTTAAGCTCTTTTTTGTTTCTTCTCAGGAGGATGAAGACGAAAGCCAAGAAGACACAGAGGTAACTGTTGGAAATATGCCCTAGAGGCAATAATAAATTAGTTATTATTCTATTTCCTTGTTCATAATAATCGTTTATTATCCATGCTAGAATTGCATTGATTGGAAACTCAAATATATGTGTGCATACATAGACAACACACTGTCCCTAGTGAGCCTCTAGTTGACTAGTTCGTTGATCAAAGATGGTCAAGGTTTCCTGGCCATAGGCAAGTGTTGTCACTTGATAACGGAATCACATCATTAGGAGAATCATGTGATGGACTAGACCCAAACTATGAACGTAGCATATTGATCGTGTCGTTTTATTGCTATTGTTTTCTGCGTGTCAGTATTTGTTCCTATGACCATGAGATCATATAACTCACTGGCACCGGATGAATACCTTGTGTGCATCAAACGTCAAAACATAACTGGGTGAATATAAAGGTGCTCTACAGGTATCTCCGAAGGTGTCCGTTGAGTTAGTATGAATCAAGACTGGGATTTGTCACTCCGTATGACGGAGAGATATCTCGGGGCCCACTCGGTAATACAACATCACACACAAGCCTTGCAAGCAATGTGACTAAGTGTAAGTCACAGGATCTTGTATTACGGAACAAGTAAAGAGACTTGCCGGTAACGAGATTGAAATAGGTATGCGGATACCGACGATCGAATCTCGGGCAAGTAACATACCGAAGGACAAAGGGAATGACATACGGGATTATATGAATCCTTGACACTGAGGTTCAACCGATAAGATGTTCGGAGAATATGTAGGATCCAATATGGGCATGCAGGTCCCGCTATTGGATATTGACCGAGGAGTACCTTGGGGCATGTCTACATAGTTCTCGAACAAGCAGGGTCTGCACACTTAAGGTTCGACGATGTTTTAGTATAGTTTAGTTATATGTGTGGTTACCGAATATTGTTTGGAGTCCCAGATGAGATCACGGACATCACGAGGGTTTCCGTGATGGTCCGGAGACGAAGATTGATATATAGGATGACTTCATTTGGTTACCGGAAGGTTTTCGGGCATTACTGGGTTTGTACCGGGAGTGACGAATGGGTTCCGGAAGTTCACCGGGAGGGGGGCAACCCTCCCGGGGGAAGCCCAAAGGCCCTAGGGGTGGCGCACCGGCCCTTAGTGGGCTGGTGCGATAGCCCAAGAGGGCCTATGCGCCAAGGATAGAAAACCAAAGAAAAAAAAGGTGGGAAGGAAGGGAAGGACTCCACTTTCCAACCCTAGTTGGACTAGGATTGGAGTAGGACTCCTCCTCCTCCCTAGCCGGCGCACCCTTGAGGGCTTGGCCCTCAAACAAAGCCTCCTCCCCCTCCCTCCTATATATAGTCGTGATTTAGGGCTGATTTGAGCCAACTTTTGCCACGTGCAACTCAGATCAAGACACCATAGTTATACCTCTAGATCGTATTTCTACGGAGCTCGGGCAGAGCCGTGCAGGAGTAGATCCTTCACCACCACCGGAGCGCCGTCACGCTGCCGGAGAACTCATCTACTTCTCCGTCTTGCTTGCTAGATCAAGAAGGCCAAGATCATCGTCGAGCTGTACGTGTGCTGAACGCGGAGGTGCCGTCCGTTCGGCACTAGATCGAAACGGATCGCGGGACGGTTCGTGGGACGGTTCGCGGGGCGGATCGAGGGACGTGAGGACGTTCCACTACATCAACATCATTTCTCAACGCTTCCTACTGTGCGATCTACAAGGGTACGTTGATCCAAATCTCCTCTCGTAGATGGACATCACCATGATAGGCATTCGTGTGCGTAGGGAAATTTTTGTTTCCCATGCAACGTTCCCCAACAGTGGAATCATGAGCTAGGTCCATGCGTAGATGTAATCTTGAGTAGAACACAAAGGGTTTTGTGGACGGTGATGTTCGATTTGCTGCCCTCCTTAGTCTTTTCTCCATTCGGCGGTATTGTTGGATTGAAGCGGCCCGGACCGACATTATTCGTACGCTTACGAAAGACTGGTTTCATCGATTGACATGCAACCTCGTTGCATAAAGATAACTTGCGGGTGTCGGTTTCTTCAACTTTAGTTGAATTGGTTTTGACCGAGGCAGTCCTTGGAGAGGTTAAATAGCAATTTGCACATCTCCGTTGTGGTTTTTGCGTAAGTAAGATGCGATCTGCTAGATACCCATAGCAGCCACGTAAAACATGCAACAACAAATTAGAGGATGTCTAACTTGTTTTTGCGGGGTATGCTTGTGATATGATATGGCCAAAGACGGGATGTGATATATTGGATGTATGATATGATCATTTTGTAATAGTTAATATCGACTTGCACGTCGATGGTACGGCAACCGGCAGGAGCCATAGGGTTGTCTTTAAACTAACGTTTGTGTTTGCAGATGCCTTTACTATATTGCTAGGATGTAGCTTTAGTAGTAATAGCATAAGTAGCACGACAACCCCGATGGCGACACGTTGATGGAGATCATGGTCTGGCGTCGGTGACAAGAAGATCGTGTCGGTGCTTTGGTGATGGAGATCAAGAAGAACAAGATGATGGCCATATCAAGTTACTTATGAATTGCATGTGATGTTAATCCTTTTATGCACCTTATTTTGCTTAAAACAACGGTAGCATTATGAGGTGATCTCTCACTAAAATTTCAAGACAAAATTGTGTTCTCCCCGACTGTGCACCGTTGCAAGAGTTCGTCGTTTCGAGACACCACATGATGATCGGGTGTGATAGATTCAACATTCACATACAACGGGTGCAAAACTATTGCACACACGGAACACTCGGGTTAAGCTATTCAACATTCACATACAACGGGTGCAAAACTATTGCACACGCGGAACACTCGGGTTAAGCTTGACGAGCCTAGCATGTGCAGACATGGCCTCGGAACACATGAGATCGAAAGGTCGAGCATGAATCGTATAGTTGATATGATTAGCATAGAGATGCTTACCACTGAAACTATTCTCAACTCACGTGATGATCGGACTTGAGTTAGTAGATTTGGATCATGTACCACTCAAATGACTAGAGAGATGTACTTTTTGAGTGGGAGTTCTTAAGTAATATGATTAATTGAACTAATTATCATGAACATAGTCGAATGGTCTTTGTGAATTATGATGTAGCTTGCGCCATAGCTCTACTGTTTTTTATATGTTCCTAGAGAAAATTTAGTTGAAAGTTGATAGTAGCAACTTTGCGGACTTAGTCCGTAAAACTGAGGATTGTCCTCATTGTTGTGCAGAAGGTTTATGTCCTTAATGCACCACTCGGTGTGCTGCACCTCGAGCATCGTCTGTGGATGTTGCGAACATCTGACATACACGTTTTTGATGACTACGTAATAGTTCAGTGCGTAATACTTAATGGCTTAGAAGCAAGGCGCCGAAGACGTTTTTAAAAACATCGCGGAACATAAGAGATGTTCTAAGAGATGAAATTGAGATTTCATGCTCGTGCCCTTGTTGAGAGGTATAAGACCTCCGACAAGATTCTTTGCCTACAAATTAAAGGAGAAAAGCTCAAATCATTGAGCATGTTCTCAGATTGTCTAAGTACAACAATCGCTTGAATCAAGTGGGAGTTAATCTTCCAGATGAGATAGTGATGGTTCTCCAAAGTCACTACCACTAAAGCTGCTAGAGCTTCGTGATGAACTACAACATATCAAGGATAGATATGATGATCCTTGAGAAATTCGCAATGTTTGACACTTTGAAAGTAGAAATCAAGAAGGAGCATCAATTGTTGATGGTTAGTAAAACCACTAGTTTCAAGAAGGGCAAGGGCTAGAAGGGATACTTCAGGAAACGGCAAACCAGTTGCTTCTCTAATGAAGAAACCCAAGATTGAACCCAAACCCGAGACTAAGTGCTTCTGTTATGAGGGGAACGGTCACTCAGACGGAGCTACCCTAGATACTTGGTAAATAAGAAGGCTCGCAAAGTGGATAGAAATATATTTGATATACATGATATAGATGTATGCTTTACTGGTACTCCTAGTAGCACGAGGGTATTCGATACCGGTTCGGTTGCTAAGTGATTAATAACTGGAAATGAAAGCTACGGTATAAACGGAGACTAGCTAAAGGCGAGGTGACGATAAGTGTTGGAAGTGTTTCCAAGGTTGATGTGATCAAACATCGCATGCTCCCTCTATCATCGGAATTGGTGGTAAAACCTAAATAATTATTATTTGGTGTTTCCATTGAGCATGAACATGATTGTATCGTGTTTATTGCAATACGATTATTCATTTAAAGAGAATACAAGTTATTCTATTTGCTTGAATAATTACCCTCAATGGTTTATTGAATCTCGATCGTAGTGTTACACATGTTCATAATATTGGTGCCAAAAGATACAAAGTAATAATGATAGTACCACTTAGTTGTGGCACTGCCACTTGAGTCATGTTGGTATAAAATGCATGAAGAAGCTCCATGTTGATGGATCTTTGTACTCACTCATTTTTGGAATGTTTGAGACATGCAAACCATACATGTTGGTATAAATGCATGAAGAAGCTCCGTAGAGATGGATCGTTTGGACTCACTTGATTTTGAATCACTTGAGACATGCAAATCATGCCACATGAAACAAGAGAGTAACTTGTTGGGAGTAATACATTTTTTATGTGTGCAGTCAAATGAGTGTTGAGGCACGCAGTGGATATCGTTATGTTCTTACTTCACTGATGACTTGAGTAGATATAGGAGTATTTACTTGATGAATCACAAGTCTGAAATATTTGAAAGTTCAAAGCTATTTTAGAGTGAAGATCGTCGTGATAAGAGGATAAACTGTCTACGATATGATCATAGAGATGAATATCTGACTTACGAGTTTTGGTACGCAGTTATGACAATGTGGAAATTGTTTTTGCAATTCATGCCACCTAGAACACCATAGTGTGATGGTGTGTACGAATGTCATAGCTACGCCCTATTTTTATATGGTACATACTATGTTGTCTCTTATCGAATTACCACTATCGTTTATGGGTTATGCATTAGAGACAGCCGCATTCCTTTAAATAGGGCACCGCGTATTTCCGTTGAGATGACACAGTATAGACTATGGTTTGGAGAAACCTAAGCTATCGTTTCTTAAAAGTTTGGGGCTGCGACGCTTATGTGAAAAAAATTCAGTCTGATAAGCTCGAACCCAAAGCGGATAAATGCATCTTCATAGGATATCCAAAAGAGTTGGATACATCTCCTATCTCAGATCCGGAAGAAAAGTGTTTGTTTCTAGGAACGGGTCCTTTCTCGAGGAAAGGTTTCTCTCGACAGAATTGAGTGGGAGGTGGTGGAACTTGATGAAGTTAGCGAACCGTGAACTCAACCAGTGTGTAGCAGGGCGCGGGAAGATGTTCTTGTGGCGCCTACACCAATTGAAGTGGAAGCTGATGATGGTGATCATTAGATCTTCAGATCAAGTTACTACAAACCTCATAGGTCGACAAAGGTCGCGTACTACTACAGAGTGGTACGGTAACCCTATATTGGAGTTCATGTTGTTGAACAACAATGAACCTACGAGCTATGGAGAAGCAATGGTGGGCCCAAATTCCAACAAATGGCTAGAGGCCATGAAATCCGAGAGAGGATCTATGTATGAAAACAAAGTGTACACTTTGGATGAACTACTTGATGGTCGTAAGACCATTAAGTAAATATGGATCTTTAAAAGGAAGACAGACGGTGATGGTGAAAAGTCACTATTAAGAAAAGCTCGACTTGTCGCAAAGATGTTTCCGACAAGATCAAAGAGTTGACTGTGATGAGACTTTCTCACTCGTAGCGATGCTAAAAGTTTGTTGGAATTATGTTAGTAGTTGCTGCATTATTTATGAAATAATGCACATAGGATGTCAAAACATTGTTTCCTCGACGGTTTCCTTGAGGAAAGGTTGTATGTGATACAACCAGAAGGTTTTGTCGATCCTAAGGATACTAACAAGTATGCAAGCTCCAGCGATCCTTTTATGGACTGGTGCAAGCATCTCAGAGTTGGAATATACACTTTGATAAGATGATCAAAGCTTTTGGGTTTGTACAAGGTTCGTGAGAAACTTGTATTTCCAAAGAAGTGAGTGGGAGCACTATAGAATTTCTGATAAGTATATTTTGTTGACATATTGTTGATCAGAAGTAATGTAGAATTTCTATAAAGCATAAAGGTTGTTTGTAAGGGGTTTTTCAAAGTAAGACCTGGATAGAGCTATTTGAACATTGAGCATCAAGATCTATAGAGATAGATCAAAACGCTTAATAGAACTTTCAAATGAAATGCATGCCTTGACAAGTTTTTGAAGGAGTTCAAAATAGATCAGCAAAGAAGGAGTTCTTGGCTGTGTTGTAAGGTGTGAATTTGAGTAAGACTCAAAAGCTCGACCATAGAAGAAGAAAGAGAAAGGACGAAGGTCGTCCCCTGTGCCTTAGCCGTAGACTCTATACTATGCCATGATGTGTACCGCACCTAATATGTGCCTTGCCACAAGTCTGTTAAGAGGTACAAAGAGTGATCCAGGATTGAATCACTGAACAGCGGTCAAAGTCATCCTTGGTAACTAATGGACTAAGGAATTTTTCTCGATTATGGAGGTGGATAAAGAGTTCGTCGTAAAGGGTTACGTTGATGCAAGCTTTGAGACTAATCTGAATAACTATGAGTAGTAAAACGGATTTGTATAGTAGAGTAGATATTTGGAGTATTCCGAATAGCACGTAGTGGCAGCAACTATAAGATGACATAAAGATTTGTAAAGCACGCACAGATCTGAAAGATTTAAAACCATTGACTAAAACCTCTCTCACGAGCAAGACGTGATGAGACCCCAGAACTATATGGGTGTTGGATTCGTAAAAATCACATGGTGATGTGAACTAGATTATTGACTCTGGTGCAAGTGGGAGACTGTTGGAAATATTCCCTAGAAAAAATAATAAATTAGTTATTATTATATTTCCTTTTTCATAATAATCATTTATTATCCATGCTAGAATTGCATTGATTGGAAACTCAAATACATGTGTGGATACATAGACAACACACTGTCCCTAGTGAGCCTCTAGTGGACTAGTTCGTTGACCACAGATGGTCAAGGTTTCCTGGCCATAGGCAAGTGTTGTCACTTGATAACGGAATGACATCATTAGAAGAATCATGTGATGGACTAGACCCAAACTATGAACGTAGCATATTGATCGTGTCATTTTATTGCTATTGTTTTCTGCGTGTTCGTTGGTGGGACAGCACAAGAGGGCCTATGCGCCAAGGATAGAAAACCAAAGAAAAAGAAAAAAAAGGTGGGAAGGAAGGGAAGGACTCCACTTTCCAATCCTAGTTGGACTAGGACTGGAGTAGAACTCCTCCTCCTCCCTAGCTGGCGCACTCTTGAGGGCTTGGCCCTCAAGGCAAGCCTCCTCCCCCTCCCTCCTATATATAGTGGTGATTTACGGCTGATTTGAGACAACTTTTGCCACGTGCAACTAAGATCTAGACACCATAGTTTTACCTCTAGATCGTATTTCTGCACAGCTCGGGCGGAGCCCTGCAGGAGTCGAGCCTTCACCACCACCGGAGCACCATCACGCTGCTGGAGAACTCATCTACTTATCCGTCTTGCTTGCTGGATCAAGAAGGCCGAGATCATCGTCGAGCTATACGTGTGCTGAACGCGGAGGTGCCGTCCGTTCGGCACTAGATCGGAACGGATCGCGGGACGATTCATGGGACGGTTCGCGGGGCGGATCGAGAGATGTGAGGACGCTGCACTACATCAACCTCGTTTCTCAACGCTTCCTGTTGTGCGATCTACAAGGGTACGTAGATCCAAATCTCCTCTCGTAGATGGACATCACCATGATAGGTCTTCATGTGCGTAGGATATTTTTTGTTTCCCATGCAACGTTCCTCAACAGTAACTTCAACTTCTTCTGACTTTGAACTTTCCTTCCCAAAACATCCAAGGCGGGTTTGTAGGAAAGTTCCTATGTCTCACCCTAATGCTCATTTGGACCCTAACTTCCTTTTGAAGAGAGCCGCCTATACTCTAAAGCGCCATACACAAAGCACTTTTGTAGAACTTATGACGGTTTTGCCCGAGAAAAAACCGGCTGTAAGCGCCAAAGTGAGGTACTTTCCGTCTTGACACTTTTCCTTTATCAGCATATATTTGTTAAGTACTCAAATTTCTTTGATTTCACTTCACCAGGTATCACCTCCTTCATCAGGCAACTCAATAACTTCAACATTACCACCTCTTGTTCTCCTCCAAGGGTAATTTTATTATCAATGCAATTGCAAACTTAGTTGTGACCTTGAACTTATCTCCATTGCTTTTATCTTTAGGGCTAAGGCTAAGAAAAGGAAAACTGTTGAGTCTACTATTCCTGAAGCTCAAGTTGAGCCGGCAAATGATCACATCAATATTCCTGACACCCCAATGGATGCTGCACATGATCTTCCTGAAGTTCAAACTGAAGCAGTGATGGAAACAATGAAGGAGGCGTCTCAGGAGGAGAACCTTAACTCGCCCAGTCCTTGAAAAGCGGCTGAAGATGACATACTTGAAGAAGAACAAGTCGTCATTACTGGGAGGGTTATACAAAACCTGTCTCTACTGTATTGACCAAGCACACCTCCAAGGACATAACGACTAGCTTGGAGAAAGGAAAATCTAACCTTGAACTCCCCAACATTAAAAAGCTTAATTTTGAAGAACTCCATTCTGGTTATTTGAGCCGTCTCTCCATGAGCCGAGACATGGAATCCAGTCTGGTGAATATGATAAAGAAAATATATGAGGTATGTCGCTCTTCATTATATTGCTTTGCATATCCTCACATTAGCCTCCAAGGGTCGGGTCATCTTCTTGAAGATGGGTCGGGTCTTTATGAAAATGCTGCTTTTTGAAAAACTTCAACCTGTAGCCCCCAAGGGCCGGGTCATCTTTTTGAAGATGAGTCGGGTCTTGTTTTAAACTTTGTATTGAAAAACTTCAACTTGTAGCCCCCAAGGGTTGGGTCATCTTTTTGAAGATGAGGCAGGTCTTGTTTATACAAGAAAGAAAGAATCGTACATTAGCCCCCAAGTCTCAAGTATATTGCTTGCAATCTGCTTGAGACTTGTCAAAAAAATATGCTTGGAATGTGAGTAACATTAGACGACCCGTGTTGGCGGCTTTATTATGAACATCGTTGTTTTCTTGCTTTACAGGAATCCCTACATCAGGCTGATGCAGATATGGCCGGTCTGAAAAAGGGGCTAGTGCAGCAACAAGACGCCAAGGCTAAAGCTGAGGAGAAGCTCTAGATCGTATTGTCAGAAATGGAAAAGATCAAAGCTGATCATGCAGTATCTGAAGAAGCCGTTGAGGCTGAAAAAACTACCATGCTGAAACGTGCTGAAGCCGCCGAAGACAAGCTGAGGCGTGTTACTGAAGAGCTGACCGGCCTAAAACAACATATCTCAAGACTGGCCACTTCTATATTTGGTAAGTATTGTCTTTATTTATGCCAGCTTCCAATAATAATATCCACCGGGCGACTGATAGATGTATGGTTTACTGCGGGCCCTCGAGCTGCCAATCTGCAAGATGATTCTGTGCTGAAGCTGAAGGATCTGTATACTCTGACGAAGCAACTCTATGCAGGCGGCTCACTAGTAATCCAATCCGTCATGGGTAATAAAGAGCCGGTGAAGCTTATCAAATAAATATTGAAGTACCTTTCAACCGTGCCACAACAGGTGGTAGAATTGAAGAGATTCGCCTCTCGGAAAGGGCTGATTACTAGCTTGAGCCGCTCTTTGGCATATGCGCCAGAACTGAAACCGGAGGAAATAGCTGGCGGGTTCCCCGAGTACAAGGATGATGGAACGGAGTTTACTCAAGAGGACTATGTCCGTTGTGTCAGGGCGACTCGTCCTGCGGCAAGTCAACTTGCAGCCGACCTTGACTTGAGTAAGTATCAAGCGGCTTACAATGAGGATAACCAACACGTGCCGGCTCCTGCCTTTCAAGTTAGGGACCTAACTCCGCAGCATCGTAAGAACCTCTTTGCCCCTGATTGTAGCGACCCGACTCAAGACGAGTCAAGCCTCTGTGTTTCTGTGCCATCCCTGGATCAGTATGCTGGCACACACAGTACATCAATGTATATATCAAAGTGCAATCACATGTAAAATAGCATAAAAACTGATATATATACCTTAAATATCTCAGCGGAAGCGGTCAAGGGAGTGGAGTCCCAATAAACACCAACGGCAAGTTGAGTGTAGACCGTAACCCTGAATCATACTCTTACTCGTCGAAGAAAAATATCTGCAACATAAGACGTTGCAGCCGTGTAGGTCAGCATATTGAATATGCCGGCAAGTCACATAAGAGAGGGGTGAAAAGTAATCATCTATACTATATGCATATATGGCAGGTGGGGCTATAAGTTTTTAGCGTAAAGCAAGATTTCTCCTACATCAAGAGAGGGTCAGAAAGCAAAATGTTACTACGTTGTTTGTTGTTAACGAGATGGTTCCGCCAACCAATTCTCGTACCCGAGTTGTCAATAATTACCCTCATCAAATATATTTAATGGTGTTGAGAAATCCAGATAACTTCAGTTCCTTTGGCTCAAGTTGTCCATGACCATGGACACGGCTAATCGATTAGGTTTGAGTACTCTGCAGAGTTTTGCACACGTTCCCCACAAGATTTGATCGCCTCCGAGTATGTCCTCGCACTTCAGGGTGTTTGAAGACCGGATGATCAAAACATGGTCTTTCAACGGGTCCCTCTGAATCTCTGTCGGTGCCCATCCATTCCTACCGTTCTTCTACATCTGCTAGCACCGCCTGTCCAGAGTCGCCGCGTTGTCCAACCAAGCCAGAGCCCATAATGACTTGTGGCTGTGCAGGTAAGCCTTGGGTCTTGAAAATATCCATCCGTCTCTTTGAGCCTGGGTGAAGCTTTCCGCAGGATGTCATGGCCTCTCCAGCATCCCGGGTCATCCACTGGGTTCTCCAGGGAGTCGATCAACCGTCCTTCACCCAGAGTTGCATTGCGTCCGAGGTCTTGAAAATCTTGTCTTAACCGGTCTTGATTATTAATCAACCTCGCATCACTCGTGTTATGCACTCAACCGAAATCCTGTCTACTCAAGCATAGCAATATGAACTTTGTCGTCCCGGGGCCAAGTATCGGGGTTGTTGTGTGCCTACCACATGATACTACAATCTATACTAAAATTTACAAGTACCTAAGTAGCATGCAATTGGGCATAGGATGGTAGAACTACGATGCATAAAACATAGGTGATAGTATGATCAAAGTGACTTGCCTTGATGATAGTTGTCTTGCTCGAGCGCTTCTAAGTAACACGCTTCGCACTCCGGATGATCTACCGATACAAACACAAAGCACACCATAAGCACTTCAATCAAGCCACAAGTAAAAATAACATCACAAGTAAGGATTTGCAAAAGCCTAAGTAAAGGAGTTCAACACGCGCCGGTATGGCAGAAACTTGTTTCTGTTGAAAACACCAGTAAAAATACTTTAAAAATTTTGAAACTTCTACCACATTAAACTTTTATCACTAGGAAGCAGTAGCAAAAAGAATCAACTCAAAATCATTTTGTAAACTCCTGGAATAGGCAAAACAAGGTTTAAACTAAATCTGATCTAACTTATATTTGAAAATTTCAAACATAGACAAATTATATGTTTTTACAAACTACAGGAACTTTGTGAGCTACTGGAAAAAGAATCAATGTCATTGGACTTCGGGATAAAAAGTTGTGGCTAAAACAAAACAGAAACTTTCTGTTTTTTTGCAAACAGGAAGAAAAAACTGAAGTTAACTAGTACTAACAGAGGGGTACACGTGGCATGTTGCTATAGGTTGCGGGTGCTGTTTGTTGCAAAGTTTTGAGCAAACGGCCGGAGCTAACTAAAACCCGCTGGCTAAATCATTAAGTGAAAATAAACCACTGGTTTTCTACTCTAAACCGAAAGGTTATCCTAAGATCTAATCTACACCATCTACTAGAGATCTAAGGGCTACAAAATAATAAAAGAGAAATAACAGAGAGAGGAGAGGTTACCTTCGGCTGGGGCTGCTCCCGTGGCTGCCAATGGTGGCCGAGGGGGGGCTGGGTTGGCGGTGGGGAAGGGGGAGGGGCCGGCGAGGGGTGGTGGAGGGGGGCGGCGAGGTGGGGGGGCTCTCGGCAGGGGTGGGGAGGCGAGGTAGAGGTGGGGGCGAGTTGAAAAGCTACTGGTGCTCGTGCTCCTGGCAATGGGGAAGCAGGGGGTGGTGGGGAGGGTTCTGGCGAGGGGAGGAGCAGGGGGCCGAAGTGGGGGAGGTGGGGTGGCAGGGGTGCAGCGGGCTCGGCAGGGAGGAGTGGTGGAGGAGGCCGATGGAGGAGTTCTCTGGCAAGTTTTCCGGTGACAACTCCGGCGAGGGGTGCGCGAGCTAGAGGCGAGGAGAGGCGGCGGTTTCAACGGGAATGGAACGAGGAGGACGTGGGGCTTCTTATAGAGGCGACGGGAGGCGCCGGGAAGGAAAGGATTTCGCGAATCCCGGAGGTGGGGATTCTCTGTCCATGGATGGCAAGTTTCCTGTCACGTGAGAAGAGAGGAGGAAGAAGATGATCTCTGTTGGGCCAAAATAGGGAAAGGTTTTAATGGGCCAGGAGGTATTCCTAATAAAAGTGATTTCCTTCCTATTTTCAAAACTAGGAAACTAAAACGATAAAAGGGAAATCAAATCAATTCGGCATAAAGAGTTTTTATATACTAAAATTATCAGAAAAATAAAATATAGATGATGGGCATTTTTCCACGGCAAAAATAAGAACTTCAGAAAAAATGTTTTTCCAAAAATCCCTAAAAGGTTTATTTTCTTTTGCAAATAATTTTCAAATGACCCCCTAAGTTTTAGGGTGCAATTAACATTCTAAATGCCCGGGTATTTGAGGGTCATGCTCCTCCGCTCTTTAGAATGTATTTCCCGGCATTTCTTGCACGAAGAAAACGAATGGAAAATGCAAAAGAATTCAATGCAAATATCTCCATTCAAATTCTTTATAGTTGAAGAAGTCATGTCATATTCTCTCTTTGCTTTTAAAAGATTGAATTTGAATTCACCGGAGAAGGGGAAAGTCATTTTATTCCCTCTCATTCAAAAGTTTCGAAAAGTTTCAAATTTCACACAAGTTTCAGTCACACAGCAAACAAACAATCAATCAATCTAATAATTATATTAACATTCCAGAATTTATAATTTTGGGATGTTACAAACTACCACACTTAAAATGAATCTCGTCCTCGAGATTCGAAGAGGCTAGAAAGAAAGGTTAGGGTTTGGGGGTCTTCTAACAAATCCAATCTCCGGCAAGGTGGGATGCTACCACACTTAAAATGAGAGATACTGGTCCCTCAAAATGCTTTAACGATCCTCTGGGGTTTTGGCAACTGACATCGCACAGTCTTCATATTAAATCCTTTGGTGATGCTCTCCCATTGATATAAGCTTCTTCCGTCACTGGGTCTTCTTAACTGACAGTCTCGTGGTCAATTCTAAATAACATATCGATGGTTCTCATGGTGGTCTACCATTTGTGGTTATCCTGCAGAGAGAGGGGTCTTGTTTTCATCCTCACCGTAAAATTTCCTACGCGTGACAACAGGTGCCATGTACATGGGGCTTTCATCATACCATTCTAAGGCTTAAACAAAAGCTTCAAAGAACGTCGTCTCTCTCTATGGGTAAGTCTCTCAGATTTACCATTCCGAATAGCAAGATAAATGATAAGAGTAAGTCGTCATGGTGATCAATCCATTCCGCACCCAAATCATTTCTCTGTATAAGGTTTAGCGAATCTCGCATCCTAACACTTGGGCATCCTCACAAGCGTTGTAGAATTTCTCTTGTCCATGAACGAAGTTCGGATAATCCATTGGTTCTGCAAGCTGAACGAAACATCTATCGTATCTTCACAACTCTCAGGTTTTCATATGCTCCTAAGAAAACGTTTGCTGATCCATCATAGCTTCTTCCATAAATCATGTGCATTTCATAATCAATCCTTTATTACATCCTTAATTTATCCTCAGAAACTCCAATTCAAGAGTAATTTATTACAAATGCTGCCATCCACATTGTTCGGCATGGTCGAGCATTTCTGCCAACTTTATTCATCTGTCTCCCTTGGGGATACTTTAGTTCCACTCGAACTTTCCGAGGTGCTCCTTGAAATCATCCATCTTTTGCTTCATCATGGTGGTCATGAGCTTCATCTCCATCATCTCCGCACGTACTTCACTCAGGTATTCCTGGGTATGACGGAGTCTTGCTTCAAGGATTTCTCCGATCTGACATATGGCTTCCATGGCAGCTTCACGAACAGCATCAAAGAAGGTTGCTCGTGGTACACGTGAAATGAAAAAGTATTGCCCCATAGTCTTTGGACAAACTCCTTTCACATGGTGGAGGTGTACTTCCACGTACCAAAGTTCCACTCCATTTTCCACAAATGGGCAGCCTTTGTAGACTGCATCTCCTTCAAGGTGAATGTGCTTCATCATGTCCTTCAGGATTTTTGGGTAATCATGATCACTGGTCAGGGTCATGATCGTTTCTGGGCCCTTGAGGAATGACTCGTAGAGAGTTGTCATCTGCAGGTGTCAGTAAATAGGTACTCAGAGGAATGTATATGTCTCCTTGGTAATCATGGTACATTCCTACTCAGTGGATCCTGTGGGTTTACTGATTACTACCACACTTAAATGAATTATACTCATGCCTGCATAGGCCATATTTTCTCATATCCTCATAATTGTTCAGACAGCTTTGCTCGAAGAGAAACAACGCATACAGTTTCAACATAGACAATCATGAGACAACAAATTCCATTTATTCATGATGTTATTACAATCTCAGGGACTTCTGTTACAAAAATTTCACTCCATGATCTTATGAAAAACAGTAGTGCTTCGGATTACACTTATTGCCATTGTCAAAACTACTCCATTCTAGCTTTCTTCCTTTGTGGACAATCGCTGGCAAAATGACCTGCTTCCTTGCAACAAAAGCAAATGATTTCTGACAAGTCTCGAGGCGTCTTAGTGTTTGCTTTTGCTCCTTGGGTTCCCGGCTTCCTTCCTGAGCACATGTATTTGTGGTGGCCAAATTTCATACATTTGTAACATCTAACATGACTCAGGTCTATGTCTGCAGAGATTTGGTTCTTTCGAAGGTACTTTTTCTTCTTTCCGGACTCCTTTATTTTGGCCAGTTCTTCTATTTCAAGTGGATCAAACTCCACTTCTTCCGTCGGGAAGTTTCCCAGATACTCTTGGCTTCTCTTCGTGCAATCCTGTGAATAATGTCCTTCTTCTCCACATGAGTAGCATGCATTGGAGAAAAATCTAGTCAGACCTTGTCCATCAGGGTCTTCAATATTTTCAATCATCACAGGTTCTTCTAGAATCTTCTTCTTGAGTGTTTCCTTCATTGCATATTTCTGCTGCTTGACAACTTGTTGCACCTTGGGGTAAATGTGACACTGAGCTCGGTAGTGGGTGGTTCCTTCACACAAGAAACAAGTCACCTGACTAGTTGGGCATTCCTCAGCTGGGTGATTTTCATCACAATGAGTGCATCCATCCTTGTGTTCTTCCTGGGTGTGTCCTATTTCTCCACAGATCTTGCATGCACAAGGCTTCTTCATCGGATTATCATAGCTCTTCTGAATGAGACGGGATCTTAACAGAGTCTTCTTGAATTCTTCCCAACTTTCTGCTCCGCTAAATCCTTGTATGGCATAGTGCATTTTCCACCAGATTGCAGCACTTTGGGTAAAGTACTGGAGAGTGTGTTCCACTTCATACTTCCTTGAGATGAAGTTGCTCCCAAAGTGGTTCTCCATGTTCTGAATCAATATCTCAGCTTCCAGTTGGGTCATTGGTCCAGAGACTACAAGTCCAGCTTCAAACTCCATCTGGTAGGATTGAGGTTTTGGGGATGAGACAGGTAAGGGAGGGAGGGAGATACACACAATACAAACAATATTTTTGAGAATGGGTTTTATTTGTGGCCGTCGGAAAACACACACCAATGACGGCTCACAATTCATCGTATCTAACATGGGTACATAAAAGGGGTTTGGACTTCTAATGGTCATATAATTATTCGGACACTTCAGGGACTTTGAGTTCTTCGGGTCTTGAGAGTCTTCAATGGGTGTAGCTTCAATTCTTCAATTACATGGTGATATCCTCTTTACTTTGATGTGGGAGTCGGTTGATCCTTCATGTGGTCAAAAGGGAAAGGGCATTGTCTAACTATTTGAGGTGAGAGAGAACATTTGATGAAATCAGAAGGGATGAGAAGTAAAAGGTGTTGTTGAAAATCAAAATTTTGAGAGATCCTTTCCTAAGAAATTTCCAGTTTCTAGGGTCACGTCCTACAGTCAACATGTGCTCTGATACCATCTCTGTAGCGACCCGACTCAAGACGAGTCAAGCCTCTGTGTTTCTGTGCCATCCCTGGATCAGTATGCTGGCACACACAGTACATCAATGTATATATCAAAGTGCAATCACATGTAAAATAGCGTAAAAACTGATATATACCTTAAATATCTCAGCGGAAGCGGTCAAGGGAGTGGAGTCCCAATAAACACCAACGGCAAGTTGAGTGTAGACCGTAACCCTGAATCGTACTCTTACTCGTCGAAGAAAAATATCTGCAACATAAGACGTTGCAGCCGTGTAGGTCAGCATATTGAATATGCCGGCAAGTCACATAAGAGAGGGGTGAAAAGTAATCATCTATACTATATGCATATATGGCAGGTGGGGCTATAAGTTTTTAGCGTAAAGCAAGTTTTCTCCTACATCAAGAGAGGGTTAGAAAGCAAAATGTTACTACGTTGTTTGTTGTTAACAAGATGGTTCCGCCAACCAATTCTCGTACCCGAGTTGTCAATAATTACCCTCATCAAATATATTTAATGGTGTTGAGAAATCCAGATAACTTCAGTTCCTTTGGCTCAATTTGTCCATGACCGTGGACACGGCTAATCGATTAGGTTTGAGTACTCTGCAGAGTTTTGCACACGTTCCCCACAAGATTTGATCGCCTCCGAGTATGTCCTCGCACTTCAGGGTGTTTGATGACCGGATGATCAAAACATGGTCTTTCAACGGGTCCCTCTGAATCCCTGTCGGTGCCCATGCATTCCTACCGTTCTTCTACATCTGCTAGCACCGCCTGTCCAGAGTCGCCGCGTTGTCCAACCAAGCCAGAGCCCATAATGACTTGTGGCTGTGCAGGTAAGCCTTGGGTCTTGAAAATATCCATCCGTCTCTTTGAGCCTGGGTGAAGCTTTCCGCAGGATGTCATGGCCTCTCCAGCATCCCGGGTCATCCACTGGGTTCTCCAGGGATTCGATCAACCGTCCTTCACCCAGAGTTGCATTGCGTCCGAGGTCTTGAAAATCTTGTCTTAACCGGTCTTGATTATTAATCAACCTCGCATCACTCGTGTTATGCACTCAACTGAAATCCCGTCTACTCAAGCATAGCAATATGAACTTTGTCGTCTCGGGGCCAAGTATCAGGGTTGTTGTGTGCCTACCACATGATACTACAATCTATACTAAAATTTCCAAGTACCTAAGCAGCATGCAATTGGGCATAGGATGGTAGAACTACGATGCATAAAACATAGGTGATAGTATGATCAAAGTGACTTGCCTTGATGATAGTTGTCTTGCTCGAGCGCTTCTAAGTAACACGCTTCGCACTCCGGATGATCTACCGATACAAACACAAAGCACACCATAAGCACTTCAATCAAGCCACAAGTAAAAATAACATCACAAGTAAGGATTTGCAAAAGCCTAAGTAAAGGAGTTCAACACGTGCCGGTATGGCAGAAACTTGTTTCTGTTGAAAACACCAGTAACAATACTTTAAAAACATTTAAACTTCTACCACAGTAAGATTTTATCACTAGGAAGCAGTAGCAAAAAGAATCAACTCAAAACCATTTTTTAAACTCCTGGAATAAGCAAAACAAGGTTTAAACTAAATCTGATCTAACTTATATTCGAAAATTTCAAACATAGACAAATTATATGTTTTTAAAAACTACAGGAAATTTGTGAGCTACTGGAAAAAAGAATCAATGTCATTGGACTTCGGGATAAAAAGTTGTGGGTAAAACAAAACAGAAACTTTCTGTTTTTTTGCAAACAGGCAGAAAAAACTGAAGTTAACTAGTACTAACAGAGGGGTACACGTGGCATGTTGCTATAGGCTGCGGGTGCTGTTTGTTGCAAAGTTTTGAGCAAACGGCCCGAGCTAGCTAAAACCCGCTGGCTAAATCCTTAAGTGAAAATAAACCGCTGATTTTTCTACTCTAAACCGAAAGGTTATCCTAAGATCTAATCTACACCATCTACTAGAGATCTAAGGGCTACAAAATAATAAAAGAGAAATAACAGAGAGAGGAGAGGTTACCTTCAGTTGGGGCTGCTCCCGTGTCTGCCAATGGTGGCCGAGGGGGGCTGGGTCGCCGGTGGGGAAGGGGGAGGGGCCGGCGAGGGGTGGTGGAGGGGGGCGGCGAGGTGGGGGGGCTCTCGGCAGGGGTGGGGCGAGGTGGAGGTGGGGGCCGAGGTGAAAAGCTACCGGTGCTCGTGCTCCTGGCAATGGGGAAGCAGGGGGGCGGTGGGGAGGGTTCTGGCGAGGGGAGGAGCAGGGGGCCGAAGTGGGGGAGGTGGGGTGGCAGGGGTGCAGCGGGCTCGGCAGGGAGGAGTGGTGGAGGAGGCCGATGGAGGAGTTCTCTGGCAAGTTTTCCGGTGACAACTCTAGCGAGGGTTGCACGAGCTAGAGGCGAGGAGAGGCGGCGGTTTCAACGGGAATGAAACGAGGAGGACGTGGGGCTTCTTATAGAGGCGACGGGAGGCGCCGGGAAGGAAAGGATTTCGCGAATCCTGGAGGTGGGGATTCTGTGTCCATGGATGGCAAGTTTCCTGTCACGTGAGAAGAGAGGAGGAAGAAGATGATCTCTGTTGGGCCAAAATAGGGAAAGGTTTTAATGGGCGAGGAGGTATTCCTAATAAAAGTGATTTCCTTCCTATTTTCAAAACTAGGAAACTAAAACGATAAAAGGGAAATCAAATCAATTCGGGATAAAGAGTTTTTATATACTAAAATTATCAGAAAAATAAAATATAGATGATGGGCATTTTTCCACGGCAAAAATAAAAACTTCAGAAAAAATGTTTTTCCAAAAATCCCTAAAAGGTTTATTTTCTTTTGCAAATAACTTTCAAATGACCCTCTAAGTTTTAGGGTGCAATTAACATTCAAAATGCCCGGGTATTTGAGGGTCATGCTGCTCCGCTCTTTAGAATGTATTTCCCGGCATTTCTTGCACGAAAAAAACGAATGGAAAATGCAAAAGAATTCAATGCAAATATCTCCGTTCAAATTCTTTATAGTTGAAGAAGTCATGTCATCTTCTCTCTTTGCTTTTAAAAGATTGAATTTGAATTCACCGGAGAAGGGGAAAGTCATTTTATTCCCTCTCATTCAAAAGTTTCGAAAAGTTTCAAATTTCACACAAGTTTCGGTCACACAGCAAACAAACAAACAATCAATCAAATAATTATATTAACATTCCAAAATTTATAATTTTGGGATGTCACACTGATGCTGACCCATCAACCATCTTTACTGAGGAAGCTGAGTTTCATTCTTTACTCAATTGCAATTGGTGCATGGGCGACTTACAGATCCAAGACATCGAAGACCCGACGTAGGATAACACGGAAGCCTCGCAGTCCAAACATTGATTGAAGATCGCCCGGAAAGAGCATGTTAACCCGGAGTGCCCATCCTTCGGGTAAATACAACACAACATTCGCCCTTTCGAACCCTGTAATAACTTTTGAGATGGCAAAACTGTCGTACTCTCGTAATACTTTTGCTGCCAAAATTCCTGGCATTATGTTTGGTAACAAGGGAAGCCTTGTTGAAAATTGCCACCCTCGTGCTTGAATCTCCCTTTCTTTTCCTTTGAAGCTCCATGGCTATCATACTTGCAGTTAATCTAATAAATGAAAATCCAGACATAGGTCAATTCGCAATCAAGCCAGCTACATAAGCTTCGGCGGGGAAAACGAGCTTTGTGATGCTCTAGTAGTACTCGAAAGAAGTTAAGTCGGCTGCATGAGTCTCGGCGGGTAAGACAAGCTTATGACGCTCTAGTGGTACCCAAAAGAAGTTAAGCCGGCTACATGAGTCTCGGCGGGTAAGACGAGCTTATGATGCTCCAGTGGTACCCAAAAGAAGTTAAGCCGACTACATGAGTCTTGGCTAGTAAGATGAGCTTTTAATGCTCTAGTGGTACCCAAAAGAAGTTAATGTGGCTCAGTGAGACGCGGGGGGGTAGGATGATCTTGCAAGGCTCTAATGGTACCCCAAAGAGGTTTGTGCAATAACCTTATAATTTAGACTGGCTGATCAGGCACAAGTCAAGCTTCAGTAAAGCAGGTTCAGTGAACCCATGGTTTGTCTATTCTCCATATGCCGACTCTCATCAGCTCCACATGTTTTAATGTTGGGGACTTCAGGGTCCAAGGTTGGATTAACTCGCCAAGAGTTCAGGAGGCGTATAGGATGAGTCGCCAAACATACAGTCCAGTATAACCATTGTAATGCGGTAATTTTTTCGTTAACCAAGAGGGTATTCAAGCTAAACTCAGTGAGTTGGAAGCCCTCAAGTGACCTATGATCAGGGAAAAGTCGAGCATAGGATCACAGAAGCTTACGCTCTTACTGCAAAACGACTTGGGAAACTAGTAGCCCCCAAGTAAGTCGGCTTAATTTTCAAGAACATAATTAGGTGCCTATGTTTGAACCGTGCATCATGGCAACTTTGGTCCTCTTCAACTTACTAGTACCCATGTTTAGGCAAGCGCGATGTGGCGACTTACCCTCTTTGATACTAGTAGCGCCATCCTCTTTTGGTGACTTCATGAAATAATAAAGACCCATGCTCTGTATAAGCTGAAACGGAAAAGACCCCGAATTTCATGGGCGCCGGCTTTAAAGGTGGGCTATGTTCCATGGTTGCGTCATCTCTTCCTCTGATGTTGGCTTATCAGGACGTAAGTCTATCAGGTAATAGGAGCCATTGTGAAGGCTCTTTCTAACAATAAAAGGTCCTTTCCATGGAGGTAAAAGCTTGTGCATGTTAGTATGATCTTGAATCAACCAAAGCACCAAGCCGTCGTCTTGAAAAACTCGGCTTCTGGCCCGGCGACTATGATAGCGAGGTAAGTCTTGGTGATAAAGCGCAGATCATGCAGTCACCAAACCACATTCTTACTCCAAAGCATCCAACGAATCCTGACGTGCCTGCTCGTTGTCTTCATCCACATAGGCGGTGACTCTAGGTGAATCGTGTCTTATATAACTTGGCAAGAACGCCTCGGCTCCATAGACCAGGAAGAAAGGGGTGCACCCTGTCGATCTGTTAGACGTGGTTCGTATGCTCCAAAGTACGACGGGTAATTCCTCCACCCATCAACCCGAAGGACATAGCAAAGGAACCATTAGTCGGGGCTTGATCCCGCGTAAAATTTCTTGGTTAGCCCGCTCCGCCTGACCATTGGACTGTGGATGTGCTACTGCGAAAACATCAATCCAGATGTGCTCCCTGTCGTGGGAGTAAGCCTGACAGTAGATAAGTAGGGTGCGAAATTAGAGGGCAGAGTCCTAGCTATGGCAAGGTTGTATGAGTTCAGGCCCCTCTGCGGTGGAGGTAATAGCCCTACGTCTCAGTGCTCTGGAGCTTTTGTGTCGAGTGGAATACAGGTGTTACAGAATGCGAACCCTTGTGCCAAAGGGGAGGGGTGGCTTATATATAGTGTGCGGCCCCTCATAAGTGTCCAGCCTTCAAGGGTGCAATAAGTGAGATTAAATGCATACGTTACAGGTAACGTATGCCATAAATGACAACAACTAAAGTAGTCTAACGTATGACCATTTGCCTCCCTAAGGTGGCTTCTGGCCTTCTATGTCGACTGGCTTCTAGTCTTCACTGAGTGGAATCCAGTCGTCGAGTATAATATCATCTTCCGAGTGGTTTTCTACCGAGTGGGCAAGAGGTTGTCTTAATCCAGTCGGTAGGTATCTTGTGACCTTCAAGCTAATAATGAGGTGCCCTTGGGTAGGACTTATAGGTAAGGCCTATGACCCTACCCTAGGGCTATAACCCCATCATTACCCCCGAATGGATCGTGGTTTGAGTGGTGAAGGTGTAGCTGTAAATCTTGATATAGCAGACTGAATCTGAATGCTCTCCAAAGTTTTGCTAAATTGGATGTCGATTGAAATCTTCATCATTCGCCTTGATCGATTCTGCTTGGTCCAAAATATCTGAGTGACTTTGAGGATCCGAGTGAACTAGCGAATTGGCGCATCTAACGGGATCTTTAGATGTGACCAGTCACCCTGTCAGCCCCAGATTTTCCGGGATTTGAAAACTTCGGTTGCCTCGCGCTACGCTGCGATGACATCATCATCATCAAGTGGATCGCGTCGCCTCGATTCTCGCGCCTCTATCTCCGCCACGTATCTCGCGGTGGCGAGCGAAGGGATAAGCTGAGGGTCCACTTGCTAGAGACCGAGTCGGTTGGTTATAAAAGACGCCGACGCTAGGGTTTGGAACAGCACCAGCTCTTTCTTCTCCTCTAATCTTCCTTCTCCTTAGCCACCAGTGCGGCTGTCAGCAACTAATCTCGTCGCCGTAGCCATGACGAAGGGGAAACCGGTAAGCTGGAGAAGGCGAAGAAGAAGGGTGGTTCCAAGCCTAGGAAGCAGGCTTTGCCGCCGAGCTGGATCCAGGGGATTTCTTTCGATCCACTTTGCGGAAGGAGGACCTCCTCGAACTCGTCGACCACGGCATGTTGGCGGACAAATCTTGGAGGCTTCCTAGCGATGAAGTCGAGCCTGAGTCGCGCGAGGGAGAGCGAGTCCTCCTCCTGACCCACGTCGAAAGAGGTTTCTCTCTGCCGGCTCATCCTTTTATTCGGGGGTTCTTGAACTTCTTCAGGGCGCAGTTGCATCATTTCCCTCTGAATGCCATTGCCCACCTTTCTACCTTCGTAACTTTATGCGAGTGTTTCTTGGGGTGTCCTCCTCACTGGGACTCTTTAAACCTATCTTCATTATGTGTTCTCAGTCGGAAAAGAAGGTCAATCCGACTGATGACAAGACCCATGTCATCTAGTTGTGTGGGGGCTTAGGACTTCAAAAGAGAGCCAAAAGTAGTTATCCTGTCATGACCTTTCCCAAGTCGGTTCGCAACTCGCAAGCCACTTGGTTTTACTGCAATGATGTCGCTTGCCCGAATATGTTGAGTGGACTCCCTCCCTTTACTTTAGAGCGACCGACTGCTCCGAGGACGTTCGTGTCGACGAAGGAGGAGAAATCTCAGGTGGAGCCTTTAGTCAAAGCGCTGATTGGTTTGGTCCGCAATGGAGTGACAGAAATGGATCTGTTAGAGACCTTCCTTGGCAGACGCATCCAGCCTCTCCAAGCTCGGGACCACACTATGTGGCATTACACTGTCCTTGAAGACTCCACTTGGTCTCATCCTGAGGAAGTGGACGAAGACACGGTAGCGAAGTGGATCCGTGGAATAGCTGGTCCTTGTGATAATCCGATGGGGGCGAAGAGGGTCATGTCCTTCTCTACTCAAAACCCGCTGACAAACAAGGTTAGTTCTGCTCTGTTGAATATTTTTGCATTACGACCGAGTGCTTGCAATTTCCTTATCGACTAAGCTTGTGGATTGCATCTTGCAGGTATGGACGAACTTGCATTTTCCGGTCCCGAACGGCAACGCACTCGATCTCGAGGAGGGGACAATGGAGGATAGCACGGAGAGCGAGGAATATGTCGAAGGCAACAAAGAGACTGAGGAGGAGGAGTCGGAGGAAAGCGAGGAGGAGGACTCGTCTCCTTCTCGCCACGAGCCCCGGTCCAAGCTGCATCATGATCCCACGGGCACTCCGAGCAAGCTTTTGGTGTCGAGTGGCAGGAGTGCCAAAAGCGTCAGGGGACCGTCTGGTGAACCAGTGGAGCAGCCTGCAAAGATGTCTAAGCCCATCGGAACAAAACCTCGGAAGGCTCTGCCTATAATGAGGATCGCCGTACCAGTCGCTTCTGCGTAAGTACTTAACCTTCTCCTCTTATCCGAGTGAAATTTTCTTGTTGATGATGACCGAATGGAATTGCATTGAGAGAGCTGCTACCTCTGTGACATCGCCGCTGCGAGGGGGCGAAGACCCCATGGAGGTTGATACCATGAACGCAGCGACTTCACAGCTAGGTATTACTGATTTTTCACTCTGTGTTACTCTTCCATGTGTATGATTTTCTTGCTGTAACTTCTGGTGTTACTGTCTGCCAGTCGCGCCTCCAACAGAGGTCATCCAACTGGATGACGATGATCACAGACAACCTGCTGCTAAGGTTGAACCCATTGTGTCTGAGGTGCCTGTGGCGGAGATGCCTGTAGCGAGTGCTCCGCCTGTCAGTTCGATTGTTGTCACCACAACACCGACTGGGTTACAGTCGGGCGCTCTAGTTGTTTCTGCTGCAGCCTCAGGATTGATGTCGCCCACAACCATGTACATGACGTGTCGTATCCCTGAAGATCAGACTGGTGCCACAAGGGAGGCTATGATCCAGGCGGAGCTGATGACACAACAAGAGAAAGGAGCCTATGACGCCATCGTCTCGGTGTATAACAACAGCTTGGTGCTCCGAGAAAACGTCCGAGTAAGTGTGACATTAAGTTTGAATTCCGACTCACACCTAGTGGGTATTTTTGTAGAAATGTCTTCGTTTTATTTGTGTTCCAGTGGGGTCACTCCGAGTGAACCCACTAGGTGTAGTCCCCGAGATCGATGTCGAGTGCTTGCACTGGCAGGGGTCTTAATCAGTAGAGACTTTTATTTTTTGTTGATCACGATCAGCCAGAGCTGATCTGGTTGAGTTTTGAATCCAGTGGGGGCATGCTAAGTGCACCAAGTGGGTGTAGTCCCCGAGACTATTATTAGTCGGTAGTGAATGATAATAGTCTGAAGCACTTGAGTGTATAATCTTTTTGGCTCGTCGGGACAAACCTGATTGAGTGATAAGCCAGTGGGGTCACACCGAGTGAACCCACTGGGTGTAGTCCCCGGAACGCTGTCGAGTGCTTGCATCGGCAAGGGTCTGATCGGAAACATATCTTTTCCTTCAACTGAATGAAGTTTTTATCACTTGAAAGTGAATTTACTTTGACCATATATCACTTGGAAGTGAGATATACGTCGACTGTTGTTTGTCTTCTGATTCTTTTAGAAAGCTTGTGAAGTAGGCTCTGCGTATGCTACCTTGGCTGCAAAAAAGACTCAACTGGTTGTGAACCTGGAGGCGGCTACAAATAAAGTAGCTGCTTTGAAGAAAACGCTGGAGGAGAAGGACAAAGCATTGGTGGAGGCCCAGGCAACCAGTAAGAGCTTTCAGATGGAGGTGGAGAAAATGCAGAAAGATTGGTACAAGTGGATGAACCAATTGAAGGATATGAGCAAGAGGGTGAATGATCAAGAAAAATACGTGGGAGACTTTGCCACCAAGATGCTGGAGTTACTCACTGGTAAGTGTCTTGTCGAGTGAATCTTGTAATTGATTGTGTGCTATTTTTATGATGACCTTGAAACTTCTCCCCCACAGAATTCTTTCAAGACTTGGGGAAGGAAACTGAGGAGGTGGAGCCCTCGCTTGACCCAATCAATACTCCACTCGGTGACGGCCCAGCTCTGAATCTGTTTCGTGTGAACTCCTGACTGACGAAGGTGGAGAAGTACGTCACGTGACTAAGGGCGGCTGTGAACAAGATCGACAAGGAGCTATGGCCAGAGGATGATCTCCAGCATGACCTGGAGGCGATGATGACTCGAATGGAGCAGATTCCTGAGCGGGTTCAAGCGTGGAAGAAGTTTGCTGCTCGGTTGTGGGGCTGACATGGCTTTATCACTCGTCAGGGTCCATTGTAAGGAGACTTGGGAGGAGAAGCTGAAGGTGCAGAAGGTTGCAAACACAAAGAAGCTTCGGTTTGAAGACTTCATGGAGACCTTCATTGATACTGCAACTCGCATCGCCGACGTCATCGACCTCGACACCTTCATGGAACCGGCCAGTCCAGGTGAGCCGTGAGAAAGTCGAACACTCGTGAGAAAAACATTTATTTGCCTCGGTATGACGAGTGGTTCTGTAAACACTTTAAACTTGGTTCGGGTAATAATCCGAGTCCTTTTGTCCTCCACGGATAACCTTGATCTGCGCTGGGTATCATTGATGTGCTCGTTTCGACTGAATTTGAGTTTATCTTTGTCGACTGAATTTTTATTTTTGGGGATGCTCTGGGCATACGCAAAGTCTTCCCACCTAACCGAAGCTTGATTTGCAGTTGGGTTGGGGCTAAGCGAAGTCTGATTCGCAGTTGGGCGGGGTTTCGTCACTTAGGCGAATCTGGTTCGCGGCTAAGTCTTCGAGTGTGAGGTAGCTCTTCACTCGAAGAACTTTTCTAACTTAGGTGAATCTGGTTCGCGGCTAAACCCCCGAGTCAGAGAGTAGCTCTTCACTCAGAGAAGTTTTTAACTTAGGCGAATCTGATTCGCGGCTAAGTCCCCGAGTGAGAGGGTAGCTCTTCACTCGGAGAAGTTTTTTAACTTAGGGAATCAGATTCACGGCTATGTCCCCGAGTGAGAGGGTAGCTCTTCACTCGGAGAAGTTTTTTTAACTTAGGAGAATCTGATTTGCGGCTAAGCCCCCGAGTGAGAGGGTAGCTCTTCACTCGGAGAAGTTTTTTAACTTAGGCAAAGCTGGTTCGCGGCTAAGCCCCCGAGTGAGAGGGTAGCTCTTCACTCGGTGAAGTTTTTTTAACTTAGGCAAATATGATTCGCGGCTAAGCCCCCGAGTGAGAGGGTATCTCTACACTCAGAGAAGTTTTTTAACTTAGGCGAAGCTGGTTCGCGGGTAAGCCCCCGAGTGAGAGGGTAGCTCTTCACTTGGAGAAGTTTTTTAACTTAGGCGAATCTAGTTTGCGGCTAAGCCCCCGAGTGAGAGGGTAGCTCTTCACTCGGAGAAGTTTTCTAACTTAGGAGAATCTGGTACGTGGCTAAGTCTGCAAGTGAGAGGGTAGCTCTTCACCCGGAGAAGTTTTCTAACTTAGACGAATCTGGTTCGCGGATAAGCCCCCGAGTGAGAGGGTAACTCTTCACTCGGTGAATTTTTTTAACTTAGGCAAATCTGGTTCGCGGCTAAGCCCCCGAGTGAGAGGGTAGCTCTTCACTCAGAGAAGTTTTCTAACTTAGGCAAATCTGGTTCGCGGCTAAGCCCCCGAGTGAGAGGGTAGCTCTTCACTTGGACAAGTTTTCTAACTTAGGTGAATCTGGTTCGCGGCTAAACCCCCAAGTGAGAGGGTAGCTCTTCACTCGGAGAAGTTTTTTGACTTAGGCGAATCTGGTTCGCTATTAAGCGCCCGAGTGAGAGGGTATCTCTTCACTCGGAGAAGTTTTTTAACTTAGGCGAAGCTGGTTCGCGGCTAAGCCCCCGAGTGAGAGGGTAGCTCTTCACTCCGAGAAGTTTTCTAACTTAGGTGAATCTCGTTCGCGGCTAAGCCCCCGAGTGAGAGGGTAGCTCTTCACTCGGAGAAGTTTTCTAGACCGGAGTCAACAGATATATTGCACTAATCAAAACTTTTGGCAAGTAAATTATTTAGGGAATCTTGTTCGTTACATCAAAACAGTCTCTAATCACGCATAAAAACGCTTAAGTAGATCTCCGTTCCACGTCCGCGGCTCATCGATCCTCTTCTCGAGATTGTAGAGTCGGTAGGCTTCGTTGTTCAGCACCTTGGAGACGATGAATGGTCCTTCCCAGGCGGGAGCCAACTTGTGTGGTCTCTGTTGATGCACTAGGAGCACCAAATCACCTTCTTGGAATGACTGACTCCTGACGTGTCTTGAATGGAACCGTCGTAAGTCTTGTTGGTAGATCGTCGATCGAGTCAGGGCCATCTCGCGCTCCTCCTCCAAAATATCATCTCCGTCTTGTCGAGCTTGTTCAGCTTCGGCTTCTGAGAAGAGTTCGACTCGGGGAGAATTGTGAAGCAAATCACTCGGCAAGACAGCTTCTGCTCCGTATACGAGAAAGAACGGAGACCGCCCAATCGACCTGTTCGGGGTCGTTCTGAGTCCCTAGAGCACATAAGGCAACTCACTGACCCAAGTGCCTGTAGCGTGTCCAATTTCTCGCATGAGACGAGGCTTTAATCCTTGAAGTATGAGTCCATTCTCCCGTTCAGCCTGGTCGTTGGTTTGGGGGTGAGCAACGGATGCGTATTCCACTCAGGTTCCTTGGTTGGAGCAAAAACTCTTGAATTCATATGAGTCGAAGTTCGATCCATTGTCCGTGATGATGATGTGCGGAACTCCAAATCTGAAAGTGATTTCCCTCATGAACTTGATTGCAGTACGTGCATCTAGCTTTTTGATTGGCTTGGCCTCTATCCACTTGGTGAATTTGTCGACTGCAACTAGTAAATGAGTGAATCCGCCATGTCCTGTGCGGAAGGGTCCAACCATGTCCAAGCCCCACATGGCAAACGACCATATGAGGGGGATTGTCTTCAGAGCAGACGACGGCTTGTGCGATTTGTTGGAGTAAAACTGGCAGCCTTCGCAGCGGTCCACAATCTTTTTGGCCATTTCACTCGCACGTGGCCAGAAGAATCCAGCTCGAAATGCTTTGGCAACGATGGCCTTTGAGGATGCATGATGACCACAGGTTCCTGAGTGGATTTCCTCCAAAATCATTCGGCCTTCCTCAGGGGAAATGCACCGCTGAGCTACGCCAGTCACACTTTCCTTATAGAGCTAATCTCCCATGACCGTGACGGCCTTTGACCTACAGACGATCTGTCTAGCTTCGTCTTCATCTTCGGGTAGCTCTTGCCTCAGGATGTATGTGATATACGGCACTGTCCACTCGGGCGTGACCACCCGAATCTCCATGATCAAATTGACAATTGCTAGTATTTCAACTTCAATCAGATCATACGTACTTGCAGGCTGAGGAGGTTCTTCAGTGAATGGATCTTCCTGGACCGAAGGAGCGTGTATGTGCTCTAAACAAACATCATTGGGCACGATTTTCCGAGTGGATCCGATTTTTGCCAACTCATCAGCAGCTTGATTCTTCAATCGAGGAACATTATGAAGCTCTAAACCTTCAAACCTTTTCTCATATTTTCTTACTGTGTTGCAGTACCCAGTCATGGCAGGGTTTCTCACATCCGACTCTTTTATCACTTGATTAACCACTAGATCCGAGTCACCGTATACCATCAAGCATCGGACGCCGAGTAGGATGGCCATACGCAACCCGTAGAGAAGAGCTTCATACTCTGCCTCATTGTTAGAAGAATCAAAGTGAATCTGCAATTCGTAACTGATCTTTTCGCCCTTCGGGGATATAAGAACTACGTCTGCACCAGAACCACTCAGCATCTTTGAGCCGTCAAAGAACATAGTCCAGTGTGTCGAGTGAGCTGGAGCTGGTTGTTTTTGTTCTACCCATTCGGCCATGAAATCCGCCAGAGCTTGAGATTTGATGGCTTTCTTGGCTTCGAACTTTGTGTCGCAATATAGTAGCTCCATTGCCCATTTCGCCACTCAGCCGAAGCATCCCGGTTGTGAAGGATTTCTGACAATGGGGCACCACTGACAACAGACACCGAGTGATTTTGAAAATAATGAGCCACCTTCTTTGCAGTCATGTAAATCCCATAAAGAAGCTTCTCATAGTGGGGATATCTCTGCTTGGAAGGAGTCAATACCTCAAAAACATAATATACTCGGCGTTGAATCTTATAAGCCTTGCCTTCCTCCTCTCGCTCGACTCTTAGGACTGTGCTGACGACTTGATTTGTAGACGCGATGTATAATAGGAGTGGCTCTTTGCTGTACGAAGCAGCAAGAACCGGCTGGGTGGATAGCAGAGTCTTTAACTCGACGAATGCAGCTTCTGCCTCGGGAGTCCACTCAAAGGTATCTGACTTCTTCATGAGTCGGTATAATGGTAGGGCTTTCTCTCCGAGTCGAGATATGAATCTTCTTAATGCTGCCAAGTACCCTGTAAGCTTCTGAACGTCGTGTACTCGCATAGGGCTTTTCATTTGAACGATTGTCATGATCTTTTCGGGGTTAACATCGGTTCCTCGTTCGGAAACGAGAAAACCGAGTAACTTGCCGCTGGGGACTCCGAATGTGCACTTGGCTAGGTTGAGCTTGATGTCGTACCTTCGACGGTTGGCAAATGTTTCTGCCAAGTCACTCAGCACGTCGGAACCTTTGCGCGACTTGACTACGATATCATCCATGTATGCCTCCACGTTTTGACTAATCTGACCGAGGAGGCATTTCTGAATCATGCGCACAAAAGTAGCTCCTACATTTTTAAGACCGAATGGCATAGTGATGTAGCAGAAGCACACAAACGGGGTGATGAAGGCCGATTTTATTTCATCTGGGCCATACAGACGGATCTGGTGGTACCCAGAGTAAGCATCTAAAAAAGATAATAACTCACATCCCGCGGTCGAGTCAACAATCTAATCTATGCGGGGGAGCGGGAAATGGTCTTTCGGACAGACCCGATTAATATGCTTGAAGTCGATGCACATTCGGAGTGACTTGTCCTTCTTAGGCACCATGACGACATTCGCGAGCCACTGGGAGTGGTAAACCTCGCGAATGAACTTGGCCTCTAGGAGCTTAGCCACTTCCTCGCCGATTGCTTTCCTCTTCTGCGTGGCGGACCGACGCAAATGTTCCTTGATATGTCGAGTTTTGGGGTCGACCCTCAGTCGGTGCTCAGCCAGTTCCTTGGGCACACCATGCATGTCAGCGGGCTTCCATGCGAAGATGTCCCAGTTCTCACGGAGGAATTGGATGAGCTCGGATTCCTATTTAGAATCAAGAGTTGTTGAGATGTTGGTCGGGGGGGCGGTGGGATCCGTCGGGTGGATGTTGACTTTCTTGATTTCGTGTGCCGACTGAAATGCAGACTCGGAAGCTGGCTTCTTCGAGCGCATCAGTTCGGCGGGGTGTGTTGTCTGCCGGTACTCATCAAGCTCTGTCATTGCCAGCTGCTGGTCAGCGATCCTGGAGCCGTGCAGCAAACACTCTTCAGCTCTCTGCCGATTGCCGGTGATGGTGATGACTCCCTTTGGCCCTAGCATCTTCATCTTCAGATAAACATAACATGGTCGGGCCATGAAACGTACGTAAGCTGGACGACAAAGTATGGCGTGATAGGCACTCTGGAAGTCCACCACCTCGAATGTGAGTTTCTCTTTGTGGAAGTTCTTGTCAGAGCCGAAAACGACATCTAACGCGATCTGGCCTTCTTCCCTCGGATCATTCCATGAAACTTCATATTGCTCTCACTCAGTTTGGGCATCGGAATGCCCATCCCCTTGAGAGTGTCGGCGTACATGATGTTCAAGCCGCTCCCTCCGTCCATCAATACCTTGCGGAGTCGAACTCCTTCAACCACTGGATCGACAACAAGAGCCTCACGTCCCGGGGTGGGTACATGGGTCGAATGATCTGACTGGTTGAAGGTGATGGCAGTCTGCGACCACTTGAGATATGTTGGGGTGGAAGAAGCTACCATGTCTCTCGGTTGACCACTTTCAGTCAACTCTTGCTTTCGACGTCAGCAAAGATCATCAGAGTGGCATGGACCTTGGTAAAAGGGTCTTCCTGCTCGTCGTCCTCCTTCTCTTGGTCTTTCTCACTCGACTGATCCTCTCTGAATTTTTTGATCAACAGCCAGCACTGTCGAGTGGTATGCTTAGGCACTATAGTGTTGCCTTCTTCATCCATTTTCGTGTGGATTGCACACGGCTAGTCAAGGATATCAGGTCCCAGCTGCTTTTTGAATTTCTTGGGGGTGATTGGCTCTTGTCCTTTCCCTTGGACTTTCCCGCTCCTAGAGTGGTTGCTTCTGTCATCGTTGTGCGCTCCACCTTATGCTTCTGCTTTCGGTTGGAATTGGCATCTCCGTCGACTGCTTTGCCTTTGTTGCTATGGAGGCGATCTTCTTCTTCCCCATTGGCATAGCGGGTTGCTATCTCCATCATTTTGCTCATGGACATGTCTCCTGTCCGACCGAACTTCAAGTACAGCCCTCGGTACCTGACGCCTGCTTTGAAAGCACAGACTGCCTAATGCTCGGTGACATTCTCCACCATGTGGTGGAGAGTGGTCCAGCGCTGGATGAAATCGTGCAAAGACTCACTCGGCTTCTGGATACAATGATGTAGCTCAGTGAGACGAGCAGGGCGCTTGCAGGTGCCTTCGAAGGTCTTGATGAACACTCGAGCCAAGTCTGCCCAGCAGTATATGCTTGAAGGAGCTACTTGATTCAGCCAAGCACGGGCCAAACCATCCAGCATCAGAGGCACGTGCTTCATTGTGACATTGTCGTTGCTGCCGCTGATCTGAACTGCCACTCGGTAATCATCTAGCCATGTTTCTGGCTTGGATTCTCCGGTGAACTTTCTTATCCCGGCCGCCAACCTGAAGTTGGGGGAATATCAGCGGAGCGGATTCCTCGACTGAAACACTCGGGACTGGAGATGAGAGATCCACTTTCACTCGAACGATCACCGTCATATCCATCACGGTGGGCTCGGCCTCTATCAACTATCGTCTGAGTGAGATGGTCCCTTACATCACGCCTTTGGTCGCGTTCATCACCCACCGATCGCCTTTCGTCGTAGTGTCAGGGCACGTACGTACCACTCCACGGAGGAGAGCGTGAACGATGGCGATCATAGCGATTGAACTGGGGGGAGTGGATTCCGCCCTTGGTCTCTGTATTGATCTTCTTGGCGATCTTCTCCTCTGCGATGCTGGGGAGAACCCAGGCTGTAAACCGACCGAATTGTGTCTGCTCGGAAGGAATTGTTGTGTAGTCTGTTGTAAGACTGAGAAACAGCGGAATTCTATTGTTGTGGCGCCTGTAACAGCGCATGGATCTGCTCCAAAGATCTGCCCGCTTATGAATATTTTGGCTGGATGGAGTCTGCAATTCTTGCGGTCGCAGCCAAGTTGAGGACAGGCGTGCGGAATACCTCGATGTTGTTATGATGAGAACACCGACCGTATGCTGGAGGGCGCTGGTGATGGCGTGCGCCCGAAGTTTCTCCGGTTTCCCGCTTATCCCGATTGGTCCTTGGCGGGCTCTCGTGTGACCCAGCCATGAAGAACTCCGCCACAGGGCTGCAACTCTCACACTCGGAAAAAGAGCCAGACGGATCTGACAGCGAGTGGGAGGTTGCGCACAGAGGCGCAGCAGGCTCGATGGCCACCACCTGCGGTGAAGACGCCTGACGTACGAGTGCATGGCGCACCCGGCGCTGAAGCCGCGAGTGACCAGATCGCTTGTTGCAACGCGCAATGGGGAGTGCAGTCAATGGGGAGTTGACGGTTGGCGGAGAAGAACTCCGCAGGAACTAGCACGGAAGAATGTCGCACCGCGAATTAGAAGCGCCTCGACGTCGAGAGGCGCCTCTCGAAGCCATGCCGAGTCATCGGCGACGAAGACGATTGTGCCGAAAACGATCTCGTGACAACAAGCACAAATCGCCGCCGGAAGACATGGTGAAGGAGAAAAAATGCAAACTTGCCGGAAGTCGCCTACACGCCTACCCCACAGTGGGCGCCAACTGTCGTGGGAGTAAGCCTGACAGTAGATGAGTAGGGTAAGAAAGCAAAGGGCAGAGTCCTAGCTACGGCAAGGTTGTATGAGTTCAGGCCCCTCTGCGGTGGAGGTAATAGCCCTACGTCTCACTGCTCTAGAGCTTTTGTGTCGAGTGGAATACATGTGTTACAGAATGCAAACCCTTGTGCCAGAGGGGAGGGGTGGCTTATATAGAGTGTGCGGCCCCTCATAAGTGTCCAATCTTCAGGGGTGCAATAAGTGAGATTAAATGCATACGTTACACGTAACGTATGACATAAATGACAATAACTACAGTAGTCTAACGTATGCCCGTTAGCCTCCCTGAGGTGGCTTCTGGCCTTCTATGTCAACTGGCTTCTGGTCTTCACCGAGTGGAATCCAGTCGTCAAGTATAAGATAATCTTCCAAGTGGTTTTCTACCGAGTGGGCAAGAGGTTGTCTTAATCCAGTCAGTAGGTATCTTGTAACCTTCAAGCTAATAATGAGGTGCCCTTGGGTTGGACTTATAGGTAAGGCCTATGACTATACCCTAGGGCTATAACCCCATCACTCCCTCTGGCAGAATTGCTTCATGGCGCCTTTGGATAGGTTGGTACCATTATCGGTGATGATGCTATGGGGATAAGCAAAACGAAAAATCAACTTATTGAGGAACTTGACCGTCATCTCTGCTTCACAATTGCTGACCGGCTTAGCCTCAACCCACTTCGTGAACTTGTCAACCACTACCACAAATGAGTCTTCTTGTTAGAAGACATCTTAAAAGGACCAACCATATCAAGCCCCCATACTGTGGAAGGCCAAGTAACCGGGATCATCCGCAGCTCTTGAGCCGGTACATGCATCTGACGTCCAAACTTCTGACATCCATCACACTTGCGCATTATGTCTTATGCGTCGGCATGCGCCATCAACCAGTAGAATCCGTGTCGAACCGCCTTCGATACAAGGGATCGCTACCCGGCCTGGTGTCCATAGTCACCAGCATGTACTAGTTGAGTATTTGTCATCCTTCTTCAGGGGAAACACACCGTTGAAAGACGCCGCTAGTGCTTCACTTGTGCAGCTTGCCCTTGTGAATAACCATAGACTTGCACCTTCGAATGACTTGATGAGCAGATACTTCATCTCCCGGTAACTCGCCCCATGCCAAATAAGCCATGTAATGGACCGTCCAGTGAGGAACCGCTCGAAGATCCGCCACCAACTGAGACTCCAGGTCAGGGACCGCTATGTCTTCTTCAGAAAGCAATTTTACTGAAGGGTTATCCAGAACGTCGAAAAACACATTGGCACGGACAGGTTTACGTTGAGAGCCAAATCGTGATAAAGTATCATTCGCCTCATTGTGTCGACAATCAATATGATCAACCTCGTAACCATGAAAATGACCTGCCACCTCTGTTAAAGCACATCTATAAGCTGCCATCAACGAATCCCTGGAATCCCAGGTTCCAGAGACCTGCTGAGCCACCAGATCTGAGTCGCCCAAACACATGACTCAGCGAAGATTCATCTCCTTAGTGATCCTGAGCCGTGAAGTAAAGCTCCATACTCTACCGCATTGTTGGTGCAAGGAAACATGAGTCTCAAGACATAGAAAATATTGTCTCCCCGTGGAGAGGACAGCACCACACCAGCTCGTGATCCTTCTAGCTGCCTAGATCCGTCAAAATGGATAGTCCAGTACGTGTTAGGAGGAATATCTTCCGGAATCTGCAACCCAGCCCAACCATTGATGAAATCCACCATAACTTGAGATTTGATGGTCGTCCGAGGCATATATTTCACATGGTGTGGACCAAGTTCAATTGCCCACTTAGCAATCTGCCATGTAGCTTCACGATTCTGGATAATGTCTCCAATTGGTGTCGAACTGACCGTGGTGGTGGGATGCTCCTGAAAGTAATGCTTCAATTTCCGGCTTGCCATGAAGATCCCAAAAACCAGCTTTTGCCAATGCGGGTATCGTTGCTTGGACAAGGTTAACACCTCACTGACAAAATACACCAGCAGTTGGACCATATATTCCTTGCCTTGTTCCTTGCACTCAACAACCACTGCCACACTTACTGCCTTTGAATTAGCAGCTATGTAGAGGAGCATAGGCTCTTTATCAACCGGAGCAGTCAGCACCGGCGACTTAACAAGTTACCTCTTGAGAGCTTCAAAGGCCTCATTGGCTGCGTCCGTCCAGACGAAGTGATCTGTCTTCTTGAGCAACTGGTAAAGGGGGATATACTTCAACCCAAGGCAACTTATGAAACGACTTAAAGTCGTAATACGACCCACCATGCGCTGAACCTGGTTGATATTGGCCGGCTTACCAATTGACGTTATCGCCTTAATCTTGTCCGGGTTAGCTTCAATGCCCCGTTCCGACACTAGGAAGCCCAATAACTTGCCCGCGGGAACAACAAAACACACTTTGCCGGATTAAGCTTCATCTGATACACTGGAAGGTTGTCAAATGTCTCCTTAAGGTCATCCAGGAGTGTCTCCTTCTTCTGTGACTTCACCACAATGTAGTCGACATAAGCATGAGCGTCACGCCCAATCTAGCTATGTAGACAGTTCTGAATGCAGCGATGATAAGTCGCCCCCGCGCTCTTAACCCCAAAGGGCATAGAGACATAGCAAAAAGCACCGAATGGGGTTATGAAAGTTGTCTTCTCCTGATCTTCCTTGGCCATCTTGATCTGATGATAACCCGAGTACGCATCCAAACAAGCACAGACGCTCACAACCCGCCGTAGAATCAATTATTTGATCAATACGAGGGAGGGTGAAAGGATCCTTTGGACAAGCTTTATTGAGGTCCATATAGTCAATGCACATATGAAAAGTCTCGTTCTTCTTGAGAACCAAGACCGGATTTGCCAACCATTCTGGATGAAAAACTTCCATGATGAAACCGACAGCCAAGAGCCGGGCCACCTCTTCCCCAATTGCTTTACGCCTTTCCTCATTAAACCGCCAGAGGTACTGACAGACCGGCTTCATCTTAGGATCCACATTAAGGTCGTGCTCATCGAACTCTCTCAGTACTCCTGGCATGTCATAAGGCTTCCATGCAAAGATGTCCCGATTCTCACGGATGAATTCGACGAGCGCGCTTTCCTATTTGAGATCCAAACCCATCCCAATAGTGAACTGCTTAGAAGAGTCGCCCGGAGTGACGTCAACCTGTTTGGTGTCATCCCCGGCTTGAAATTGAGGGGCGGCTCAGAATCGACATTGGGCTTCTTGAGTGGGGTCATATTTGCTCGGTCAACATTGTCCTTGTGGTACTTCAAATCTTCGGTGGCGCAAGCCGACTCAGCATAAGCAGCATCCCCATTTTCGCACTCCTAGGCTATCTTTCGGTCCCCGCTAATGGTGATAGTACCGTTAGGACCCGTCATCTTTAGCTTGAGGTACACGTAACATGACCGGGCCATGAAGCGAGCATAAGCCGACCGACCAAAAATTGCATGGTAAGGACACTTAATTTTGACCACCTCAAATGTGAGAGCCTCCCTCCTATAATTAAACTCAGTCCCAAAAGCCACATTCAGCTTGATCCACCCGACAGGATAGGCTGACTTACCCGGGACTATGCGGTGGAAGACCGTGGTTGAGGGTATCAAATCGCCTTCAGAGAAGTTCATCCTTCGGAAGGTGTCATAATAAAGGATGTTGATGCTTCTGCCACCATCCATAAGGACCTTTGACAGGGTATAACTTCTAACATGGGGCGGCACTACCAAGGCCAAGTTGCCTGGATTGTCAACCCAAGGCGGGTGATCCTCCCTGCTCCACGTGACAGGTTGCTCAGACCAATTAAGGTATGTGGGAATCGCCGGCTCAATCATGTTGATGGCTCTTTGCTTGACCTTCTTATCCCTTCTGCACGTGTTGGTGGTGAAAACATGATACTGCCCACTATTCAACTGTTTAGGGTTACTCTGAAAGCCGCCCTGAGCGTTCTACGGTTGAGAACCGGCCTGGTTATTCTCCTGTTGGAAGCCGCCCTGAGCATAGTATTGCTAATTTCCTCGACCGTTATTTGAGCTGCCTTGTCCTTGAGAGCCAGGACCAGAAAAAACATCGAACGGAACCCCGTGAGACCCGCCCAGACCAAATTGACCCGGAAGTCCACCTTTATTTCCTCCTTGGCTGTTCATGGATGCCTCGGCACGAAACTCCTGCATCACAAAATAGTTTTCCCAAGAGTGAGTAGCTGGGCCATCTCGCTTACTGTGCTGAGGACAAGGCCCCCGAGCATCTCCTCATAATTGAGTGGTTTCTTCCCACTAAAGCCTCGCCTTCTGCCCATATTTTGAGGACGATTCCTAGGCTCGGTGCTGGTATTGGCAACGAAGTCTGACGAGCTATCTTGTCGCCTTTTTCTCCCCTCATTTCCCGAGTTGCCGTTGCGCCCCTGAGCTTGAGACTGGCCTCTGGGCGCGTCACCTCTCCTGGCATCGCCAGCTTTATCATCGTGAGAGCCCGGGTCTTTTGTACTATCTGACTCGGCATACCTCGTGAGGGTATCCATCAATTCGCCTATATCCTACACCTTCCTCTTAAGTCGCCCAAGCTTCAACACCAAAGGTTGGAAATGACAGTTATTCTACAATATCAATACATCTTGAGCCGCTGTGATGCCGTCCGATCAATGGATAATTTCCGCGACCCGTCGAGTCCAATGATGAGCCGACTCATCCGTGCATTGAACACAGTGTTGTAAGTCCACTATCGTCATAGGGCGCTTGCAGGTTCCTCAAAAGTTTTTAACAAACCGCTCATTCAACTCCGTCCAGGTGTTGATAGAATTAGGAGGTAAATTCTTCAACCACGTGTGTGCCGTGCCTTCTAGCATCATTGTGGAATAGTTGGCGCATATTGCCTCGTTTACATCAAGCATATCCATAGCGAGCTCATGACTCTCAACCCATGCTCGCTCAAGATCGAGCGTGTAGTTAGGTACCTTGTGAGGGCCCTTGAAGTCTCTGGGTATGCGCTCATTGCGAAGAGCAGGTGACGAGCAAGGGATGCCAATATTCCTTCCTCCTGACTCGCCATATGCGAGTGGAGTATGGACATGACTCAGATGTTCTTGACCCGCTAATGTCGCCCCTGCTTCCGCCTCTGCGTGATGGGCGGCTCTAGCCGCATGTATGAGCTCCTGTGCATTCGGCGTTGGAGAAACGGGCGGGTTGTTGTGAAGTCGCTGTCGGTTATCGCTGCTGGAAACCGCCGGTGGATCGTTGTGGCGGCTGTGGGTATGGCTCACATTAGGAGCGGAGTGTAATCGATCACGACTATGGGAGAACTACGCCTGTTGAACTACCGCCGTCTTCAACATCTCAATGGCATTCCTTGCTTCTATTTCGAGTAGGGTGTTTCCTTGGATGGGGAGAGACTCCAACTTGCGCGTGGCGGCTAACAGGTTATCGACGGGATTAGAAAAGTGAGCCTCCGGCGTGTGGAAACGTTGTGGCGTTGGCTAGAAAGGCGGAGGGTGAGGTGGTTGCTGACTTGGTGGCTGCTGGGCCGGTTTGGTGTGCGGATTAACCTGCCGGGGCGGGTTATGCCCCACCCCCGGAGTGTGCGGACTATCGAACAGCCGAGTGGGGTTAAGATCTGCCAGCACACGGCTTTGATGCCTCCTCTAGTAAACTGCATCCAAAGCGGCTCGCTGACGCTCAAGCCACCATAACTCGATCTTCAGCCGCTTCGTTTCCTCGTTGATCCGAGCTCGACGACTCGCCATACGAGCGTTCTCAGCTTCAATCTCGCGCTGAATTCCGGCCATATCTTCCCCTAGTTTTGCTAATTCCACGTTGGTTGCTTCCTGGTTATCCACAGTAACGGCCATCGCCATGAGTTTGGACATCTCGGCCATCATATCTGCCATGGCTTGAGTTGGTGTCTTGCCCGATCCATTGGCTCCGTTGGTAGCGCTGCACCCGGTTGGTCCAGAGTCGCCGCCGCACCAGCCATGTAGATGGCGACCTGGCGATGTGGCTCTTGGGGTGCCTCTGATATCACAGCCTCATGCAAGCCCCCAAGTCTCCCCTCGTAGAGAGGACACGCCGAATCTGTTTCTCCTATGGAAGACTCGCCATCCGAGTTAACCGGCGTGTCTGCTTCAGTTGTCGGCTCATCCGTCACGTTGACCCCCTGCGTGAAACCAACAAAAGCATGACGTCGTCTGCCTTAGCGCTTGGCGGATTGGGCGAACCGAGCTGGCTCGACGATGTCGGCGCAGACGTCCGGCTCGGGAACAGGTGCACCGATTTTGCCGATGAAGACAATAATCTTGCCGAAGGGGACCCGATAACCTGATTCGATTGAACCGGCCTCAGGAACCCAATCTGAGTTGTCGATGTAGAAATTTCCGCGGCGGCTCGTAGTCATCTCCCAAACCCTAGAAGGGCTCCCTTTGAGAACTCAACTCCATCGTGCACAGGCCCCACGGTGGGCGCCAACTATCGTGGTTTTGTCACGGCAGATGTCCTCGTAAAAGGACTTAGTGATGGAGCCATCGCACCTAGGTGGCGACTTAAAGGGGTTGAACGGGAGCGAGAGTCGGGTTTACCCAGGTTCGGCTCCTCCGATGGAGGTAAAAGCCTACGCCCTGCTTTGTGTATATTGATGGTGGAATCAATTACAAGGGCGCGTATTCGCCCGACCTAGATTTCGATTGATTGTAACTTAACCTATCTGACCTAGAGACTCGCCTTTATCTGCATGTCAAGGCTCCGGGTTTACAAGAGTCTGGGTTACATCATGATTCGTGACTTACTATGATTCCAAAACCACCTTATCCTCCAAACAAGGAATATCCCTGGCGTCTCTTCTCCTATGTGGGCCTCTCGAGCCGCCATCCTAATGTCGAGGGCCGATGCTGGCTCTTGGTGGCAAAGACCTTACCTCCTCTATCTCTTGGGTCAAGGCCCATCTGCGAACCTAATATTAAGCCGCCATTATCCTGACCCGGCCTCTTTGGGCGGGTCATATCGTGGGTAATATCCCCAACACAAGGTGTGATATATCGGTATCATCGTGAGTCATACACATGCTCACTATACCGGTCTATTCATTACCGGTTTTGTTCTTCTTTCTCGTTGTCTTGTTCCCGCATCCATGTGAGTCTGTCACATGTGTGTAGCCAGACGATGAAGGATGACGTAACATTGAGAGGGCCCTAAGAATAACTCTCCATTATCAAAGGAGCAATTCCCACTCTTGAGTTATCGCTCCCCTTGTCATATTGTCTGATAAACATGTAAGTTATCGTTATGATCACCATGTTACAGATGATGTTGGGTCCACCCCAAAGTGTATCGGCCGACATGAAGTGACTCGATACTCTCATGGTCTAAGGAACTAAGCATACATTAACTCTCTTTGTTATTAACTATAGACTTGTGACAATAACATCTCTAAGTATAGCAAACAACTTGGGTCAATTCAATATGATCATTCTTTTAACATCATACTCTCAATGCTATCGACATCCTTGTTTCACTAAACAAATGCCTATGATCACGAAAATGTAATCATCATGCAACACTTCAGCTAGTCATAGATGCAAGACTAGGAATCAGGTTTTACTATTTATTACTCTACACATGCTTGTGAGTTTTTCTCTGAATCGTGAATTCAAGAATCATAATAGTTATAGAATAGAATATAAACATCTAATTATAAATGTGAAAAATAACAGTATAATTATTATTGCCTCTTGAACATATCTCCAACATTGTTCACATAAAAAACAAGATGGGCAGCTTTCAAGAGATCGTGCTTATGTCGACTTGTACGAACAAGAATAGGCTTTCCCACGAGCTTGCGACGGATGCCACGAAATGTGAGGATCTAATGATGCTTGTCGACGTCATTCCTGACCTGAAAGTATTACTCTTGAAAGAGCGTATACAAACGAATGTCTTTCCTTTATGTATGATTGTGTGCCTAATTAAAAAGAATGTGATAATGAATTTTAGATGGTGGTCAATCCCTAAATCCTGTAAGTTGTACAATTATACTCCTAGATGGTAAACACACAAGTATTTACCACACAAATACATGGTAAAAGAATCGAAAAACATGTAGAATCCACTCCAGTAGAAATACTGTAACTCCTATTTTGCTCCAAGAGAAAAGGAAAATTCAAATCTCATCATAGTTTTGTATGCAAGTGCATTGTACCTTTCTCCCATAGAAACATCTATGATCATAGCTGCATGCATCACTCAGATGTAAAAACTGGAATGTATACTTCTTTTTGAAGAAAAAAAGTTTTTTCTTTGTTTCTAAATGTAAGTCTTTCTAGAGGTTTCACTATAAGACTACATACCGATGCCTATAGATATACTTCCTCCGTTCGGAAATACTTATCCTAGAAATACATGTATCTAGATTTATTTTAGTTATAGATACATGCATTTTATTCATTTCTAAGACAAGTATTTTCGGACGGAGGAAGTATTTTAGAGTGAAGATTCACTCATTTTGCTTCGAATATAGTCTTCTGGTAAAATCTTAAAATGACTTATATTTAGGAACCGAGGGAGTAAATAGGTATCTTTTTTTTTGTTAAAAGGCTCCGATCGAAGCATCCGATGCATGATCTCACGGTAAGTCGGTGGTACAACGCGGGACGGTGGTGCCAACTGCCAACTGGCTGATCCATCGGGTAAACTGCCCGGCCTTCCTCTTGCCTTTGCCTGACCCGCCCGACTCTGTCTCCCAACATTTCCCCTCTTCCAAACCCTCGCATCATCTCGTCCCCCATCTAAAACCCCAGCGAGCGACGCAGGAGGAAGCCCCACCCCCACGTCTCCGCCATGGACGCCACCCCCGTCGCCACACGCCTCCGCCGCTCCACCCCCGAGCACGACGCCTACACCGTCCGCGTCGCCGACCGCCGCCTCGTCGCCCTCGCCACCGGCCATCCGGCCGACGCGCGCCGCTGGATCTACACCACCCGCTGGCTCCACCAGGCCCTCCTCCTCTCCGGCCGCCTCGTCGTCGGCCTCGGCGTCCAGTGGACCCCCTTCCGCGCCCGCGGGGTAGGGCCGCACACCCCGCCGCCGGCCACCCTGCAGCTCTGCGTGGGCCACCGCTGCCTCGTCTTCCACCTCGCCCAGGTCGACGCCGAAGCCGTCCCCGCCGTGCTCTACCGCTTCCTCGCCGACCCGCGCGTCGTCTTCGTGGGGTACGGCTCCTCGTACGACTGCCGGATGCTGTGGGATCACTACGGCCTGGACGTCGCGTCCGCGCGCGACCTGCGCGCGCTCACCGGCATGGGCAACGCCTCCGTCGAGCTAATGGCCGAGCGCTTCCTCGGCTACCGCGGGATCAGCAAGGCCAGGGACGTGGCCATGAGCGCGTGGCACGCTCCCAGGCTCTCCGTCGAGCAGGTGGAGTACGCCTGCGTCGACGCCCACCTCGCCTTCCGCCTCGGCCTCCTCCTCTGCCCCGGCGGCTACCAGCCCGTACAGCGCGCCCCTGCGCCTCCCCGCGCGACTCCACCCGCCCCCGTGTTCGTCGAGGCCCACCGCGCGCCGAGTCCTGTTATGGTGCTCCCCCGCGCACCGCCTCCCGCCCCACGCGCTCCGGAGCGCCCCCGCGCGCCTCCTCCCGCCCCACGCGCTCCGGGGCGCCCACGCGCGCCTCCTCCCGCACCGCGCGCCCTCATGATCCCGCGCGCTCCACCTCCCGCTCCACGCGCTCTGGTGACCCGGTGTGCGCTGTCTCCCCCCCGACGCGCAGCCGTGAACCCCCACACTCCCGAGCCGCACCAGGCATTGGCGCTGATGGCGGTGGCCGTGGAAACGGCCGAGAGCAGCAGCAAGGTCGCGGCCCTCCCGGGATTCACTGGATCGGAGACGGACACGGATTCGGAAGCGGAGCGCGGCGGCCTCTATTTGGTCCGTTGGAACTACGCTTCTGATGACGACGACGACGATCTCTCTTCAGATGGGTACGAGTTTGTGGGACGTGGAGCTGTCACCGACGATGATGAGGAAGAGGAGGATGTGTACGGCTACGTCGCCAGGACCGGACTTCTCAGTGATGGTGACTACGTCGTCGGGCCCGGAATTCAGAGCGACGACGAGGAGGAGCATAGCTACGAAGGCTACGTCCTCGGCACCGGAGCTCTCAATGCTGAAGACGACGGGGAGCAGGGCTACGCCTACAAGGAGCACGCCGGGATTGGAATTCTCACCGTCGAGGACCACGTCGAGGAAGGCTACAAGGTGTACACCGGCATCCTCACCGTTGGCTACGAGGCGGCGGCTTACGAAGATGAAGTGTTCGTCGGCAACGGACATGCCACGGTTGTCGAGGTGGAGGAAAGTGGCCTGCAGCTGGATGTTTATCAAGAACCACCGGAGTGCTACGACAACAGCATCGAGGAGTTCCAGGGCGGCGATGATGGGCATAGCCAGGATGACGGCGGCGACTGGTATGAGCAGGGGGGCGACGGGTATGTGCAGGCTGATGATAGTTATGATGCGTTCTACTAGTAGTTGCTTTGATTTCATCTCGATCGAAGGATCATTCCGCTGTCTTACAATACCGCATCGAATCCTGATTAAGTTCTAGGCGACCTTGGTAATCGTCATTATCCATACCTTTTGTTTACAAGGAGTAGCTCGTAGCAGCAGGTTAGCTGTTCTTGGATGAAATTCTGCTGTGAAGTTGGGATAATTATGAGCTTGGGTTAGTTTTCGTTCAGCTAAGCGATGGTATTTCAGTCTGCTGCGTCTTCATTTCTCATGTATACTTTGCACGTTGGCTATCAGAGTATCAGTTGTTTGAGCACTTAATTAGTTTGTATGCAAGGTTCATTATTGATCCCTACATATTTGGGGGTTGATTGATACAGTTTGCATTTTGCCGTTGATACAGATTGCAACAGAGAAGATGTTGACGATAATCTACTACAGACAAGTGTTCCCCATTAATCTTTCATTTGATTTGCTCGGCAGTTACTACGTACTGGAGTACTAAATAACTTCATTTACTGTCGCATGAATCAGATTTAGTAATAGATTTAATTAAGATAGTTAATTTGAATAGTGCTTATGCAACATCGAAATTGCTTCACACACGACGATTTCCGTCCGATCCTTGTACAACACTTTTCCAGCTCGTGCAATTTATTACGTATCTCTTCCCATGCCCAAAGTCCAGCCCAAACCTTTTAAAAAAAGTCCAGCCCAAACCTCTTAAAAAAAGTCCAGCCCAAACCCAGACCAACAGAACTACGATACCCTGTATAATCTGTCTATGACTCCACTTCTTCCCTCCATACCCTTTCACGCCTCTTCTTCTTCTCTCTGGAACATGTCTGTCCATCTTCACGATCCCCTTCTCCCCGATCTGTAAATCAATCACCATCAACTTGCAGCGAGCTTTGATCTGCGACCAATACAAAGAAATCCAATCAAAAGAGAAACAAAACGAGGTATGTGCAATCCCTGGTTTATATGTTGCGTTCTTTAGATCTAATTTTCTGGGGACGGTTAAGAGATAGGACGGATGCAAATTCTGCAATTCTATCTCTGAAGTTGATCTTGGAAAGATGCCTCACTTAACAACCTCTGTTATTGGCTATTATACTACAGGTAGGTGATGGAGTCAAATTTATCTGAGGATGAAGCAGTTGAACAGAATAATGCAGAAGATTTCATCTTGGAGGAAATTGGGGATTGTTTGGATGACCAACAAGGAGAGGCGAGTTTGATGTTGGAACCTAAAAGGGGAGTGATGTTCGATAGTGAGGATGATGCTGTTACATTCTACAAAGGTTATGCTAAAAAGAAGGGATTTGGTATATTAAGAAGAACAACTAGACATGATGATGACAACAAGCTTAGATATTTTACACTTGCTTGTAGCAGACAAGGGAAGGCTCAGTACTCATCAAAGAACTCATTTAAACCAAATCCATCGACAAGGATGCAATGCCCATGTAAGATAAATTTCTCTCGTCGTGGAGAAAAGTTTTGCATTACTTCTTTTATACTTGATCACAATCATCCTACAAGTCCTAGCAAATCCAGATTTCTGAGGTGTCACAAGAAACTAGACTTAGACGCCAAGAGAAGGTTAGAACTGAATGATCAAGCAGGAATTCGTACGAACAAAAATTTTGGTTCTCTTGTTATTCAAGCTGGTGGCTATGACAAACTTGAATTTGGTGAAAAGGAGTGCAGAAACTATTTGCAGGAGACAAGAAGATTGAAGCTTGGTGCTGGAGATGCACATGCAGTTTATCAATATTTTCTCCGTATGCAGTCAAAAGATACTAACTTTTTTCATCTTATGGATGTGGCCGAGGATGGACGACTCAGAAATGTGTTTTGGGCAGATGCAAGAAGCAGGGCTGCATATGAATCTTATTCGGATGTCATCACATTTGACACAACATACTTAACAAATAAGTATAGCATGCCATTTGCTCCTTTTGTTGGCGTAAACCATCACGGAGAATCAGTTTTGTTAGGTTGCGGTCTTTTGTCGAATGAAGACACAGATACTTTTATTTGGTTATTCAATTCTTGGTTATGTTGTATGTCAAATAAAGCACCCAATGCTATAATCACAGACCAGTGCAAAGCAATGCAGAATGCTATTGAAGAAGTTTTCCCTTATGCTCGTCACAGATGGTGTATATGGCATATCATGAAGAAGATCCCTGAAAAGCTTAGTGGGTACGAGAAGTATGAAAATATAAAATATACCTTGTCAAATGTGGTGTATGATTCCTTGACGAAACATGCTTTTGATGAAGGTTGGGTTAAGATGATCAACAAATATGATCTTCAGGACAATGATTGGCTTGATGGATTATACAGTGAAAGATATCGATGGGCACCGGCATATGTGAAAGATACTTTTTGGGCAGGAATGTCTTCAACACAAAGGAGTGAGAGTGTGAATGCTTTCTTTGATGGCTATGTCCATGCCAGAACAACTCTGAAGCAATTTGTGGAGCAGTATGAAAATGCATTAAGAGACAAGGTAGAGAAAGAAAACAAGGCTGATTCAAAGTCGTTCCAAGAGGTAATTCCGTGCATTACTCACTATGACTTTGAGAGGCAATTTCAAGCAGCGTATACCAATGCAAAGTTTCAGGAGTTTCAAGAGCAATTAAGAGGTAAAATCTATTGCTATCCAACTATGTTGAACAAAGAAGGGTTACTTTATACATTTAAAGTCAGAGAGGACCGTAAGATATTTTTTGAAGGAGAGGACGGCGAGATTAAAGAGAACAGATTTATTTCAGAGTTCACTGTCTTGTTCAACAAAGTGGATTGTAATATCCAATGTCTTTGTAGGCTTTTCGAATTTCGAGGCATCTTGTGTAGCCACATCCTTTCTGTTCTTGCTCTCATGGAGATCACAGAAGTACCTTCTAGGTATATATTGCAGCGATGGAGAAAGGATTTTAAGCGTAAACACACATTTATGAAATGCTCCTATGATGATATGCTGAATACACCAGTTATGCAACGTTATGATAGTTTGTGCAAACGTTCCCACCAAGTGGCAGAAAATGGGGCAGAGTCTGATGCATTGCATAAATTGGTAATGGATGGGCTTAATCAGTTACAAATAAAGATTGATGCATACCGTGCTAGCCATGAAGTCCAGGATCAGTATACAGCTTCAAAGCCTGAAGATACATTGTTCGAGCAGCACACTGAAAAAGTTGTACTCAGCCCGATCCATGTGCGTAGTGTAGGCCGTCCTCGTTCAAAGAGAAAAGAGTCCAAAATTGATCAAGTTGTAAGAAAAATGAGAGCAAAGAAGCAGCAGGCAGGAACTAGTACAAAAAATGTTCCAAGTCAAAAAGGAAGAAAGGTACCTAAATATATTGTTATTTTCTTTATATCTGTCTTCCTGTTATATAACTTGCTAAAGTGTAAGCACTAACTTGCAGCAGAAAGGAAGCAATAAATCAAAAAATGGGCAAGATAGTAATCTTCAGAGCTCACAACAATTTGAGGTAATATTTTATTAAGCTACAGGTAATATATTATTTAACCTATTACTTTATCACAAGGTTTTTTTCTTCAGGCAAATACTCACTGTGAAGGACATGAGGTTGGAGGTGTTTGTTTCATTCTAAATGAATTTCAGGTACTTAGTTTGAACCAGCAAACAACTAAACCCGCTACACCAATTCATATCAAGCATTGCTATGTGACATTCAAGCATTGTTACTTGTTCCAGGAACTCCAAACAACCGAACCTGCTACACCAATTCATATCAAGTCTTATGTTGATATTCTCCAGGTGCTACACTAGTATCAATTATTTATTGTCCTAAATTATTTGTCTATGGCTAACTGGGTTTCTAAAACTTTGAAGGGAAAGACAGATGTCATGGATCTGCTAGCTTCTAACCTGAATGGATGAAGTAGACGTGCATTCCAGTACTGATTGGACAGTCTGGCTTATAGTTACTTCATGCAACTATGTATTTTGCTACATGTGACTAAGTTTTCTTGTTCAGTGAACCATATATGACTGAAACATGCTCTGAAATCTCACTCGTTTTAGCATAATGAACTGACGAACTGGGGAATGGGTCTGGGGAATAGATCTGATGCTCTCAATAGATGCTTATTTTGCCAAGCATGCATGAAATACAACAGAAATTGACCCTTCCCATATGCTACAGCCTAGAACGGGAGTATTGTACATGGTAAAATTGTGCCATCACCTTGCTTATCGGAGCTTGCATCGAGCTCCAGTTCATACGTCTCTCCCGACGCTTCTGTCTGCAGCGGCTTGTGCACCGCCCTCCTCTCCTTGCACGCCCACTCCCTTTCTTCTTAATCGCAAAGGTCACCTATCTAATCAGCCTCTGGTGAAGCTCTCCATAGTCAAATGTAACAATGGCTAGCAACATAGAGGCTTCCGTCTGAGTGGAGCAAAGGAGATACAGGGGAGTATCTGTTTCAGCAAAGTAGCGTGAAGGGATAAGGCAACGCAGAGGAGATAGAGCTTTAGTCGGAAAAAAAATATAGAGGAGAAGCGCTGGTCCGATCCAAGTCCAAGCCCAGCCCAACAAACGAAACCAAGTCTTCGGTCTCTAGACTCGCGCAGCGCAGCCGCGCGTGCTCTGCCACGTCGGATCGTACGAGTGTCGGACGAAAATCGTCGTACGTATAGCAGCGCCGATGCAACATTAACATACCACGTGCATGAGAGACTGCTGTTTTTTTTTCCTTGTCTGATCGACTCACTCGGGCTCACCTGGACGATGACATGCTTGGCCGATGGATCTTCTCAGCGGTGTTTGTCATGTTTGTGTTTCCCTTTAATCAATTAACAGACGACCATTTTGGACTTGATTAATGCATCCGAGTTCGAAGATTTTACCGATATTAATAAATCTTAGGCCTCTTTCAATACAAAGGTGTTTAGATGAGGTGTTAAGTGCATTAAATATGTTAACAACTCAATTCTTTGATGCATAGGTGCTTAGCTTATTGTTGCTAAGCTCATTTTATTTAATGATTTAGCACCTAAACTCTTTCATGTATTGGCCAACTTCTCTTATTAAGTGGTTTGCCTAGGTTCACGTGTTTAGCATTGGTTTTTTCTGGGGTCATCAAAGTGTTCTCTCTCTTTCTTAATTATTGTGTCATGTCATATTTTAGCTTATGTGGCATGCTTAGCGCATGTCCATGTTGGAGCACTAGGAAAGGCCTTATGGGTTTGCTAAGGCACATCAGATGTGTATTAAGTATTGTATATCTGAGTTATACGTATATCATTAATTTTACGTGAAGATTTATATGGTTATTTTCCTTTTCCTTTTCTTTTTTTATGTTGACTGAGTCATTTAGATGTGTAATACTTAGATGTGTCCTAGACAAGCCCTAAATCTTATTAGCAGTCGCCCACTTTACTGTGTAGTTTGGAATTTATCAATTATTTCGCAATCTTGATTTTTTTTATGTGTGCTCAACAATTCCATCGGCATAAAAAACACCGGCAAACCCGCAAACTGAGAACCCATGGGCAGTGGTCGCATGTCATCTAACAATGACAAATCTAAAACAAAGATGTCACATCTATGACTCAAAGACCATCCATTGAACTGTAGGTAGAACACACGATATTGTAAAACAAATATTCCATCCTTCCCATAATATAAGATCATTGTAGTGTCAAAAACTTTCTTATATTATGGGATGGAGGGAGTAGTACGAAAGCACGTGTGCATTGAATCTATTTTGTCTTTATGCCTCACTAATATCATTACACATGTTTATTAATATATGGGGAGCTCCTTTGTTATTTGTATATTGCATTTCAAGTATATTTGAATATAGGAGATCATTGTGTTCCTACAGTTCCATGACATCGTTCATTGATTATTTCTATTGTGATGCACTAACCATGTTGTCATCAATTCATCAAAAACGAGGAGGAGAGGAATTGAAACTCCATTTAGTCCCTATTGGTATTTTTGATGTGATGATAATGTAGTTAGTGATATTAATGATGGTTATAAGTTTATCTCATGTCAATCGTCTCTCTAGGATGATATATGGAGATGGTGGGCCCCCGCTTCAAAAAGGAAAAAAGATGTGGTTTTTCGATGACTCGAGAGTTTTGTTTTGGTTTCTTTGAGTCATAGGGTAATCATGCCATTAAGAGGGATCGGGGTGCTTGATAAAAGTGTGGGATTATGCAAAAATTATACACTAGCCATCCTGCATCCACGAAAGAAAGCAACCTCATCAGCACCCCTCCTTTGTGTTGGAAATATGCCCTAGAGGCAATTATAAAGTTGTTATTATATTTCCAGTTCATGATAATTATCTACTATTCATACTGTAATTATATTAACCAGAAACCGTAATACATGTGTGAATATATAGATCACAATGAGTCCCTAGTGAGCTTCTAGTTGCCTAGCTCGTTGATCAATAGATGATCATGGTTTCTTGATCATGGATATTGGATGTCATTGATAACGGATCACATCATTGAGGAATGATGTGATGGACAAGACCTAATCCTAAGCATAGCACTAGATCGTGTTATTCGTGTGCTAAAGATTTTCTAATGTCAAGTGTCATTTCCTTAGACCATGAGATTGTGCAACTCCCGGATACTGTAGGAGTACTTTGGGTGTATCAAACATCACAACGTAACTATATGATTATAAAGGTGCACTACAGGTATCTCTGAAAGTGACTGTTAGGTTGTGCGAATCAAGAGTTGGATTTTTCACACCGTGTGACGGAGACATATCTCCGGGCCCACTCGGTAATCCATCATCATATTGAGCTCAGTGTGACTAAGGAGTTAGCGACGGGATGATGTGTTATGGAACGAGTAAAGAGACTTGCCGGTAACGAGATTGAACAAGGTATAGGGATACCGACGATCGAATCTCGGGCAAGTATCATACCGGTAGACAAAGGGAATTGCATACGGGATTGATTGAATCCCCGGCATCATGGTTCATCCGATGAGATCATCGAGGAACATGTGGGAACCAACATGGATATCCAGACAACGTTGTTGGTTATTGACCGGAGAGGTGTCTCGGTCATGTCTGCATGTGTCCCGAACCCATAGGGTCTACACACTTAAGGTTTGATGACGGTAGGGTTTAGGGAAATAGCGTACATGGTTACCGAAGGTTGTTCGGAGTCCTGGATGAGATCCCGGACGTCACGAGGAGTTCCGGAATGGTCCGGAGATAAAATATTGATATATAGGAAGTGAGGATTTGGACGCCGGAATGTTTCGGGTATCACAGATAATGTACCGGGACCACTCGAAGGGTTCCGAAGGTCCACCGGCAAGGGCCACCACCCCCAAAAGGGTACATGGGCCAAAAGGTGGAAAGGAACCAGCCCGAAGTGGGCTGGTGCGCCTCCCTCTCTCAGCCCAAGGCGCACAAGGGTGGGGAGGGGCAAACCCTAGGCGTGGGAGGGCACCCTTGGGCCAAAAGGCCCACCCTAGGGCGCCTCCACCCCTTGACAGCCGCCCCTTGCCCTAGATTGGGTTGCCGCACCCCTTAGGGTGGGAAACACTAAGGGTGGGCACGTCCTCCCTATCCTCCTATATATAGTGGAGGGTTTTTGGCCTTTTTGAGACACACAATTCATCTCTCCACGGTGCAGCCATACTCCTCCTCTTCCTCGCCCTCCGCATAGCTTAGCGAAGCTTTCTCGAAGTTGCCACGTAGCTCCACCGTCACCACGCAATCGTGCTGCTGGAGCTCTCCCTCAACCTCTCCTCCATCCTTGGTAGATCAAGGCGTTGGAGACGTCACCGGGCTGCACGTGTGTTGAACACGGAGGCGCCGATGTTCGGTGCATAGATCGGAATCCATCGCGATCTGAATCGCTGCGAGGACGACTCCATCAACCACGTTCTATCAACGCTTCCGCTTAGCGATCTTCAAAGGTATGAAGATGCTCTACAACCTCTCTCGTTGCTGGTTTCTCCATAGATAGATCCTTGTATGGCGTAGGAAATTTTTTGAAATACTACGATCCCCAACAGTGGCATCCGAGCCAAGGTTCTATGGGTAGATTCTATGCACGAGTAGAACACAAAAGTTGTGGGCGCTGATTTTGTCAATTGCCTGTCGTTACTAGTCTTATCTTGATTCGGCGGCATCATGGGATGAAGCGGCTCGGACCGACTTTACACGTACTCTTACGTGAGACTAGTTCCACCGATCGACATGCACTAGTTGCATAAGGTGGCTAGAGGGTGTCTGTCTCTCCCACTTTAGTCGGATCGGATTCGATGAAGAGGGTCCTTATGAAGGGTAAATAGCATTGGCATATCAATGATGTGGTTGTCACGTAGGTAAGAAGCGTTCTTGCTAGAAACCCTAACCAGCCACATAAAACTTGCAACAACAATTAGAGGACGTCTAACATGTTTTTGCAGGGTATGCTATGTGATGTGATGTGGCCAAAAGGATGTGATGTTACATATGTGATGTATGAGATTGATCATGTTCTTGTAATAGGATTCACGACTTGCATGTCGATGAGTATGACAACCGGCAGGAGCCATAGGAGTTGTCTTAATTTATTGTATGAGATGCAACACCATGTTGATTACTTTACTTTATCGCTAATTGTTAGCTATAGGAGTAGAAGTAATAGTTAGCGTGATGACTTCACGAAGACACAATGATGGAGATCATGATGATGGAGATCATGGTGTCATGCCGGTGACGATGATGATCATGGTGCCTCGAAGATGGAGATCAAAGGAGCAAGATGATATTGGCCATATCATGTCACTATATGATTGCATGTGATGTTTATCATGTTTTTCATCTTATTGCTTAGAACGACGGTAGCAAAGATAAGATGATCCCTCATTAAAATTCTGAGATATGTATTCCCCTAAGTGTGCACCATTGCGAAGGATCGTTGTCTCGGAGCACCACGTGATGATCGGATGTGATAGATTCTAACGTTCGCATACAACAGGTGTAAGCCAGTTTACACACGCAAAACACTCAGGTTGACTCGACGAGCCTAGCATGTACAAACATGGCCTCGAATACGGGAGACCCAAAGGTCGAACATGAGTCGTATGGTTGATACGATCAGCATGGAGATGCTCACTATTGATGACTAGTCCGTCTCACGTGATGATCGGACACGGGCTAGTCGACGTGGATCATGTAACACTTGGATGACTAGAGGGATGTCGATCTAAGTGGGAGTTCATTAGTAATTTGATTAAATGAAGTTAATTATCATGAACTTAGTCTAAAATTGTATTTACAAATATTGTAGATCCAATGGCCAACGCAAATGTCACATTCAACTTCAACGCATTCCTAGAGAAAACCAAGCTGAAAGATGATGGGAGCAACTATGCGGACTGGGCTCGTAACTTAAAGCTCATCCTCTTGGATTCCAAGAAGGCATATGTCATTGATGCACTGTTGGGTGATATTCCCGTTCCCGCGGCAGACCAGGATGCTAGGAACGCCTAGCAGTCGCGGAGTGATGACTACTCTCTCGTTCAGTGCGGCATGCTTTACAGTTTAGAACCGGGGCTCCAAAGACGTTTTGAGAAACACGGAGCATATGAGATGTTCGAGGAGATGAAACTTGTTTTTCAAGATCATGCCCGGGTCGAGAGATATGAAGTCTCCGGCAATTTATTTAGGCTTAAGATGGAGGAGAATAGTTCTCTTAGTGAGCACATACTCACAATGTCTGGGTTGCACAACCGCTTGACTCAACTGGGAGTTGAACTTCTGGATGATGCGGTCATTGACAGAATCCTCCAGTCACTTCCACCTAGCTATAAAGGCTTTGTGATGAATTACAACATGGAAGGGATGTAAAAGACTATTCCCGAGTTGTATTCAATGCTGAAATTTGTGGAGGTAGAAATCAAGAAAGAGCATCAAGTGTTGATGGTCAACAAGACCATCGGTTTCAAGAAGGGAAAGGGTAATAAAAGCTTCAAGAAAGACGGCAAAGCAGTTGCCACGCCTGGTAAGCCATTTGCCAGGAAGAAGCCAAAGAAAGGACCTAAGCCTGAGACTGAGTGCTATTACTGCAAGGGAACCGGTCACTGGAAGCGGAATTGCCCCAAGTACTTAGCGGACAAGAAGGCCGACAACGTCAAAGGTATATGTGATATACTTGTTATTGATGTGTACCTTACCAGCGCTCGTAGTAGCTCCTGGGTATTTGATACTGGTGTTGTTGCTCACATTTGCAACTCTAAGCAGGAACTGCGGAACAAGCGTAGGCTGGCTAAGGACGAGGTGACGATGCACGCCGGGAATGGTTCAAAGGTCGATGTGATCGCCGTCGGCACGCTACCTCTACATCTACCTTTGGGATTAGTTTTAAACCTTAATAGTTGTTATTTAGTACCAGCTTTGAGCAAGAACATTGTATCGGGATCTCGCTTGATGCAAGATGGCTACTCATTTAAATATGAGAATAATGGTTGTTCTAGTTATATGAGTGGTATGTTTTATGGTCATGCCCCGCTGGTTAATGGTTTATTCCTAATGAATATCGATCGTGATGTTACACATATTCATAGTGTGAGTACCAAAAGATGTAAGGTTGATAATAATAGTCCCACATACTCGTGGCACTGCCGCCTTGGTCATATCGGCGTAAAGCGCATGAAGAAACTCCATACAGATGGACTTTTGGAGTCACTTGATTTTGAATCATTTGACACATGCAAACCGTGCCTCATGGGCAAGATGACCAAGACTCTGTTCTCCGGAACAATGGAGCGAGCAACCAACTTATTGGAAATAATACATATCGATGTATGCGGTCCAATGAGCGTTGAAGCTCGCGGTGGCTATCATTATGTTCTCACCCTCACTGATGATTTAAGTAGATATTGGTATGTCTACTTAATGAAGCACAAGTCTGAAACCTTTGAAAAGTTCAAGGAATTTTAGAGTGAGGTGGAGAATCAAAGAGACAAGAAAATAAAGATTCTACGATATGATCGTGGAGGAGAATATTTGAGTCATGAGTTTGGCACACACCTAAGGAAATGTGGAATTGTTTCACAACTCAATCTGCCTAGCACACCGCAGCGTAACGGTGTGTCTGAACAGATGTCTCTTACCGATTTACCGCTATCCTTTTGGGGATATGCATTGGAAACCGCCGCATTCACTTTAAATAGGGCATCGTCTAAATCCGTTGAGACGACACCATATGAATTATGGTTTGGCAAGAAACCTAAGCTGTCGTTTCTGAAAGTTTGGGGCTGCGATGCTTATGTGAAGAAACTTCAATCAGAGAAGCTCGAACCCAAAACGGAAAAATGCGTCTTCATAGGATACCCTAAGGAAACTATTGGGTACACCTTCTATATTAGATCCGAAGGCAAAATCTTTGTAGCCAAGAACGAATCCTTTCTAGAGAAAAAGTTTATCTCGAAAGAAGTAAGTGGGAGGAAAATAGAACTTGATGAGGTAATTGTACCTCCTCTGGAACCATAGAGTAGCGCAGCGCAAGAAAATATTTCTGAGGCACCTGCACCGGCTAGAGATGAAGTTAATGATGATGATCATGACACTTCGGATCAAGTTGCTATTAAACCTCGAAGGTTGACAAGGGTACATTCCGCACCAGAGTGTTACTGCAACCCTGTCATGGAAATCATGTTGTTGGACAACAGTGAACCTTTGAACTATGAAGAAGCGATGGCAGGCCCGGATTCCAACAAATGGCTTGAGGCCATGAAATCCGAGATATAATCCATGTATGAGAACAAAGTATAGACTTTGGTGGACTTGCCCGATGATCGGTGAGCCATAGAAAATAAATGGATTTTTAAGAAGAAGACTCACGCGGATGGTAATGTGACCACCTATAAGGCTCGACTTGTTGCTAAGGTTTATCAACAAGTTCAAGGGATTGACTACGATGAGACCTTCTCACCCGTAGCAATGCTGAAGTCGGTCCGAATCATGTTAGCAATTGTCGCATTTTATGATTATGAAACCTGGCAAATGGACGTCAAAACAGCATTCCTGAATGGCTTTCTTAAAGAAGAATTGTATATGATACAGCCGGAAGGTTTTATCGATCCTAGCATTGCTAACAAGGTATGCAAGCTCTAGCGCTCGATCTATGGGCTGGTGCAAGCATCTCGGAGTTGGAACATTCGCTTTGATGTGGAGATCAAAGTGTTTGGGTTTGTACAAACTTATGGAGAAGCCTATATTTACAAGAAAGTGAGTGGGACCTCTGTAGCATTTCTCATATTATATGTGGATGACATATTGCTGATGGGAAATGATATAGAACTACTGGAAAGCATCAAGGCCTATTTGAATAAGAGTTTTTCAATGAAGGACCTTGGAGAAGCTGCTTACATATTAGGCATCAAGATCTATAGAGATAGATCGAGACGCCTCATAGGTCTTTCACAAAGCACATACCTTGACAAGATACTGAAGAAGTTCAATATGGATAAGGCTAAGAAGGGGTTTTTGCCTATATTACAAGGTGTGAGGTTGAGTACGACTCAACGCCTGACCACGGCGGAAGATAGAGAAAAGATGGGCATCGTCCCCTATGCTTCAGCCATAGGCTCTATCATGTATGCCATGTTGTGTACCAGGCCTGATGTGAACCTTGCCATAAGTTTGGTAGGAAGGTACCAAAATGATCCAGGAGTCGATCACTAGACAGCGGTCAAGAATATCCTAAAGTACCTGAAAAGGACTAAAGATATGTTTCTCGTGTATGGACGTGTCGAAAAGCTCGTCGTAAAGGGTTACGTTGATGCTAGCTTCGACACAGATCTGGACAACTCCAAGTCACAAACCGGATACGTGTATATTTTGAATAATGGGGCAGTTAGCTGGTGCAGTTGCAAGCAAAGCATCGTGGCGGCATCTACATGTGAAGGAGAGTACATAACTGCTTCGGAAGCAGACATGAAGGAGTCTAGATGAAGGAGTTCATCACCGACCTAGGAGAGATTCCAAGTGTGTCGGGCCTGATGACTGTGTTTTGTGACAACACTGGAGCTATTGCCATTTCAAAGGAGCCCAGGTTTCACAAGAAGACCAAGCACATCAAGCACCGTTTCAACTCCATTCGTGGATACATCCACGATGGATATATAGATATTTGTAAAGTACATACAGATATGAATGTCGCAGACCCATTAACTAAACCTCTTCCATGGGAAAAACATGATTAGCACCAGTACTCTATCGGTGTTCGATTCATCACAATGTAACTAGATTATTTACTCTAATGCAAGTGGGAGACTGTTGGAAATATGCCCTAGAGGCAATGATAAAGTTGTTATTATTATATTTCCAGTTCATGATAATTGTCTATTATTCATACTATAATTGTATTAACCAGAAACCGTAATACATGTGTGAATATATAGATCACAATGAGTCCCTAGTGAGACTCTAGTTGGCTATCTCGTTGATCAATAGATGATCATGGTTTCTTGATCATGGACATTGGATGTCATTGATAACGGGATCACATCATTGGGGATGATGTGATGGACAAGACCCAATCCTAAGCATAGCACTAGATCGTGTTGTTCATCTACTAAAGCTTTTCTAATGTCAAGTGTCATTTCCTTAGACCATGAGATTGTGCAACTCCCGGATACCATAGGAGTACTTTGGGTGTATCAAACGTCACAACATAACTGGGTGATTATAAAGGTGCACTACACGTATCTCCGAAAGTGTCTTTTGGGTTGTTCGAATCGAGACTGGGATTTGTCACTCCGTGTGACGGAGAGGTATCTTTGGGCCCACTCGGTAATACATCATCATATTAAGCTCAGTGTGACTAAGGAGTTAGCCATTGGATGATGTGTTACGGAATGAGTAAAGAGACTTGCCGGTAACGAGATTGAACAAGGTATAGGGATACCGACGATCAAATCCCGGGCAAGTTTCATACCGGTAGACAAAGGGAATTGCATACGGATTGATTGAATCCCCGACATCGTGGTTCATCCGATAAGATCATCGAGGAACATGCGGGAACCAACATGGATATCCAGACCCCGATGTTGGTTATTGACCGGAGAGGTGTCTCGGTCATGTCTGCATGTGTCCCGAACCTGTAGGGTCTACACATTTAAGGTTCAATGACACTAGGGTTATGGGGAAATAATGTACGTGGTTACCGAAGGTTGTTCAGAGTCCCGGATGAGATTCCAGACATCACGAGGAGTTCCGGAATGGTTCGTAGGTAAAGATTGATATATATGAAGTAAGGATTTGGACGCCGGAAGTGTTTCGGGCATCACCGGTAATGTACCGGGACCACGGGAAGGGTTCTGGAGGTCCACCGGCAAGGGCCACCAGACTCAAAAGGGTACATGGGCCGAAAGGTGGAAGGGAACCAGCCCAGAGTGGGCTGGTGCGCCTCCCTCTCTCAGCCCAAGGCACACAATGGTGGGGAGGGGCAAACCCTAGGCGTGGGAGGGCACCCTTGGGCCCAAAGGCCCACCCTAGGGCGCCTCCACCCCTTGGCCACCGCCCATTGCCCTAGTTGGGGCTGCCACACCCCTTAGGGTGGGAAACCCTAAGGGTGGGCACCTCCTCCCTCTCCTCCTATATATAGTGGAGGGTTTTTGGCCTTTTGGAGACACACAATTCATCTCTCCACGGTGCAGCCATACTCCTCCTCTTCCTCGCCCTCCGCATAGCTTAGCGAAGCTCTATCAGAGTTGCCATGTAGCTCGACCGTCACCATGTCGTCATGCTGCCGGAGCTCTCCCTCAACCTCTCCTCCATCCTTGTTGGATCAAGGCGTTGGAGATGTCACCGCGCTGCATGTGTGTTGAACACGGAGGCGCCGACGTTCGGCGCATAGATCGGAATCCACCGCGATCTTAATCGCTGCGAGTACGACTCCATCAACTGCGTTCTAGCAACGCTTCCGCTTAGCGATCTTCAAAGGTATGAATATGCTCTACAACCTCTCTCGTTGCTGGTTTCTCCATAGATAGACCTTGTATGGCGTAGGAAATTTTTGAAATTACTACGATCCCCAACACTTTGTGCCATGGTCTGCCCACCCCGTGCTCGCGGGGTCCAAGGATATTTGGACAACCCATGCACACGGGCCTCTTGACTCCACGCACACGGAGTCAAATGGAAAAACTCTTAGGACACCTCATGTGCCAGAGTCTTTGATCCCCCGCCCACATGGTCTAGGGTTTGCGTGACCCTGCACAAGGCCATCATGTGGGCAATGGTCACTTTGAAGGTAGGGTATATAATGCCCCTTCTTCCACCTCCCACCCCTAAACCTAATGTAGTGATCTTCTCCACCATTCCGAATCATTCATAACTCTAATTAATCTCACTCCCTCCACTAAATTCCGTCATATTTTCGGGATTGAAAGAAGAAGATCCAATCAACATTTTCACTAAACCAATTTGTGAACCCTGCTTGATTTCATCACTGTCGGATTTCGGGCTCCGCAAAACCCTAAGGATTTGAACTCAGGGGCGTGTATGAAGATCTCACACGGCCTAACCTCACCCTGCTCTCTGTTCGAATGGAACGGCGAAGAACTCACTCGATGGTGAGGGAAACACAAAACACAACAGTTTACCCAAGTTCGGGCCACTGCGAAGCGTAAAACCCTACTCCTGCTTTGGCGGATTGCCTCTCGTGGAGATTGGTGGATGAACTAGTACAATGCTTGGGCGCCTTCGGAGGCTCGATGACCTTGCGGAGTGCTAGTGGGTGAATAGGTGGTTCGGGGACCGGATCCCCTCTACGAAGCAACTGATACGTCCAAAATGCATCACTATTTTGTATCATAATGTGTCCCTATTCATTGATATATTTCACTTTATGATGATGTACTCATAGTGTTTTGTCTTATTTTACACAGTTTCCAACTATCCAGTGCCGAAACAGCAGACGCAGGATTCATCGGAGAAAATAGCACGAAAAGTTGCAATATCACAACATCTCCAATTGAGCTCAAATTTTGAGGGAAGAAGTTTCCAAACGGGTCCTGAAGACACGCGAAAGAAGGGCCGGAGGGGTGCCACAGGTCACCTAGGCAACTTGTTGGCGCCCCCCTAGGCCGCGCCAGGAGGCCGCCTGAGTGACGGGCCCTACCTCCGACACTCTCCTTTTGGCCTATATGTCTCTCTTGACCAAAAAATTATGTGGAGAGAATAGTTTTCGTGATTCCGCCACCGCTCCGCGGCGGAAACCTACAGAGAAGAAAATACCTTTCCGGCGGGCAGATTCCGCCGGGGAGAACTCCTCCCAGAAGGGGGAGATCGTCCTCATCATCATCACCATCGTCACCAGCATCATCGAGATCATCATCATCATCATCATCATCACCAACACCAGCACCATCTCCATATTCATCCCATCTACTTCACCATTGCAATCGGAGTTGTACCTTGCACTATTCATCCCCTCTACTCTCCCGGTGTTGATTACTCTTTTGTGGCGAATGCTATTGAGTTTTGTTGGAGAATTATTGTTATGACCAGATTGTTAATCATATTTTCATTACCTCTGATCATGATCTCTTTTATGTCTAGTGAGTAGTTCCATTAGTTCTTGAGGACATGGGAAAAGTCTAGATGCTAGTAGTCATATGCTATTGAAGTAATATGTGTTGATTGGTATTTAAGTTATGGTGTTATCCTCCTAGTGGTTTTATGTGAACGTCGATTATATAACACTTCTCCTTTTTAAGGACCTAGGGGGATGCATCCTGTATAAAGAATGCTTATGGTGGGTTGCCGGAGTGACAGAAACATGAACCCCTGTTTACATACTTTTGCATGAGGGAGTATTGGATCCTAAAGCTTATTGCCATGGTTAGGCTTTGCCTTAATTTCTCTCTTGTATTTGCGGATGCTTGCAAGAGGGGTTAATCATAAGAGTGTACTTGTCTTAGCATAGACGGTGCATTAGTTAAGATCCACCCACATAACACTTAACAATACAAAACATAGTACTAGACGGAATATGACGAAAGCACTTGACTATCTTTCCCGTGTGTCCTCAGGAACGCCTTAGTCTTTATAAGTTTAGTCTCTCGGCTTATCCTTTGTGTTCAAAAGGATTGGGCCACTTGCTGCACCTCGACACCATTTACTTTACTTGCATTTATTTCCTTGATGCTTATACTAGAAAACCCATAAAAAGTTACCTTTCAGTACTTGAAGTTATTCCTTGCTCAAGATCACTTGTCAATACCTTCCGCTCCTCGTTGGGTTCGACACTCTTACTTATCGAAAAGGCTATGATAGATCCCCTATACGTGTGGGTCATCAAGAGCATTTTCTAGCACCGTTGCCGGGGAGTAGAGTGCTATTGGTAAGTGAAACTGGTAAGGAAACCTTTACACTGTATGTGTTGTTTTTGTTTTACTGTTCCTACTTTTTGTCCCTATGGACCACTCTGCTCTTGGATTGTTGCTCGTGGGAGCCACCCCAACGCTATTGTGCCCTTTAAAATACCAATTGGTATTATTGATTGTGTTTTGGCTAATCGATATGCAAGAGATAGACATCCAGGTGAACACTTGCTATATCTTTCACAACTATGCTCCTTATTTAAGATTGCATGTATATCGATGGATTTTGTTATGATAAAGCTATGCTCTCTATCATTAAAATATAAGGCTTTGGATTGGTATAGGCTTCTTAATGACCCTCATTTACTTAATTGCCAAGATCTTATGCCTCTCTTTTATGCAAAGTTTTATCCTCTTCATGAAATACATTGAGACAGGAATTATATTTATAACTTTTGGTCTCGTGGCGGAGAAAGCATCACTCAAGCTTGGGGGAGATTGAAATCCTTAATGCTCAAATGCCCCAATCATGAGCTCTCCAAAGAAATTATTCTCACAAATTTTTATGCAAGGCTTTCTCGTCAATATAAAGAGATGCTTGATGCTTCCTCTAGTGGGGCATTCTCCAACAAAAGCACTGGAGCTAAGTGGGATCTTATTGAAAGGATCCAGAAGAACACTGAAGACTCGGAGATTGATTAAAGTATTGAACCTGTTATAAATTATGAGCGTGAGTACATTGAGAGCTATGTGAAAACTGATTACTTCAATACCTTTTGTGCTAAGATTGGTCTTGATTCCCAGCTTCTAATTGATTTTTGCAAAGACTTTGCCTCTCATATTAACTGTTCTGAGAAGAAGGAGGATCAACATCATAAACCTTTTACGGATTTACCTGTTGATATTAATGTTGTTGACCCTATCTTGCGTGGAGTTGAATATGAGAATCCCCCTTTTCCCACAAGGATGAGGGAGCATTCTTTTGTCACAGGCATCGTGAATAAAAGTGAAATAACGATGGATTAGCATGAGGACCTGATTAAAGTCGATCCTCAAGTTGCATTTGTCAAGGATATTGTTACTAGTAATATTGAGGATTCCAATATAAATTGTTGTGTTGTTTCTACTAACCCTGTAACAGCCAAGAATAAATGCCTAATTTCAAGTACTCCAGTTGTATTTGTTAAAATAGGAGAACGTAATTATTATGGGCTATGTGATTTGGGATCGAGTGCTAGTGCTATTCCTTTTTCACTTTATCAAGAGATCATGAATGAGATTCTACCATGTGAAATTGAAGAAGTTGATGTTATGATTCATCTTGCAAACAAAGAAACTATCTCTCCTATTGGAATTGTGCGAGATGTTGAAGTTCTATGTGGAAAGGTAAAATATCCTACCGACTTTCTAGTACTTGGTTCAGTACAAGATAGTTTTTGCCCTATTATCTTTGGTAGGCCTTTTCTAAAAACTTGAGGAGCTATTATAGATTGCAGGAAAGGAAAAGTATCTGTTGAATTTAATGGTGAGCCACATGAATTTAACTTTTCTAAATTCTTGAAGCAAACTCATGGTACTAATCTACCTAGTAATGATAAAATTACTGAAGAGATTGCTTCTATTGCTATTCTCCTAATGATCCTTTGCAGCAATTTATGGAAAACCACGAGAATGATATGCATATGCAGGAAAGGAATGAGCTAGATGATATATTCTTGAGACAACTTGCTATCCTGAAGCACAACCTTCCGGTTGAGCCTTTGGGAATTTTATAGAAACCAAAAGGAGACCCGGTGTTTGATCTCAAACCTCTTCCCAGTACGCTCAAGTATGCTTATTTAGATGAAGAGAAAGTATATCATGTTATTATCAATTCTAACCTTTCAGGATATGAAGAACAGTGATTATTGGAAGTCCTCCATAAACACCGAGGCGCTATTGGCCATACCCTTGATGATATTAAGGGGATTAGTCCATCTATTTGTCAGCATACTATCAATCTTGAGCCTGATGCTAAACTGGTTGTTGATCATCAACGACGGTTAACCCGAAGATGAAGGATGTTGTGAGGACCGAAATCCTCAAACTTCTAGACGCAGGTATTGTCTACCCTATAGCTGATAGTAAGTGGGTAAGTCATGTACATTGTGTTCCCAAGAAAGGAGGTACGACTGTGGTTCCTAATGATAAGAATAAACTAATACCTCAAAGAATTATTATTGGATATAGAATGTGTATTGATTACAGGAAGCTGAACAAGGAAACCAGGAAGGACCACTACCTGTTGTCGTTCATCGACCTAATGCTTGAAAGGTTATCCAAAAACACTCACTTTTGCTATCTTGATGGGTATTCCGGATTCTCTCAAATTCATGTTAACACTACCGATCAAGAGAAGACCACTTTTACTTGTCCCTTTGGCACCGATGCTTATGAACGTATGTCTTTTGGTTTATCCAATGCTCCTGCTGCTTTTCAAAGGTGTATGTCCGCTATCTTTCATGGTTTTTGTGAGGAAGTTGTGGAGGTCTTCATGGATGATTTCTCCGTCTATGGAACTTCTTTTGACCATTGTCTCCACAACCTTAATAAAGTTTTGCAGAGATGTGAGGAGACGAACTTGGTACTCAACTGGGAGAAGTGCCACTTCATGGTCAATGAGGGAATTTTTCTTGGCCACAAGATTTCTGAAAGAGGAATCGAGGTGAACAGGGCAAAGATTGAAGCAATTTAGAGAATGCCTTATCCAAAAGACATGAGAGGTATTTGTAGTTTCCTCGGTCATGCTAGTTTCTATAGGAGATTTATTAAAGACTTTTCTAAAACTTCGAAACCCCTTACTAATCTTCTTGAGAAGGATATTCCTTTTGTGTTTGATGAACATTGTAAGGAAGCCTTCGAAGTTCTTAAGAAAGCCTTGGTAACCGCCCCTATTTTCCAACCACCTCATTGGAATTTGCCTTTTGAAATCATGTGTGATGCTAGTGATTTTGTTGTCGGAACTGTGTTAGGACAAAGGGTTGATATGAAATTAAATGTTATCCGTTATGCTAGCAAAACCCTTGACACTGCTCAAAAGAATTATGCTACTATTGATAAAGAATTTTTAGCGGTAGTGTTTGCTTGTGATAAGTTTAGGCCTTACATTGTTGATTCCAAAGTCATTATTCATACATATCATGATGCTATCAAGTATATTATGGAAAAGAAGGATGCCAAACCAAGGCTTATTAGATGGGTCCTTCTTCTTCAAGAATTTTATTTGCAGATTGTTGATAGGAAAGTAGCAGACAACCTTTCCACGATGGAGGACATACCACATGATCCTATTCTGGTCAATGATAGTTTTCCGGACGAACAATTAGCTGTTTTGCAGGTGAAATCTAATTCAGATCCATGGTATGCACATTATGCTAACTTTATTGTTGTAAAATTTTTGCCTGCAGGTTTAACATTTCAGCAGCGAAAGAAGTTCTTCCACGACTTGAGGTATTTCTTTTGGGATGACCCACATCTTTTTAGAGAAGGTGCAGATGGAATTGTGAGGAGATGCATACCGGAGCATGAGCAGAAGGATACCTTGAGACAGTGTCATAGCAGTCCTTATGGAGGACATCATGCCGGTGAGAGGACCGCACACAAGGTTCTCCAATCATGTTTTTATTCGCCTAATCTCTTTAAAGATGCTAGAAATTACGTTTTATCCTGTAATAAGTGCTAGAGAGTTGGTAATAATAGTAGGAGGAATGAGATGCCTATGAATTATTCGCTAGTCATTGAGATTTTTGATTGCTGGGGTTTTGACTTTATGGGTCCTTTCCCTCCTTCACACAAGTACACTCACATCTTAGTAGCTGTAGATTATGTGACAAATTGGGTTGAAGCAATCCCCACTGGAAGTGTCGATCATAAGACATCTTTGAAAATGCTCGAGGATGTAATCTTCCCTAGGTTTGGTGTACCTAGGTACCTCATGACCGACGGAGGATCACATTTTACACACGGTGCTTTTAGAAAATCTCTATCCAAATATGATGTTAATCATAGAATTGCTTCACCTTACCACCCTCAAACAAGTGGGCAAGTTGAGCTCACAAATAGAGAAAAAAATTTGATCTTGCAAAAGACAGTGAACAGTTCTAGGAAGGACTGGTCCAATAAGTTAGGAGATGCCTTGTGGGCGTATAGAACTGCTTACAAAAATCCCATGGGGATGTCTCCGTATAAGATGGTTTATGGCAAGGCATGCCATCTACCTCTAGAGTTAGAGCACAAAGCTTTCTCGGCTGTTAGATAGCTTAATGTTGATCAAAAGCTTGCGAGAGAAAAGCGTCTCATGAACTTGACTTCTCTAGATGAGTGGAGAAGTGAAGCTTACGAGAGCGCAAAAATGTCCGAAGAAAAGGTAAAGAAGTGGCATGACAACAGAATTTTGAAACATGAATTTAATGTTGGTGACAAAGTTTTGTTGTATAGATCTTGTTTCAGGTTTTCTCCAGGTAAATTACTTTCCAAGTGTGAAGGACCGTACCATATTGAAGAAGTCTACTGCTTCGGTGCAATCAAGATTAATAATTTTGAAGGCACAAAACAACATGTTGTGAATGGGCAAAGACTTAAGCATTACATGGCTGGAGACCCCATCAATGTAGAGGTGGATGTGATACAAGTGGCCACTCATGAAGAACATATTGCAACACTGTATCCGACACCGGCAGAAGCAGAATAAGAAAAGGTATGAAATACGGTAAGGAAACTTCGCGAACGTCAATAAAAGTTCTGTTTTATAGGTTTTTTGCAAAATTAGGAAAATTCCGAGCCAAAGCGGAGCCGGAGAAGATCTCTAGGTCGCCCACACGACCTGCTAGCGTGGGCTAGGCCGTGGCCACGCCAGGAAGCCTCCTGGACAACCTGGAGTCCGTCTCCGACCCCACTTTGTCTTGTTACCTTCCTTCTGGTGCAGAAATGTTTCCTATATATTTTCCCGGATCGTCCCGGCGTTGTATCTTGCGATTCCGTGTGTTTTATTTTCGATATGTTTCTGCCAGGAGAACTTTCAGCAAATTTAGGTGCCATGGCTTCCCCAGAGTCTCCCAAGGACAAGTTCCTCGTCAACGTCATCAACCCTTATCTCTCAGAAGTAAAAAGACACCCTCAAACCCTTTGGGTGGAGGATGGTGTCCTCCACAAAGAGGATTTGAAGGGACCTGTCAAGGAGGGAAGCACCAGGGCTAGGATGAAAGAAGTGGAGCAAGAAGTCTTAAAGTACAACTTGATGATCGTGCGTGGCGTCGAGGACAACTATGATATCATTGCTGAGCTGAAAAGGGAAGATGAGGAGGAGATGAATGAAGTGTGATCAATCATATCCGCACTAGAAACCAAAGTGTTCGAGCTTCAAGGGCACATCTATGACCTTCAAAACCAAAACTGTGAGTATGAACTTAAGTTTTTGCGCATGGGCTTAGCTGCCGAAAGCAGGATCCTAGAGACTGGAGAATCCTGTGTGGAAGGAGGACCCCTACCATGGAAGCGTTTCGCTAAGGATTACCTGAGGAACAAGAACAAGGATGAAGAGTGAAATCTGCATAGGTAATGGTATTCCCTTAGCTTGTTCCAAGCTTGGGGGAGTGCCCGATATCTTTATTTTTTATCCTTTACTTATTTTTGGTCAAGTTTAGTGTCGTGTCATGTATAGGGAATTTATCGTATGAAATAGGTGTTTGCATTGTGGTCTATCACTCCTTTGTGGAGAGTTTGTATCTGTGAGTGTGCAGTGTGTATGATGGAATATTAATGAGAAGTCTATTGGTTTCTTTGCTGCACTTGGTATTCTCTTCACGCAATCGATCTTATATGATGATTCTTATGGGAGTATTGATCTTACATATCAGGTATGGATTTGAAAAACTTTATTTAATCTTGGCAAACATAGCATTGGTCATAACAACAAGCATGAGTTTTTCTAGTAGCGACATAGCCAAAACCTTTATGTTCTTATGCCTGAAGTGTTATGCTGACAAGGAAGACAACTTGATGTTTTATGACAATTATTTATGTTAAACTTTATATTGTTTTGCGTTAAAGTCAACATTATTTGTCTGCTCTTAAAAGACTTTGCTAGACAACCCTTGCACTAAGAGGGAATGCTTCGTGTGGATCCATACCCTAAAACCTCAACCTTCCCAAGAGTCCACCATACCTTCCCTTTGCGTGGTATTTCACCGCCACTCCTAAAGTATATTACTCATGTGCTATCTTTAAACCTTCAAATATTACTCCCTGTTTTGTGCCTCTGCTTTAGCTCATGAGGAAGTAGTAGGTGATTCATGATCTTCTCATACTAGACAAGTTTTATCTTGGGTTTGCATGTTATCTGCGAACCCCTATTACGAGGAGGGACTGGCATGAGCACGCCCAGCTCGTAAAAGATAATAACAACAAACAAAACCTCCTTCATGCTTTGTTGATGAGAAATCATAAAACTTTGGTAGTCATAAACAAAGGAGACTAAGGGGATGTGATCGTCCCCACTTTGGGAGCCGTTCCTCAAAACTTGTCAGCATGAGAAGTATTGGGCTATCTACTAGCATTCGTTGACAAATCATGCACCTCTCAAAAGTTTGTTTTACAATCTTGTTGATCTCTAAAAAGCTCTAGCACATGAGTTTTCCCTACTTCCCTCTGCGAAGGGCCAATCTTTTACTTTTATGTTGAGTTAGTAAACCTACTCCTTTCTATCCTGAAAAGAGCAGACACCTTATGTTGACAAAGATGCATACATTTATATTGTTTCATTGAGAGTTGTCATATCACACCTTTGTTGATGTTATCATTAAGATAAGTGGGTTGTTTGTTAAGCCTAGCTAAAGCAAACATCTTCCTTCGTGTTAGCATTTTCACTTCTTGGCTAATAACATGTTCGTTCAAAAAGCCTCAGTTGACCTCATCAAAATATAAGAGGAAGAGCAAAAGTTAAAAGTTATTAGTTGTTCTTTGACCAAGGACATGTTTGTCATGGTTTGATGAGTTTACTTAGCTCTACTTTTGATTGTAATTGATATTACTCTTTCATAAGGGCCTTATGAGTTCAGATTGTTGTAGAGGATGGTTGAGTTTATTAGAGAAATTATGATGCTTCTTGTTCGTATTCTTATTTATCGACACTTCACCCTGTAAACTTGCAGACAGGTTTACCGAGCTCAGTATTCGCTTGGGGACAAGTGAGGTCTAAGCTTGCGGGAGTTGATACGTCCAAAATGCATCACTATTTTGTATCATAATTTGTCCCTATTCATTGATATATTTCACTTTATGATGATGTACTTATAGTGTTTTAGCTTATTTTACACAGTTTCCAACTTTCCGGTGCCGAAACAGTAGACGCAGGATTCAGCGGAGAAAATAGCATGAAGAGTTGCAATATCAGAACATCTCCAATTGAGCTGAAATTTTGAGGGAAGAAGTTCCCGAACGGAGCCCGAAGACAGGCCAAAGAAGGGTCGGAGGGGGCCACAGGTCACCCAGGCGACCTGCTGGAGCACCCCTAGGTCACGCTAGGAGGTCGCCTGAGTGACGGGCCCTACCTCCGGCACTATCCTTTTGGCCTATATGTCTATCTTGACCTAAAAATTCTGTGGGGAGAAGAGTTTTCGCGATTCTGTCGCCGCTCCGCGGCGAAAACCTACAGAGAAGAAAAGACCTTTCCGGCGGGCAGATTCCACCGGGGAGAACTCCTCCTGGAAGGGGAGATCATCCTCATCATCATCACCCTCGTCACTGGCATCATCGATATCATCATCGCCATCATCACCAACACTAGCACCATCTTCATCTTCATCCCATCTACTTCACCATTGCAATCGAAGTTGTACCTTGCACTATTCATCCCCTCTACTCTCCCGGTGTTGATTACTCTTTTGTGGTGAATGATATTGAGTTTTGTTGGAGAATTATTGTTATGACCAAATTGTTAATCATATTTTAATTACCTCTGATCATGATCTCTTTTATGTCTTGTGAGTAGTGCCATTAGTTCTTGAGGACATGGGAAAAGTCTGGATGCTAGTAGTCATATGATGTTGAAGTAATATGTGTTGATTGGTATTTAAGTTATGGTGTTGTCCTTCTAGTGTTGTTATGTGAACGTCGACTACATAACACTTCGCCTTTTTAAGGACCTAGGGGGATGCATCGTGTATAAAAAATGCTTATGGTGGGTTGCCGGAGTGACAAAAACCTGAACCCCAGTTTGCATACTTTTGCATGAGGGAGTATTGGATCCTAAAGCTTATTGCTATGGTTAGGCTTTGCCTTAATTTCTCTCTTGTATTTGCGGATGCTTGCAAGAGGGATTAATCATAAGAGTGTACTTGTCTTGGCCTAGACGGTGTACTAGCTAAGATCCACCCAAATAACACTTATCAATACGAAACATAGTACTATATGGAATATGACGAAAGCACTTGACTATCTTTCCCGTGTGTCCTCAGGAACGCCTTAGTCTTTATAAGTTTAGTCCCTCGGCTTATCCTTTGTGTTCAAAAGTATTGGGCCACTTTCTGCACCTCGGCACCATTTACTTTACTTGCATTTATTTCCTTGTTTCTTATACTAGAAAACCCATAAAAAGTTACCTTTCAGTACTTGCAATTATTCCTTGCTCAATATAACTTGTCAATACCTTCTGCTCCTCGTTGGGCCGTTGGGAGTGGTCAGGTCGCACCTATGCCATTCAATGGGAGCAATGATGGCCTATGCGGTTCTAGGAGATTGTGCCGTCGTGGCCTGGCGCACCCTGAACGCCTCGAGGAGCGTGTGCGTCACCACATGGTTGCTCGACACGCATGCCGCCTGGCCCGTAGGCAAATAGGGCCCACGACGCTTCAGGTAGCCCTCCAGGCTTCGCCAAGAGGCCAACCACGACGCACCTTGGGCCCGGGGGCTACTGTCGGCGTTGTGGGAATGGGGGTACCCAGACCTGCGTGCCTGCGGCCAGGGCTGGCCCACTCATCGACCTAAAACCAATGGGCCCGACGTCACTCAGGACAAGACCCTCGCAAGGGCCAAGCCTCGCGAGGAGGAGAAGCATCAAGACCAGCACGGGCCTCCTCACGACCCCTCCGGAGCGGCGGATATTCCAAGGCGAGGCCTTGCCTCACGAGTCAAGGGGGCAAGGACATACCGGTGCCTCGAAGGCATCTTCCAAAGGTTTCCCTTCTGGTGCAACAAGGTCGTCGCCGCCCGCCAGCCGGACGGATGTCATCCCTGGGCCAGCCCCTACAACGCTGACAGCTACTTTGCAGGCGAAGACCACCTTTGGGCAGGGGAGCATGTTCCCCTATCCCCCTTCAAAATTGGCCGTTGTGGGATCCCTTCCCGCTAAAACGATAAGGGAAGAGGACCTAGGCCGCCACTATAAATAGAGGATAGGTTGCTGATGACCCACAAGTTCGCGCCCCCACTGGGTGTAGCCCCCGAGAATCGGGTCGGCCGATCATCGGCCGGGCCGAATCTCTTTGAGCTTCTTTTTCTTGGTTTGCTTCTTTAGTGGGGGCGCGCTAGCGCACCCACTCGGTGTAGCCCCCGAGAATCGGGCTGGTTAGGTTTTAACCAGGCCGAATCTTAATCATGCTTCTTCTTTGCTTTTTTGGCAGGAGCTTTATGATGCTCAGGCGCAGGCCTATAATGAGTTGCGGACTCAGCATCGGGCAGCTGATGGCCAGATCGCCGAGCTCGAAGTTCGACTGGGCGAGGTCGCCATGGAGCGGGACGCTCTGCGAGGCACTGGCGACCGGGTCCAGGAGCAGCTGGTCCTTCTCCAGACGGAGAAGAAGGAGCTTGAGGCCGTCAGCCGCGTCGAGCTGGAGCAGCTACGCGGCACACTGCAGGAGAAGGAAGCCTCCTACTCTGCCGACGTGGATCGCCTTGCGTCGGTTCATCTCAAGGAGATGGCCCTCAAGGACGCCGCCTTGAGGGAGAAGGAGGGGGCCCTTGTCCAGATGCAATCGCAGCTAGCCAAGGCCCTGGAGTCTGCAGCGACTCTCTAGGAAGAGGTTGCCCGCCTTACTCATGCGAGCAAGGTGCGGGAGCTCGAGGTCCTGGAGAGCGCCCATGAGACTGATGGATCCTTCCATCGTGAGTCTCTCTTTTTTATTTCGTCTTGAGCTTTCTTGGTTGTCTCCTCTTCTTACTCGCTTCCGCGCCCTTGTTTTCTTGTCTCAGGTCTCTTTCCTGCGACCCAGGTCGCAACCGACACAGCCGTCGAGGTGAGTCGTGAGGAGCGTCGCGCGGCTGGGCAGGAGGTAGATACTACCTCCGGCTGGAGCATGGAGGAGATCGGGGTGGGCCTTCGGGCCCGCCTGCACGTCCTGGGCGAGTCTGTGGCTCAGCTCCAGGTTGCAGGCTCGTCGATGGTGGCAGCCCTGTGGCCGGATGGCGTGGATCCGGCGTCGATGAGCAGACTCGCTCGCTTGCTTGCAGCTGGCGAGGAATGCCTGGATGCCTGGCGCGCCTCTGCCGCGCGCGGTAGAGCCTATATGGCCCTGCGCTTGGCCAAGTCCTCGTATCGAAACCTGTACTTGGGCAAGCTCGTCACTCAGCGCGACGGCTCGCAGGCGGAGCTGCAGGGTGTGGAGGAGGCACTGCGCGTAAGGGCCAGCGGCATTGCCGAGTACGCTGCTTGGGACGATTTTGTTTTGGAGCGGGGTGAAGATGGCGGTGTGATCCCTGAAGATCTGCACGGCCTTCAGCCCTATGACCCCGATGGCAGCTCCGGCGAGGCGGCCCACGCTGTGGATTCTGCTGCCGCCTCCAGCGGTGCGGCGTACGTCGACTCCGGTGCGGATGGAGCCGGGAGCCCTCGCGAAGGAGACGGCGCAACCGCCTCGGGAGCAGCCAGGGATGGTGAAGCCACCACTTCAGGAGCAGCGGCCGGGGCGGCCGATGAGGCCGCAGCCCCGTAGCCGGTGTCCTGTTGTTCCACCCACTGGGGGATGCAATGAACATCGGCCGTGGGCCAATGCATTTTGAATGTATGTATTCAGCATTATATTTCTATTGCCATGTGTGCTGTTTTATATCTTTATCTTTTGATTCCTGGTTGACTCCTTTTTCTCCAATCCTTGTATTCCTAAGTTTCCACCCCGCCAGCCCGACAGCTGGAAGCCGGTCTGTGACTGGGTCGAGGTTTCTGGCCCTAGAACACAAGACTTAGATTTTTCGAAGCCATCAAGACTTAAAGATTAAGACATAAACCAACAGAGGCCGGCTTGAATGAGATCGTAAATTTGATCGAGCCAACCCGAGCCGGCGACCCTTTTGTAGTCGAACTTTGCATGCATCCCGCCTTACCTGGCGTCGCCTCGCAAGCCGGACGGCCGGAGCCAGTCCGCAGGGTGGTACGAGGTGACCAGGGATCGGTCCGGCTTACACTATGTGTTCTTCTACAATATAGGGAAGGCGTCCGAGTGGCTAGCAAGCCACCGAGCTTGTTAAAGCCAGTAAGGGGCGTACGCTGCGTAGCCCCCGAGCTTATTGAAGCCAGCAAGGGGCGTATGCAGTGTAGCCCCCGGGCTTATTGAAGCCGGCAAGGGGCGTACACAGAGTGAGCACTCTCGATATGAAATCTAAAAAGAAGCATGAGGCATGCTCTTTTTATTCCATTCACTGAGGATCCCTGAAGAGGGAGAAAGATACATATGCATGCTCTTTCCATTGTTTGATACTTGCCTTCTAGAAATATAATGGGCGAAGCAACGCCGCGTTCCATGGACGTTCCGTCTCCTGGCCGGAGTCGTCCCTCTTGCGCTTCCTTGGCTTTTGGGCATCGATCAAGTAGTAAGCGTTGTTGTGCAACGCCCTACTGATGATGAAGGGTCCCTCCCATGGGGATGAGAGCTTGTGTTGGCCGGCAGTGCGCTGGATTCTTCTAAGGACCAAATCTCCCTCCCTGAAAGAGAGAGGCTTGATCTTTTTGCTGTGGTAGTATCTCAGCTTCTGTTGATAGATGGTCGTCCGGTTCAAGGCCAAATCCCTTGCTTCTTCAAGGAGGTCCACGCCGTCTTCTCTTGCTTCCTTCGCCTCCGTTTCCGTGTTTAGGGTGACCCGAGGCGAGTCGAACTCGTTATCCGTGGGAATAATAGCCTCGGACCCATATACGAGGAAGAACGGAGTGAAGCCGGTCGACCGGTTGGGCGTGGTGGGGAGGCTCCATAACACAGCCGGCAGTTCTTCGATCCAGCAGCCGGCCGATCTGACAAGTGGTGCCACCAGTCTTGGCTTGATGCCGGCAAGAATCAGGCCGTTGGCCCTCTCCGCTTGGCCATTCGACTGGGATGTGCCACTGATGCCAAATCGAGCCGGATGCCTACCTTGGAACAGTAGAGCGCCAAAGCGCCTTTGGCGAAGTTGCTACAGTTGTCGGTGATGACGTTGTGGGGGACACCATATCGAACAAAGATGTCCGTGATGAACTTGACAGCCGTGGGGACATCAAGCTTCTTGATAGGTCTGGCTTCAATCCACTTGGTGAATTTGTCGACGGCTACCAAGAGATGAGTCATTCCACCACGAGTCGTCTTGAAGGGTCCTACCATGTCCAGCCCCGAGATGGCGAACGACCATGATAGGGGGATGGTTTTGAGGGCCAAAGGCGGCATGTGGCTCTTTGCACTGAAGAACTGGCAGCCTTCGCATTTGTCGACCAAATCCATGGCCTCCTCGAGGGCCGTGGGCTAGTAGAATCTATGGCGGAACGCCTTGGCCACCAGGGTTCTAGAGGCGGCATGATGCCCGCACTCCCCCTGGTGAATGTCTCTGAGGATCTCCTGTCCCTTTTCTGATTCAACGCAGTGTTGGAACACGCTGGTCACGCTGCGCCGCACCAGCTCGTGATTGATGATGGCGTAGGCTGTAGACCTGCACTGGATCTGCCTCGCCTCCGCCTCGTCTTGAGGAAGCTCGCCGCGAAGGAGAAAGGCCGGGATAGTTTGAGCCCATGACGGAGCCGACACAAGGGCTGGCTCCGCCTCGACCTGACTATTAGGGGCTTCTGCAGCCCCCGAGCTTCATGGAGCAGCGGTCGTGGACTCGAGACGAGGTGTCTCTGGTGCTGTTGTGGCAGCTAGCTCGCCGTCTACCTCCATGACGTCCACCCACTGGGTGTCGAGACGACAAGATTCGGGGCAGGGCGGAGCCGGAGTCGTTGTTGTAGCCGGTGCCGCTATTGGAGTCGGCATGGACAGCGTAGCCGGCACAGGAGCTGTAGCTGGCATAGCTGGTGGAGCCGACGGTGCTTGCACCATGGGCTCAGCTGGTGCCGCTATTGGAGTCGGCATGGCCTGCGTAGCCGGCACAGGAGCTGTAGTCGGCGTAGCTGGTGGAGCCGACGGCGCTTGCACCGTAGAGTCAGCCGGCACGAAGATCGATGCCGACTCAGGAGACGGCCTGATAGACGGCTTATGGAGTTGCTCGGGGGAGACGCCGACTGGGATAGCCTGTCTCATCGAGCCAATCTTTGCCAGTGTATCAGTCGCCTCATTTTCTGCTCTGGGAACGTGGTGGAACTCACAGCCCTCGAAGGGGCCGCTGAGCTGCTGCATGAGGAAGCGGTAGCTTGCCATGTTGGCGTCCCTGGCATCCCATTCGCCAGAAACTTGTTGTACCACCAAGTATGAATCGCCGAAACATAGGAGCCGTCGGATGCCAATCTCCTTGGAGAGTCGGAGGCCATGGGCCACTGCTTCGTACTCGGCGACGTTGTTAGAGGCGGCGAAGTGGATCTGGAGAGCATATTTGAGCTGGTCTCCTTTCGAAGACGTCAAGACGATGCCGGCTCCCAAACCCGTCCGCATCTTCGAGCCGTCGAAGTGCATCCACCAATGTGTAGAGTCTGGAGGTGGCGGCTCGAACTGGGTCTCGGCCCAGTCGACTAAGAAGTCGACCACCACCTGAGATTTGATGGTAGTACGTGGCTCGTACCGAATATCATGGTCCGCCATGGCGATGGACCATTTGGCAATCCTGCCCGTGGCATCACGATTGCTGATGATCTCTGAAAGTGGAGCAGTGCTCACCACAGTGATGGCATGCTCTTGGAAGTATTGCTTCAACTTCTTTACAGCAAGGTAAACACCATAACACATTTTCTGGTAATGTGGGTAGTTCTGCTTGGAGGCGGACAAGACCTCGCTAAGGTAATAGACAGGGCGCTGCACTAGCAGTGCCTTGCCCTCCTCCTTGTGTTGAACTACCAACACTACACTAACCACGCGAGTGGTCGCTGCAATGTATATGAGTATGGGTTCCCTTTCAGCCGGCGCTGCCAAGATTGGCAGGCTCGAGATGACCCGCTTGAGGTCGTGGAAGGCTTTGTCCGCCTGGTCGTTCCACTCGAACTTCGTCGTCTTCTTCATGAGCTGGTAGAGTGGAAGGGCCTTCTCGCAAGCCGGCTGACGGACCGGCTAAGGGACGCCAGGTAGCCGGCGAACTTCTTGACATCTAGGATTCGAGCCGGCCGCACCATCCGCTCGATGGTGCCGATCTTCTCGGGGTTCGCCTCGATGCCGCGAGCGGACACGAAAAACCCCAAGAGTTTGCCGCCTGGAACCCCAAAGACGCACTTCTCCGGGTTGAGCCGGATCTTGTACTCGCGCAGGATGGCGAACGTCTCCCGCAGGTCGTCGAGGAGGCTGAAGTGCTGCTTTGTCTTGACGACGATGTCATCCACATAGACATGAATGTTTCTATCGATCTGTGGCAGTAGGCACTGCTGCATGCAGTGTTGGAACGTCGCACCAGCGTTCTTCAGATCGAACGTCATGGTGGTGTAGCAGTAGGCCCCGAAGGGCGTGATGAAGGAGGTCTTCACGCGATCAGCTGGATCCAGCTTGATTTGATGTTAGCCTGAATAAGCATCCAGAAACGACAGCAATTTGCAGCCTGCAGTGGAGTCGATCACTTGATCTATCCTAGGCAACGCGAAAGGGTCTTTCGGACAGGCCTTATTCACGCTAGTGTAGTCGATACACATTCGCCAGGTGTTGTTCTTCTTCAGCACCACGACTGGATTAGCCAGCCAGTCCGGGTGGAAAACCTCCATGATGAAGCCGGCTGCAAGGAGCCGGGTGATCTCTTCTCTGATTGTGCGTCGCTTCCCCTCGGCGAAGCGGCGCAAAGGTTGTTTCACCGGCTTTGCATCCGGTCGCACGTGAAGTTTGTGATCGGCGTACTTCCTCGGAACACCCGGCATGTCCTTGGGGGACCATGCAAAGATGTCCCGATTCTCATAAAGGAAGTCGACGAGCTCGCCTTCCTATTTGGGGCTGAGGCCAGCCCCGATGGTGACGCACTACTTGGGGTTGGCCGGGTCGAGTGGGACCTGCTTGGTCTCTTTGGCCGGCTTGAAAGAGCCCTCGCCGGCCGACTGGGACGGAGGAGAAGGAATCGCCGGCTGCTCAGTAGCCTGGGCCACGAGCCGGACGATCTGCCGCTTCTCCTCAGCGATCACCAGGGCGTCGACGAGGCAACAGCTATCTTGGGCACACTCGAGCGACTTCTTGTGGTCGCCAACAACAGTGATGATTCCCTTGGGACCCGACATCTTCATCTTCAGGTAGGCATAGTGCGGAATAGCCATGAATTTGGCCAGAGCCGGTGTGCCCAGCAGCGCGTGATATGGGCTGCTGAGGTCCATTACCTCGAACCATATGGACTCTCGGCGGAAGTGAGCCTTATCGCCGAAGAAGACGTCCAGCTCGATTTTACCAATGGGCGAGCGGGACTGCCCAGGCACGATGCCGTGGAAGACAGTACTGGTTGGCAGGACGTCCGTCTCCTTGAGCCTGAGCTTGAGGAGAGTGTCGAGGTAGAGGATGTTGATGTCGCTGCCGCCATCGACCAGCACCCGGGAGAACAGGCAGGTGAGCCTCTTGGAGGCGAAGGTAGGGTCAAGGACGAGCGCGTATGACCCCGGGTTGGGCATCACCGCATGATGGTCCACCCGGCTCCATGTGATTGGTTTGTCAGACCAATGCATGTACTAGGGAACCGGGGAAACCATGGCGTTCACCTCGCGCCGTCTCTGGCGCAGGCTGTGCTTGTCATCGCCTTCACTGGTGAAGACGACGAATGCTCCGTCTTGATGAGGGTAGTCATCATGCAGGTGGTCGTCGTCGCGAGGCAGCGGTGGTGGAACCGGAGCAGGACCAGGAGCCGGTGCACGAGGCGCCGCCTGGACACCTGGGGGAGCTGGCAGGCCGTCCCCTTGCGACAGCCGGCGCGCGAAGCTGCACTGTCGAAGGGTGTGGTTGGACGGCTGCGCCCCAGAATGTATCTTGCACGGGGCGTCGACCAGTTGCTCGAAGGACTACTTGGGCAGCCAGTTGGCGTTGTTCCTGTTGGAACGCTTCCGCGGAGGGCCGGCTTGAGGAGCCGACGTCTCGCCCTCCACGCTGGCTACCAACTTGCTGTTGGAGCGCGAATCCATCTGATCCACCTTGCGCTTGTTGTTGTTCTCGCCGCCTCGGTTGTCCCCAGCCGGCTTGGGAGTAGCCGGTGTAGGGACAGCCTTGTCCGAGGCAGTCACCTTGACGCGCATCGCCGAGTCGGCCGTGGCGTACTTGTCCGCCTTGGCCAAGAGCACCGCCAGAGAGGTGGGCTCGGAGCACATGAGCTTGTGCTTGAGGAGGGTGCCGTCTCGGCAACCGTCGATGAAGTACTGGATGGCTTGTACCTCATGCACCCCCTCGCAGGAGTTGCAGAGCTCTCTCCACCGGGTGACGTAGTCGCGAAGGGGTTCGTCGGGCTTCTGGACGCACATGGCCAGCTCGCGAGGCCGGCCAGGGCGCTTGTAGGTGCCAGTGAAGTTGCGGACGAACGCCTCCTCAAAGTCCACCCAGGAGTTGACGCTGCCGGCGGGAAGGCTGTTAAGCCAAGTCCGAGTCGAGCCGGCCAACATGAGTGGCACGTAGCAGACCGCTACGCGCTTGTTGCCCGTGGCGATACTGACGGTCGTGGTGTAGTCGATCAGCCAGTCCTATGGCTTGGCCGTGCCGTTGTATTTGGGCGTGTCCCGAGGCAGGGTGAAACCTCGGGGGAATGGCTCCCCTCGGATCCGGGGGCCGAAGCAAGCCGGACCGATGGGGCCGTCTTCCTCCAGGAGGGCTGACTGGGCCAGGACGAGGAGGTGCCTGCGGGCGTCCCGATCATCCTGGGGAGTGCGAGTATCGATCCGAGTAGCTAGAAGGGAGGCGCCTCGTGAACCAAAGACATGAGTTCTTCCTGGATGAAGAATCTCACACTCTAAATCACCCTCGTCACCTCCGCGATGCTTGCTCGAAGTGTGCTCGCTCTGGCGCGGGGAGCGCCGGTCTTGACTTCCTTCGCCCCTCTGGCCGGAGGTGCGATGCGAGGAAGATCCTTCTACGTGATGCTGACCGCTAGGGTTGCAGCGTGCTCCGGAGTTGGATCCCGGAGACTCTGACTCGGCCTGGCCGGGGTCAAGCCGAGTCTGTTGCTTGGTGGCGGCGTCAAGGAGATCCTTGACCCGCTTCTCCTGGAAAGCGCGCTCCTCGCCTTCCAGGCTCGCCATCTCCTCCATGGCCGCCTGCGCCGCCCGCATGTTGGCCGCGGGGGTCTCGTAGGTGGGCTGATCGCCGCCTAGGACTTCGGCAATGAACCGGCCACGGCTGCGGACCGACCCAAGCCGGCTAGGGGGCTCGGAAATCGGAGTGAGGCCGTATGCGAAGTTATACTCGCGCTGCGTGGCCTCCATCCGACGCTTTGCCGACGCGACAGCGATGCCCTCCTCCAAGATACGCCTGCGAGCCTCCTCCAGTGAGGCCCGGGCGTCGCTAGGGTTCGCCGAAACAGCGACGGGTGTCTTTAGGCCGGCGATGGCGTCCTGAAGAGTATCAGCGGTGGCAACAGTGGGCTCACCAGCGTCCACTGACGCCTTGCCATGAGCCGCGCCGGTGCTAGTGCTGATAACCATCACTTCCACGACGTTGGAGACGGCGGCGACATGGTATGGGGTGAAGAACCCCACCGACGGCGGAGGGCCGTCGAAGACGAGGACGTTGCTGGGATACACGTCATGGGCAAGCGTCTCAGCGATAGAGAGCCTGCTGAAGCTGGCGCAGAGCGCCTCAACGTCGAAGTCCTCACCGAAGTAGCGTGGACCGTCGTTAAGACGCAGGTCGCTAAAGAGAACGCTGAGGTTCTCCATAGCAGCGATGATGATGCTAGGAAGCGCCTCATCATCAGAATCTTCGTCTGAATCCGCATGGCAGACGGGGACGTCGATCATTATCGGTGTTGCCTCGTCGAAAGTGGGCTCCACGGGCATGCAAACCAATCCGGACGCAATGCATCCGATGGCGTAGGTGCGGGGCCCCGCCGAGGATGTAAAGCCAGCCGATGCCACGATCGGCCCCATGGTGGACGCCAAATGTCGCTGAATACTCACAACATATTCCATAGGTAGGCTAAAGTCGGTGAGAACCAAAGGGACAAAGGAGGGCGCTGGGAACGAGGTTGGTACAAGCATGGAACACACGATGTACCCAGGTTCAGGGCTCTCCGTAGAGATAAGACCCCTAGTCCTGCCGGAGTGTTTGATGTGTATGAATGGATTACAATGTCGCTCCTGGAGCTGTGTTGGGAGGAGCAAGAGGGGAGCAGCCGTCTCGTCTCTGCCTCTCTCTATGAGGTTGGTGGGTATGAATTGTTGTTCGTCCGTGGAATGATCCGATCCCCCTGCATGGAGGGTGATCGGGGGGTTTTATAGGCGAACCCACCGACCTACAATATGGATAAAGGGTACAAGAGTGGGACCCGGCTGGCAGCCTCGCCGGCTAACCAGGGGCCCATGAGAGTCTTGTCTTGTCGCTTGACGGGCCTGCCGGCTGCATGGTCTCGATTGGCTGCGGGACCCGCCGGCTGGCCAATGGATCTCTCACGTAAGGTTGACGCTGAGCACGCGCTGTACGTCGAGCGTCGTACAGCGAGATTCGTCATGAGCAGGTAGTACGACCGCCTCCACTGTTCCCCACGCCGAGTGCAGTAATGGAGTGGGAGTGTGACGGTCCGACACTATGCTAGGTGATGGATCAGAGCCAGGGTAGGTCAGCGGCGTGGCCGCCGATGCTCGTACCTGCCGGACGCTCCGATCCAGTACCTTTGCTGACGCGTAGCTACCTTTAATCGTAAGGTCTCATCCTGACCTACGATCTGATGTGACTTGTGATCCTCGGCCGGCTAGCCTGCTTGGTTAGCCGGCTTGGGCACGGCCGCCTCGTTCCTAGCCGGCTGGACTGACCAAGCCGGTCAGGAAGAGGTAACGGTCTCGACTCTAGCCGGCAGGGGTTGCCTAGCCAGCCAGAAAGATGGCCGCCTCGTCCTCCAGCCGGTAGGCGCGGCCTAGCCGGCCAGAAGACTTGGGCCTTGGGAAACTGTGTTTGTTCATATCCTTTGGGTAGGAAATGAAGGAGTAGGCTCGATGAGCCTACCCGAGGGTTATCCCCCCGACATCCGTGATGTTGAGGGGCCTAAGAAGACCGAAAGCATGGAGACGAGGCTCGAAGCAATGGAGCAACAAGTCTTCAAGTGCCAAGGGATGGTGGAGCGTGGACTCAACGCCAACCACATGATGATCACGGAGTTCACCAACAAGCATAGCATTGATGCCAATGACATTGGGAAGCATCTCTCCAGGCTCTATGACAAGATTCATCAACTCCAGGCCCAGATCTATGACCTGTAGAACCAAAACTATGAGTATGAGTATAGATTTAAATCAATACGGTTGGCTGCAGATTTGAGGATTCCGGAGACTCGTTCATCTTTCCATGATGGAGCACCTATGCCTTGGAAGACGGAGGATCAAACTCATGTTGCAACAACTCCACCATCACCACCAAAGGAAGACAACTGAGCATTGGTATGGGCAATCCCCTTGGCTTGTGCCAAGCTTGGGGGAGTTGCCCCGGTATCGTATCACCATCACATCTTTTGCCTTTACCTACGTTTTAGTTTTCCTTTTCAGTTTTCTCTTTCTCTAGTAGTTTAAAAGTCTTAGTGTTTTAGTCTTGAGTTTTGCTTTGTGCCCCCCCCCCGATGTATTCAAGCTCGTGAGCCATATAATAAAGAGTGTCTTAGTTGAAGGGCTTTGCCTCTTGCCATGATCAAAAGAGTGAGAATAGAACAAAAGCATGAAAGATCATGTAATGATCTTATGGGAAGTGATGGCTTCACATATAAAAAGAATGAGGATTGGAACTTGTTGAGGGTAGGCAAACGTAGACCTTGGTCATGGTTGCAATTAATAGGAAGTGATAAAGAAGGAGAGGTTCACATATAAATATATCTCTATGATTGTGAACACTCACTAAACTATTGCATGCCTAGAAGTAGATGTTGGACAAGGAAGACAACATAATGAATTGTGTTTGCTTGGCTCTGAACAATGTTATATGATTAGAGATCCCTTAGCATGTGACGATTGCTTCCACCTCATATTAGTCAAAACCTCATGCACCAAGTAGAGATACTACTTGTGCATCCATAAACCTTCAAACCATTTTTGCCATGAGTGTCCACCATACCTACCTATGGATTGAATAAGATCCCCCAAGTAAGTTGTCATCGGTGCAAGCAATAAAAATTGCTCTCTAATATGTATGATCTATTAGTGTGTGGAAAATAAGCTTTGTACGAACCTGTGATGAGGAAGACATAAAGGCGACAGACTGCATAATAATGTTCTTTATCACAGGAGGCAATATAAAGTGACGTTCCTCCGCACTAAGAGGACACGCATCCAAACCTCAAAACCGCATGACAACCTCTGCTTCCCTCTGCGAAGGGCCTATCTTGTACCTTTACTTTTTGCCCTTGAAAGAGTCATGGTGATCTTCACCAATTCCTTATTTTGCCTTTATCTTGGCTAACGTCATATGCTTGGGAAAGATCTATATTCATATGTCAAGTTGGAGGTAGGCATTCATGAATTATTATTGTTGACATTACCCTTGAGGTAAGCAGTTGGGAGGCAAAGCTGTAAGCCCCTATCTTTCTCTGTGTCCAGCTGAAACTTTGATCTCATGAGTACCACGTGAGTTGTAGCAATTGTAGAGAACGAAAGAATGATTGAGTATGTGGATTTTCTTTACAAGCTCTTATTTGACTCTTTCTGATGTTGTGATAAATTGCAATTGCTTCAATGACTAAAGGCTATCGGTTGTTACTTCTCGGTAAGGTTCTTGATCCATGCTTTACTTTGTGAAGGAATTATCACTTTAGGATGAGAGATTATATGTTGGTATTGTTGTTCTGATCTTGATCATGATGCATGCATGTTCGTATCTTGTTTTGTCGACACCTCTCTCCCTAAACATGTGGACATATTTATTGAGCTAGGCTTTCGCTTGAGGACAAGCGAGGTCTAAGCTTGGGGGAGTTGATACATCCAATTTGCATCATGTTTTCATGTTGATATTTATCGCTTCTTTGGCTGTTATTTCACTTCACGGTACAATTCTTATGCTTTTTCTCTCTTATTTTGCAAGGTTTACATGAAGAGGGAGAATGTCGGCAACGGGAATTCTGGCCTGAAAGTGGAGCAAAGCTGAGATACCTATTCTGCGCAACTCCAAACGCCGTAAAAATCAACGAGGTTTTTTTTTCGGATTTATAAAAATACCGGGCCGAATAAGTGCGAGAGGGGCGCCAGGGGTTGGCCACAAGCCTGCACGTCGCGGCCACCCCCCCAGTCCGCGCCATGAGGGCTTGTGGGCAACCTGCTCGCCCACTGGCCCCCCTCTTCTGCTATATGAAGGGTTTCGTCTGGAAAAAAATCAAGGAGGAGCTTTTTAGTGGATTCGCCGCCGCCACGAGGCGGAACTTGAGCAGAACCAATCTAGAGCTCCGGCAGGACGATCCTGCCGGGGAAACTTCCCTCACGGAGGGGGAAATCGTTACCATCGTCATCACCAACACTCCTCTCATCGGAGGGGACTCGTCACCATCAACATCTTCATCAGCACCATCTCATCTCCAAACCCTAGTTCATCACTTGTAACCAATCTCCGTCTCACGACTCCGATTGGTACTTGTAAGGTTGCTAGTAGTGTTAATTACTCTTTGTAGTTGATGCTAGTTGGATTATTTGGTGGAAGAGTTTATGTTCAGATCCTTGATGCTACTCATTACCTCTCTGGTCATGAATATGATTATGCTTTGTGAGTAGTTACTTTTGTTCCTGAGGACATGGGATAAGTCATGCTATAAGTAGTCATGTGAATTTGGTATTCGTTTGGTAATTTGATATGGTGTATGTTGTTTTTCCTTTGTGTATGCTATAAGTAGTCATGTGAATATGGTGAATGATGAGCGAGTGCTTCTAGTCACCCACATCGATAGAGGTTTTTCCTTTCCCCCACACCCCTTTTCCCGAGCATTTCTTGGTTTCTTCGGGGCTCAACTCCACCACCTTCCCCCCAATGTTGTCTCGTACTTATCTACGTTTGTATCCCTGTGCGAGTACTTCCTTGGGTGTCATCCGCATTGGGGGTTGTTCAACCGCTTGTTCACGTGTCGAGTGATGACCGTGAAGACAAATTCTCTGTCGGGGGGGCAATGTGGTGTAGCTTTGTGGAGGCTTAGGTATTCAGCTCACGGGCAAGAGTAGCTTCCCCGAGATGAGTTTTCCAGATTCAGTGAAGAACTGGCAGGATTCTTGGTTTTACTTCCAAGACGTCCCGGTCGGCGAGGGTCATTCGGGCATCCCACCCTATGCTGAGGCGTTGGAGAATAAACTCAAGGCCATCACTCTGGTGAGGGACAATCTCAGGGGCTCTAGTTTGGTGCCCCCTTTCTCGGCGGAGCTCCTGTCGAATGAGGTAAGCTATCGAGCATCTGTACCGAGTGAACATCTTCATTGCTTCAATTCCCATTTGTGATTTTTCTTTCTTCATTCAGTAGTTTTTTATAGGGCTCATGAGTTCCTTCCGGTGGTTGACTATTTGCCCATTGATGCAAAGAGTGACACTGAGAACCAGGACACCGAGCACCCGGAGGGCTCGGAGGATGACGAAGATGATGACTGCGATGATGAGGAGACGGAGGAGAGCGACGACGAGCACGGAGATGAGGCAACATCTTCTCCGTCTAACGAGGTTCCAGCCGAGACCCGTTCCAAGGTGCGTTAGGACCCTGGAGTCTGTGCTGGAGCCCTAAAGACTCTATTGGTGGTGAATCCTAGTGCGTCGGTGATGCCGACTCGCAGTTCCAAACAGGGTCGGAGCGAGCCTGAGACGCTGTCGGAGCAGGTCGCCAAGCAGCCTAAGATCACAAGCTCCAAACCACGCAACGCCGTTCTGTCGCGCATCAAGGTTGACGTACTCGTGGCTTCAGTGTAAGTATTCTCGCCGAGTGATTCATACCAGTTTGAGCAATGTCTTCTGAGTGGTGATTGGATTTTTGTTGTTTCTGTTATAGGCCCGATACTTTGACTGCTTCACTGGACCAAGACCTCTAACAAAGGTAGATTCGGTGTTGATGTCGCTTCACCTAAGGTAATCCTTGAGCTTTTCTGGTGATCCATTCGAGACTCAGGTTTTGGCCATACAAGTGGCCTTCTGAATGTCTTGTGAGCATGTGTAGAGCCGCGAAACGTGATTGAACTCGATGTCGACATCTCGTCTATAGTTGGAGAAGTGCTGAAGCAGGCTCCGACTCCCAGCCGAGTGAGCATCAAGGCCAAGACTCATGTGGTGCAGAAGACCACTTCGGCTGGGGCGTCACTCGAACTATATTCGCTGACCACTCCGTTATCTCTCCCCAAGGATCGCAATATCTTCGAGCTCCACCATACCATGGAGGATCAGGAGGGGGTGCGCAAGGAAGCCTTGTCTCAACTGGATGTGATGGTTGGGCGATTGAAGGAGGCGTATGATGCGAGTGAAGCTGTGGAGAAGAACATTCGGTGAGTCCTTCACGTACACATTTGTTTGATACTTGTTTATGAATCTGTTGTTGAGTGGGAATCCAGAGTGGGCATGCTTGGAGGCACACCCGCTCGGAGTTTTCTTACAGTGGGGGCACGCTGAGCGGACCCACTGGGTGTAGTTCCCAAGGCTACCATTGACTGAGGCAATCGGTGGTAGTATTATTTTCTTTGTATGTTCGGCAGAGGCTAGTAGGGTGCGAAGCCCTTTTCTTTCCTCTATCTCTCTAGTGGGGGCGTGCTGAGAGCACCCACTGGGTGTAGTCCCTGAGGCTACCGTGGACTGAGGCAGTCGACAATAGTCTTAGTTTCCTTGTCTTGATCGATAGAGGCTGGTCGGGTGTGGAGCCCTTGTCCTCTATCTCTCCAGTGGGGGGGCGCTGAGCGCACCCACTGGCTGTAGTCCCCGAGGCTATCGTCGATTGAAGAAGTTGGCGGTAGTCTTAGAGTTGTGATACTATATTATGCCTTACTTGTATTTGCTGATGGCAGACTACTTGCGGGTCCGGGGGCTGTGATGATGTTGTGGAGAAAGAGTTGTAGGAACTCCGACTAAGCCTCGATGCGGAAAAAGCCAAGAACAAGTGACTGGAGCAGGAAAAACAAACAGCTGAAGGTAAGCTCTCACCATCCGACTGACCCCGCTTTGGTCATCTTTTCTTATCCGACTGAGGTTGTCTTGTGAGATCGCCTTTATGAGAGGCAGAAGAATCCCATTGCTCTAGTTACCATGAAGGATGCCCTCGAGAAGAGGGATGAAGAGCTCGCATCCACTTGGAAGGAGCCCAAGCAGAAGACCCAGGCGGCCGAAGCCAAGCTCAATACGGTTGGACCATTGGAAGAAGAGAATCGGCTTCTGAAAGACAGTGCAGAGAAGATTGTAGCGGAGCTTGCCGAGCTGAAGAAGCACTATGCCAAGTGGGAGGCCAAATTTGAGAAGGTCGCCGCCAAGAAGGCTGAGCTGGAGAAGTTCATTGAGGACTTTAGCGTGGAACTTTGTGAGAAGCTGAAAGGTATGTTGATCGTCTGAATGCTTCCCCATTGCCACTCTGAAATTTCTGAGTGACGTTTCTCATCCTTTGTTTTCCCGCTGAGTGCAGCCTTCGCCGCTGATGTTGAAGAAGAGACGACGCGGATAGAGAAAGAGCTTGATCCCAAGAGAGGGCTTCTGAAGGATAGTGCTGCTTTGTCTCTCCTTAGGCCGGAGGCTCGCGTCGATTACATACTGGCTTGTTTCAAGTGGCTCCAGTCGGTCGTTGGGGAGATAGACCAGGAGAAAGCCCCTGATAGTACACCCGTGAAGGATGCCCAGACCATCGTGAACCGTGTGAAGGCCATTCCCCATGAACTCAAGTCGTGGAAGAAGTCATCGGCGAGGGCCGGAGCTGACATTGCCCTTTCACTTGTCTGCATCCGTTGTAAAGGGGTGGATGAAGAAAAGCTGAAGAGTCTCTGGGTCATCAACCGCAAAAGCGCCAAGTTCGAAGACTTCATGGAGATGTTCATGGCGGCCGCTACTCGGATTGCGGATGGAATCGATCTTGACACCTTCATGGAAGTAGTGGAATCTTCGGCCTCCGAGTGATGCTCGGATGAAAGACATATAAGTTTTAATTCGCCACGAAATGCCAAGTGGTTTTATGTAACCCCAAACTTTGAGTAGGCACTAAGCCCTCTCTTATGCGTACCTTTGGGTGAACTTGATTCCGTTTATCCATGTTTGAGTTTGGATCTTATTTGCTTGGTCGCCTTTATTTGGGGTCACTTTTACTCGGCCAAAAACTGGTTCGCGTCCGAGTCCCTGAGTGTGGAGGTTGTCCTCCCTCAGGATTGTTTTTTACTTAGGTTAAAGCTGGTTCGCAGCTAAGCCCCCAAGTGTGGAAGTTGTCCTCACTCGGGATCTTTTTTCACTTAGGCGAATGCTGGTTCGCAGCTAAGTCCCTGAGTGTGGAGGTTGTCCTCACTCGGGATCGGGTTTTGACTTAGGCAAATGCTGGTTTGCAGCTAAGCCCCCAAGTGTGGAGGTTGCCCTCACTCGGGGTCGTTTGTGACTTAGGAGAATGCTAGTTCGCAGCTAAGCCCCCCAAGTGTGGAGGTTGTCCTCACTCGGTATCGTTTGTGACTTAGGAGAAAGCTAGTTCGCAGCTAAGCCCCCGAGTGTGGAGGTTGTCCACACTCGGGCTCGTTTCTCCCTAGGCGAAAGCGGAATCGCTGCTAGGGATGATTGTCCTATTCATCTTGGCATCTGAATGAAGATCTTGCCTTCGTTCAGAACCGCTTTAACTTAGGAGAAAGCTGGTTTGCAACTAAGCCCCCGAGTGTGGACGTTGTCCACAGTTGGGGAAGGGTTTACCTTAGGCAAAACAAGTTCGCTACCAAGAAATGTTTGTTTTGTTTATCTTGGCGTCCCAATGGAGATCTTGCCTTCATTCGGAACCGCTTTAACTTAGGCGAAAACTGGCTCGCAGCTAAGCCCCCGAGTGTGGAGGCTTCCAAGATCACTCACGGAAGGGTTTACCTTAGGAGAAACAGGTTCTCTACCAAAGAAATGATTGTTCTAGCGAACACGTTGATGGTATGTCCATCTTGGTGTTCGAATGAAGATCTTGTCTTCATTCGGAACCATTTTAACTTAGGTGAAAGGTGGCTTGTAGGTAAGCCCCGAGTGAGGAGGTTGTCAAGCCTCTATGTATCTGTGCCATCCCTGGATCGGTATGCTGGCACACACAGTACATCAATGTATATATCAAAGTGCAATCACATGTAAATAATGTTAAATTGATATATACCTCAAAAATCTCAGCGGAAATAGTCAAAGGGAGTGGAGTCCCAATAAACACCAATGGCAGGTTGAGTGCGGACCGTAACCCTGAATCGTACTCTTACTCGTCGAAGAAAATATCTGCAACATAAGACGTTGCAGCCGTGTAGGTCAGCATATTGAATGTGCCGACAAGTCACAAAAGAGAGGGGTAAAATATCATCTATACTATATGCATATATGGCAGGTGGGGCTGTAAGTCTTTACCGGAAAGCAAAGTTTTCTCCTACAACAAGAGAGGGACTAAAAGCAAAATATTACTACATTGTTGGTTGTTAATGTGATGGTTCCAGCAACCAGTTCTCATACCCAAGTTATAAATATTACCCACATCAATAAGATTTATTGGTGTTGAGAATTCCTGATAGTTTCAGTTCCTTTGGCTCAAGTTGTCCATGACCGTGGACACGGCTAATCGATTAGGTTTGAGTATACTGCAGAGTTTTGCACACATTCCCCACAAGATTTGATCGCCTCCGTTGAAATCCTTGCACTTCATGGTGTTTGAGAACCGGATGATCAAAACATGGTCTTTCAACGGGTTCCTCTGAGACTCTGATGGTGCCCATCCAATCCTACCGTTCTTCTACATCTCGTAGCACCGCCTGTCCAGAGTCACCACGTTGTCCAACCAAGCCAGAGCCCATAATGACTTGTGGTTGTGCAGGTAAGCCTTGGGTCTTGAAGTATCCATCCATCTCTTCATACCTGGGTGAAGCTTTCCTCAAGATGTCATGGCGCTTCTCCATGCATCCCGGGTCGTCCACTGGTTTCCCCAGGGAGCCCATCTAAAACATCCTTCACCAAGAGGTACATTTCGTTCTAAGGACTTGCGAGTCTTTGAGTCTTCAGGTCTTGATTATTAAGTTCTCACAACACTCATGATAAACACTCAACCAAACCCCGTCTACTAGGAGCATAGCACAATAACGTCCCAGCCAAATTAACAAGGGTGATGGGTGCCTACCACATGATACTACATCAAGATCCAAATTTCCAAGTACCTACTTTGCATGCAATTGGGTGAAGAAGATAGAACTATTATGCATATAAAACATATGTAGAATATGATCAACGTGACTTGCCTTGCTGATGGTTCTCGAGCTCGAGCGCCTCCAGATAACAAGCTTCACACTCTGGATAATCTATCGAGACAAACAATTTCACACAATAAGCACCACAATGACAAGAAATCAAAATAAAGCATCTAATAAGAAAATAGCTATAGCACACGGTGAAAAACTGTCTTCCATAACCAAATCAGAATATGTTTTGGTGAAAACCCCAAGATAAATATCTCAAAAATTCTGAAACTAAACCTACTGATAAATAAGATCACTAGTGATCAGTAGCAAAAATAATTAATTAAAAAGCTATTTTTAAACTCCCGGTATAAGCAAAACAAGATTGAAACCAAATCTGTTCTAACTCAAATTTTATAAATTAAAATATAGTCAAATTATATATTTTCGAAAACTACAAGAAATGTGTGATATAATGCAAAAAGAATCACTTTAATTAGATTTTTACAATAAAAGTTATTAAGAAAACAAAATCAGAACGATTTCTGTTTTGAAAACAGAAAACTGAATTAAAAAAAAAGATTACCTACGTGCTACAGGGAAGATAACACTGGCAAGGGTGAACGGCAGCGAGGAAAGGCTGCTCCGGCGAGGGGGGTCGCCGGCGGGGAGGGGGAACGGCGGAGGAGGTACTGGCGCTGTGGAGAGGAGCGTCAGTGGCGTCCTGGAGGCGAGGGGTGGCGTCCTGGGCTCCTGGCGTCCTTCTGGCGAGCTCATGCATTCTTGGCAGGGAGGCGGCGAGGTGGTGCTGGCCTGCAGGGGGGCGAAGAGGTGGGGGAGGTGGCGGGGGGCGCGACAGGGGTAGGGGAGTGGGGAGGTGGCGCTGCAGGGGTAGGGTGAGGCACCAGGGGCTCCTGCTGCCTCATTCTTGGCAAGAAGAACGATGGTGGGGGCGTCTACAGGCAAGGAGAGGGTGAGCTGATGGGGAAAATGGAACGAGGAGGGAAGGGGCGTTCTTATAGTGGTGATGGGAGTCGAGGGACGGAAGTAGAGCCCGTGAATCGGGGGAGGGAAGCTTCGTGGGAAGCTTCTGCCATGGCCAGAGAAGGAAGATCGTGAGGAGGAAGAAGAAGGTGGGATTGGGCCAGATTCGTTTCCTAACGTGGCCCAAGTACATTCCTAAAATAAGAGATCTCTTTCTCTTTTTATTAAAACAGGAATTAATACGATTAAAAGGAAATAGAATATCCTCGGAATATAGGGGTATAATATATTAAAATTTTCAGAAAAATAATCCAAAAATATGGACATTTTTCCACGGCCAAAAAAATACTTCAAAAAAATCCATAAAATCCCTAAATTGGTTTATTTCCTTTTTGAAAATATTTTACAAATACCCCTTGGGTTTTATGGTTCAAATATTTCAAGGAATATCCCTGGTTTGGAGGGTCATGTTCCTCCTCTCTTTTTCTTGCTTGGCAAGATATTGTTCCCAGCATTCCGTGAGTGAAGAAAAATAAAATGCAAAGCAAAAAATCGAAAGAAATTCAAATGCCACCTTGATTCAAATTCTTTATAGTTGAAGAAGTCATGCTATCTTCTCTCGATGATTTTAAATGGAGGAAATTTGAATTCACAGGAAAAAGGGGAAAGTCATTTTATTCCCTCTCATTCAAAAGTTTTAAAAAGTTTCAAACTTCACTCAAGTTTCAATAATTCAAACAACCAAACAATCAATCTAATAATTATATTAACATTTCAAAATTTGGGATGTTACAAAGCACTTTATTCTTCTAATCATTCAGATTCATTACAGGAATGAAAAAGAAAATTTCTATGTGTAGAACTTGCGAAGCAGGTCCGCGTTCCAGGTTTTGTGCTCCTCCACATCGTTATCGATGTTGTACAACCCATAAGCTCCATTTTGCAGGACTTTGGAGATGGTGAATGGCCCTTGCCACGGAAGTGCCAGCTTGTGGATTTTCTGTTGGTCCAGTCGGAGGACGAAATCTTCCACTTGAAACGCTCGGCCCCTGACTTGCTTGTCATGGTAGCGTCGTAGGTCTTTCTGCTACGCCGTGGACCGAATGGGGGCCAGCTCTCTCTCTTCCTCTAGAAGATCAAAATTGTCTTGGCGTGCTGCTTCAGATTCAGCTTCATTGTAGTGCTCCACTCGGGGAGAGTTGTGACGCAAGTCACTCGGCAAAACGGCTTCCGACCCATACACCATGAACAATGGAGTATGCCTGGTTGAAAGATTCGGAGTCGTTCACATACCCCACATGACGGATGGTAATTATTCTACCCATGCGCCCGCGACATATTTAAGGTCTCTCATTAGACGGGGCTTCAGTCCTTGAAGTATCATACCATTCGCTCGTTCCGCCTGCCCATTCCACTATCGGTGCGCCATGGAGGTGTAATTAACCAGAGTGCCTTGGGAGAGACAAAACTCGCGGAACTCTTCCGAGTCGAAGTTGGTTTTGTTGTTGGTGATAATGTCGTGAGGGACTCCGAATCTGAAGATAATCTGCCGAATGAAGCTGACGGTAGTCGCCGCGTCCAAGTTTTTGATGGGTTTAGCTTAGACCCACTCGGTTAACTTATCCACCGCAACTAGCATGTGGGTGAATCCACTGGTCTCGGTGCGCAAAGGGTCGACCATGTCGAGGTTGTTGGGGATCGTAGTAATTTGAAAAAATTCCTAGGTCATACAAGGATCTATCTATGGAGAAACCAACAACGAGAGAGGTTGTAGAGCATCTTCATACCTTTGAAGATCGCTAAGCGGAAGCGTTACTATGAACGCGGTTGATGGAGTTGTACTCGCTGCGATTGAGATCGCGGTGGATTCCGATCTATGTGTCGAACTACGGCACCTCCGCGTTCAACACACGTGCAGCCCCGTGACGTCTCCAACACCTTGAACCAGCAAGGAGGAAGGAGAGGTTGAGGGAGAGAGCTCCAGTAGCACGATGGCGTGGTGGTGGTGGACCTACGTGGTTCTTCGGCACAGCTTCGCTAAGCTATGCGGAGAACGAGGATAGAGAGAGGAAGGGCTGCGCATAGAGAGAGAGAGAGAGTTTTCGTGTCACAAATCAGCCAAAAACTCCACTATGCATAGGGGGGGAGGGAGGAGGTGCCCACCCTTAGGGTTCCCACCCCAAGGGGTGCGACAACCCCATCTAGGGCTGGTGGTGGCGGCCAGGAAGGGAGGAGGGGTGTGGTGCACCCCAGATGGGCCATGGGCCCATCTGCTTTAGGGTTTCCCCCCTTCCCTCTCAACCTGCGTCTTGGGCCTTGGTGGGAGGCGCACCAGCCCACTATGGGCTGGTTCCCTTCCACCTTTTGGCCCATGTCACCCTTTGGGGCTGGTGGCCCCTCCCAGTGGACCCCTGGAACCCTTCCGGTGGTCCTGGTACGTTACCGGTGACGCCCGAAACATTTCCGGTGTCCAAACCCCCTCATCCTATATATCAATCTTCAGCTCCGGGCCATTCCGGAGCTCCTCGTGATGTCGGGGATCTCATCCGGGACTTCGTACAACCTTAGGTAACAACGTACACTATTTCCTTATAACCCTGACATCATCGAACCTTAAGTGTGTAGACCCTACGGGTTCGGGAGACATGCATACATGACCGAGACATCTCTCCGGCCAATAACCAACAACGGGGTCTGGATATCCATGTTGGTTCCCACATGTTCCACGATGATCTCATCGGATGAACCATAATGTCAAGGATTAAATCAATCCCGTATGCAATTCCCTTTGTCTACCGGTATGATACTTGCCCGAGATTCGATCGTCCGTATTCCTATACCTTGTTCAATCTTGTTACCGACAAGTCTCTTTACTCGTTCCATCACACATCATCCCGTGACTAACTCCTTAGTCACACTAAGCTCAATATGATGATGAATTACTGAGTGGGCCCAGATATACCTCTCCCTCACACGGAGTGACAAATCCCGGTCTCGATTCGTACAACCCAACAGACACTTTTAGAGATACCCGTAGTGCACCTTTATAATCACCCAGTTACGTTGTGATGTTTGGTACACCCAAAGTACTCCTACGGTATCCGGGAGTTGCACAATCTCACGGTCTAAGAAAATGATACTTGACATTAGAAAAGCTTTAGCAGACGAACAACACGATCTAGTGCTATGCTTAGGATTGGGTCTTGTCCATCACATCATTCCCCAATGATGTGATCCCGTTATCAATGACATCCAATGTCCATGATCAAGAAACCATGACCATATATTGATCAATGAGCTATCCAACTAGAGGCTCACTAGGGACACATTGTGATCTATATATTCACACATGTATTATTGTTTCTGATTAATACAATTATAGCATGAATAACAGACAATTATCATGAACTGGAAATATAATAATAACCACTTTATTATTGCCTCTAGGGCATATTTCCAACAGTCTCCCACTTGCACTAGAGTCAATAATCTAGTTACATTGTGATAAGTCGAACATCCATAGAGTTCTGGTGTTGATCATGCTTTGCCTGTGGAAGAGGTTTAGTCAACGGGTCCACGGCATTCAGATCCGTATGTACTTTACAAATATCTATATCTCCATCCTGGATGTATCCAGGAATGGAGTTGAAGCGGCGCTTGATGTGCTTGGTCTTCTTGTGAAACATGGGCTCCTTTGCAATAGCAATAGCTCCAGTGTTGTCAGAGAATAGAGTCATCGGGCCTGACGCACTTGTAATCACTCCTGGGTTCGTGATGAACTCCCTCATCCAGACTCCTTCTTGTGCTCCTTCCGAAGCAGCTATGTACTCCGCTTCACATGTAGATGACACCACGATGCTTCGCTTGCAACTGCACCAGCTAACTGCCCCATTATTCAAAACATACACGTATCCGGTTTGTGACTTGGAGTCATCCGGATCTGTGTCGAAGCTAGCATCGACATAACCCTTTACGACGAGCTCTTCGGCACCTCCATAGACGAGAAACATATCTTTAGTCCTTTTCACGTACTTTAGGATATTCTTGACCGATGTCTAGTGATCCACTCCTGGATCACTCTGGTACCTCCCTACCAAACTTATGGCAAGGTTCACATCAGGTCTGGTACATAGCATGGCATACAAGATAGAGCCTATGGTTGAAGCATAGGGGATGGTACTCATCTTTTCTCTATCTTCTGCCGTGGTCGGTCATTGAGTCACACTCAACCTCACACCTTGCAATACTGGCAAGAACCCCTTCTTAGCCTTCTCCATATTGAACTTCTTCAGTATCTTGTCAAGGTATGTGCTTTGTGAAAGACCTATGAGGCGTATCGATCTATCTCTATAGATCTTGATGCCTAATATGTAAGCAGCTTCTCCAAGGTCCTTCATTGAAAAACTCTTATTCAAATAGGCCTTGATGCTTTCCAATAGTTCTATATCATTTCCCATCAACAATATGTCATCCACATATAATATGAGAAATGCTATAGAGCTCCCACTCACTTTCTCGTAAATACATGCTTCTCCATAAGTCTGTATAAACCCAAACGCTTTGATCACCTCATCAAAGCGAATGTTCCAACTCCAAGATGCTTGCGCCAGCCCATAGATGGAGCGCTGGAGCTTGCATACCTTGTTAGCATCGCTAGGATCGACAAAACCTTCTGTCTATATGATATACAATTCTTCTTTAAGAAAGTCGTTCAGGAATGTTGTTTTGACGTCCATTTGCCAGATTTCATAATCATAAAATGCGGCAATTGCTAACATGATTCGGACCGACTTCAACATCGCTACGGGTGAGAAGGTCTCATCGTATTCAATCCCTTGAACTTGTCTATAACCCTTAGCGACAAGTCAAACCTTATAGATGGTCACATTACCATCCGCGTCAGTCTTCTTCTTGAAGATCCATTTATTTTCTATGGTTCGCCGATCATCGGGCAAGTCCACCAAAGTCCATACTTTGTTCTCATACATGGATCCTATCTCGGATTTCATGGCCTCATGCCATTAGTTGGAATCCGGGCCCGCCATCCCTTCTTCATAGTTCGAAGTTTCAATGTTGTCCAACAACATGATTTCGATGACAGGGTTGTCATACCATTCTGGTGCAGAACGTACCCTTGTCGACCTTCGAGGTTCAATAGCAACTTGTTCCAAAGTGTCATGATCATCATCATTAACTTCATCTCTAGCCGGTGCACGCATATCAGAAACATTTTCTTGCGCTGCGCTACTCTCCGGTTCGAGAGGAGGTACAATTACCTCATCAAGTTCTATTTTCCTCCCACTTACTTCTTTCGAGAGAAACTCTTTCTCTAGAAAGGATCTGTTCTTAGCAACAAAGATCTTGCCTTTGGATCTAAGATAGAAGGTGTACCCAATAGTTTCCTTAGGGTATCCTATGAAGACGCATTTTTCCGCTTTGGGTTCAAGCTTCTCTAGTAGAAGTTTCTTCACATAAGCATCGCAGCCCCAAACTTTAAGAAACGACAGCTTAGGTTTCTTGCCAAACCATAATTCATACGATGTCGTCTCAACGGATTTAGATGGTGCCCTATTTAAAGTGAATGTGGCCGTTTCCAATGCATATCCCCAAAATGATAGCGGTAAATCGGTAAGAGACATCATAGATCACACCATGTCCAATAAAGTGCGATTACGACGTTCAGACGCACCGTTACGATGCGGTGTGCCAGGCGGCATGAGTTGTGAAACAATTCCACATTTCCATAGGTGTGTTTGCCAAACTCATAACTCAAATATTCTCCTCCACGATCAGATCGTAGAAACTTTATTTTCTTGTCGTGTTGATTCTCCACCTCACTCTGAAATTCCTTGAACTTTTCAAAGGTTTCAGACTTGTGTTTCATTAAGTAGACATACCCATATCTACTTAAATCATCAGTGAGGGTGAGAACATAACGATAACCACCGCGAGCTTCAACGCTCATTGGACCGCATACATCGGTATGTATTATTTTCAATAAGTTAGTTGCTCGCTCCATTGTTCTGGAGAACGGAGTCTTGGTCATCTTGCCCATGAGGCATGGTTCACATGTGTCAAATGATTCAAAATCAAGTGACTCCAAAAGTCCATCTGTATGGAGTTTCTTCATGCGCTTTACGCCGATATGACCAAGGCGGCAGTGCCACAAGTATGTGGGACTATCATTATCAACCTTAAATCTTTTGGTACTCACACTATGGATATGTGTAACATCACGATCGAGATTCATCAGGAATAAACCATTAACCAGCAGGGCATGACCATAAAACATACCACTCATATAAATAGAACAACCATTATTCTCATGTTTAAATGAGTAGCCATCTTGCATCAAGCGATACCCCGATACAATGTTCATGCTCAAAGCCGGTACTAAATAACCATTATTAAGGTTTAAAACTAATCTCGAAGGTAGATGTAGAGGTAGCGTGCCGACGGTGATCACATCAACCTTGGAACCATTTCCGACGCGCATCGTCACCTCGTCCTTAGCGAGCCTACGCTTGTTCCGTAGTTCGTGCTTAGAGTTGCAAATGTGAGCAACAACACCGGTATCAAATACCCAGGAGCTACTACGAGCGCTCTTAAGGTACACATTAATAACAATTATATCACATATACCTTTGGCGTTGCCGGCATTCTTGTCTGCTAAGTACTTGGGGCAATTCCGCTTCCAGTGACCGGTTCCCTTGCAGTAGTAGCACTCAGTCCCAGGCATAGGTCCTTTCTTTGACTTCTTCCCGGCAGCTGGCTTACCGGGCGCGGCAACAACTTTGCCGTCTTTATTGAAGTTTTTCTTTCCCTTGCCTTTCTTGAAACCGGTGGTCTTATTGACCATCAACACTTGATGTTCTTTCTTGATTTCTACCTCTACAGATTTCAGCATTGAATACAACTCGGGAATAGTCTTTTCCATCCCTTGCATGTTGTAATTCATCACAAAGCCTTTATAGGTAGGTGGAAGCGACTGGAGGATTCTGTCAATGACCGCATCATCCGGAAGTTCAACTCCCAGCTGAGTCAAGCGGTTGTGCAACCCAGACATTCTGAGTATGTGCTCACTGACGGAACTATTCTCCTCCATCTTACAACTAAAGAACTTGTCGGAGACTTCATATCTCTCGGCCCGAGCATGAGCTTGAAAAACAAGTTTCAGGTCCTCGAACATCTCATATGCTCCGTGTTGCTCAAAACACCTTTGGAGCCCTGGTTCTAAACTGTAAAGCATGCCACACTGAACGAGAGAGTAGTCATCACTCCGTGACTGCTAGGCATTCCTAGCATCTTGGTCTAACGCGGGAACGGGAGGATCACCTAGCGGTGCATCAAGGACATATGCCTTCTTGGAAGCCACGAGGATGAGCTTTAAGTTACGAGCCCAGTCTGCATTGTTGTTCCCATCGTCTTTCAGCTTGATTTTCTCTAGGAACGCGTTGAAGTTGAATGGGACATTTGCGTTGGCCATTGGATCTACAATATTTGTAAAGACACATTTAGACTAAGTTCATGATAATTAAGTTCATCTAATCAAATTACTAATGAACTCCCACTTAGATCGACATCCCTCTAGTCATCCAAGTGTTACATGATCCACGTCGACTAGCCCGTGTCCGATCATCACGTGAGACGGACTAGTCATCAATGGTGAGCATCTCCATGCTGATCGTATCAACCATACAACTCATGTTCGACCTTTTGGTCTCCCATATTCAAGGCCATGTCTGTACATGCTAGGCTCGTTGAGTCAACCTAAGTGTTTTGCATGTGTAAAATGGCTTACACCCGTTGTATGCGAACGTTAGAATCTATCACACCCGATCATCACGTGGTTCTTAGAGACAACGAACCTTTGCAACGGTGCACACTTAGGGGAATACTTATCTCGAAGTTTTAATGAGGGGTCATCTTATCTTTGCTACCGTCATTCTAAGCAATAAGATGTAAAACATGATAAACATCACATGCAATCATATAGTGACATGATATGTCCAATATCATCTCGCTCCTTTGATCATCATCTTCGGGGCACCATGATCATCATGGTCACCGGCATGACACCATGATCTTAATCATCATGATATCCATCATTGTGTCTCCGTGAAGTCGTCACGCCAACTATTACTTCTACTACTATAGCTAACCGTTAGCGATAAAGTAAAGTAATCAACATGGCGTTGCATCTCATACAATAAATTAAGACAACTCCTATGGCTCCTGCCAGTTGTCATACTCATCGACATGCAAGTCGTGAATCCAGTTACAAGAATATGACCAATCGCATACATCACATATGTAACATCACATCACATAGCATACCCTGCAAAAACAAGTTAGACGTCCTCTAATTGTTGTTGCAAGTTTTACGTGGCTCGTTTGGGTTTCTAGAAAGAATGCTTATTACCTATGTGACAACTACAACGTTGATATGCCAGTGCTATTTACCCTTCATAAGGACCCTTTTCATCGAATCCAATTCGACTAAAGTGGGCGAGACAGACACCCGCTAGCCACCTTATGCACCAAGTGCATGTCTGTCGGTGGAACCGGTCTCACGTAAGCGTACACGTAAGGTCGGTCCGGTCCGCTTCATCCCACAACACCGCCAAAAAAAATATAAGACTAGTAACGACAAGCAAGTTGACAAATCAACGCCCACAACTTTTGTGTTTTACTCGTGCATAGAATGTACGCATAGAACCTTGGCTCGGATGCCACTTTTGGGGATCGTAGTAATTTCAAAATTTCCCTACGCCATACAAGGATCTATCTATGAAGAAACCAGCAACAAGATAGGTTGTAGAGCATCTTCAGACCTTTGAAGATTGCTAAGCGGAAGCGTTACTATGAACGCGGTTGATGGAGTCGTACTCACTGCAATTCAGATCGCGGTGGATTCCGATTTATGTGCCGAACTACGGCACCTCCGCGCTCAACACACGTGCAGCCCGGTGACGTCTCCAACACCTTGAACCAACAAGGAGGAAGGAGAGGTTGAGGGAGAGAGCTTCGTCAACACGACGGCGTGGTGGCGGTGCAGCTATGTAGTTCTACGACAGAGCTTCGCTAAGCTATGCGGAGGACGAGGATAGAGAGAGGAAGGGCTGCGCCGAGAGAGAGAGTTTTCGTGTCACAAATCAGCCAAAAACTCCACTATATATAGGGGGAGAGGGAGGAGGTGCCCACCCTTAGGGTTCCCACCCCCAAGGGGTGCGGTAGCCCCATCTAGGGCTGGTGGTGGCGGCCACGAAGGGAGGAGGGGTGTGGTGCGCCCCACATGGGCCTTGGGCCCATCTGCTTTAGGGTCCCCCCTTCCCTCTCAACATGCGCCTTGGGCTTGGTGGGAGGTGCACGAGCCCACTCTGGGCTGGTTCACTTCTGTATTTTGGCCTATGTCACCCTTTGGGGCTGGTGGCCCATCCCGGTGGACCCCCGGAACCCTTCCGGTGGTCCCGGTACGTTACCGGTGATGCCTGAAACATTTCCGGTGTCCAAACCCCCTCATCGTATATATCAATCTTCACCTCCAGACCATTACGGAGCTCCTCGTGACGTCCGGGATCTCATCTGGGACTCCGAACAACCTTCGATAACCACATACACTATTTCCCTATAACCCTGGCATCATCGAACCTTATGTGTGTAGACCCTACGGGTTCACGGGACATGCAGACATGACCGAGACATATCTCCGGCCAATAACCTACACCGGGGTCTGGATATCCATGTTGGTTCCCACATGTTCCACAATGATCTCATCAGATGAACCACGATGTCAAGGATTCAATCAATCCCGTATGCAATTCCCTTTGTCTACCGGTATGATACTTGCCCGAGATTCGATCACCGAGATTCGATCGTCGGTATTCCTATACCTTGTTCAATCTCATTAACGGCAAGTCTTTTTACTCGTTCTGTAACACATCATCCCATGACTAACTCCTTAGTCACACTAAGCTCAATATGATGATGGATTACCGAGTGGGCCCAGAGATACCTCTCCCTCACACGGAGTGACAAGTCCCGGTCTTGATTCGTACAACCCAACAGACACTTTCGGCGATACCCGTAGTGCACCTTTATAATCACCCAGTTATGTTGTGATGTTTGGTACACCCAAAGCACTCCTACGGTATTCGGGAGTTGCACAATCTCACGGTCTAAGGAAATGATACTTGACATTAGAAAAGCTTTAGCAAACGAACAACACGATCTAGTGCTATGCTTAGGATTGGGTCTTGTCCATCACATCATTCCCCAATGATGTGACCCTGTTATCAATGACATCCAATGTCCATGATCAAGAAACCATGATCATCTATTGATCAACGAGCTAGCCAACTAGAGGCTCACTAGGGACACATTGTGATCTATATATTCACACATGTATTACGGTTTCTGGTTAATACAAATATAGCGTGAATATTAGACAATTATCATGAACTGGAAATATAATAATAACCACTTTATTATTGCCTCTAGGGCATATTTCCAACAGAGGCTCCATACAAAGAATGGTCAAGTGAGCGGAATCGTTTTCAACACGGATGGAGGCCTGTGCAACTGATTCTTGTAGAACTCGCATCCGACACACATGTCCACCAAGTCCCTTGCTGCCTCATTGGCTCGGGGCCAATAAAAACCTGCTCGAAAGGCCTTGGCCACCAGGGTCCGAGAGGATGCGTGATGTCCACAGGTTCCCGAGTGGATCTCATACGGAATTTGTAGTCCTTCCTCTGGGAAATACACTTTTGGCTGACTCATGTAACACTCTTCTTGTACAGTTTGTCTTCGAGTACTTTGAACGATTTAGACCGCCGAACGATTTGGCGGGCTTCCTCTTTGTTCTCGAGAAGCTCTTGCCGGAGGAAGTAAGCCAGGTAAGATTGTGTCCATTCGGGCGTGATGACCAACATCTCGTGGATGAGGTCAACCACGGTCGGGACGTCGATCTCAGTCGGATTAGACGGACCGATTTCTTGTGGGGGCTCCTCTATTAAGGGATCGTCCTTGACCGAGGGGGTGCGCAAATGGTCGAGGAACACGCCCTTCAGAACGATTTTCCGAGTGGACCCGATCTTTGCCAAATCATCGGCCGCTTGATTCTTGGCTCGGGGCACATGGTGCAGTTCCAACCCTTCGAATTTTTTCTCCTGTTTCCTAACTGCGTTGCAGTAGACTGTCATTTTTAGGCTTAGAATGTCCCATTCCTTCGTTACTTGGTTGACAACGAGATCCGAGTCGCCATAAACCATCAGTAGGAGCTCAATCGCCCATTTGGCCACTCGGCCCGTAGCATCCCGATTGTGTAGGATTTCCGCCAGGGGAGCGTCACTGATGACAATGACCGAGTGTCTTGTAAATAGTGCACTACCTTATTTAGAGTCAAGTAGATCCCATAGACCAGCTTTTGGTAGTGTGGATATCTTTGCTTTGAGGGGGTCAGTAGCTCGGAGATGTAGTAGATGGGCCTCTGTACCTTGTACGCCTCGCTCGCTTCTTCGTGCTCTATGGTGAGTACGGTGCTAACCACTTGGCTAGTGGCAACAATGTACAGGAGCAAGGGCTCCCGCCTGCTCGGGGCAGCTAACACCGGCTGGGTGGAAAGAAGAGCTTTAAGTTGGTCGAATGCGACCTGCGCCTCGTCAGCCCACTCGAATATGTCGGATTTCTTCACCAATCGGTAAAGAGGCAAAGCCTTCTCACTAAGTCTTGAGATGAAGCGGCTCGGGGCTACAAGGCAGCCCGTAAGCCTCTGCACATCTTGGATGCGCTCCGGCCGTCTCATATGTATGATGGCACGATCTTATCGGGATTGGCATCGATACCCGTTCGAAAACGAGGAAACCGGGTAGCTTTCCAGCCGGAACACTGAAGGTGCATTTGGGTGGATTGAGCTTAATCCCAAAGAGTTGGAGGTTTGTGATGGTTTTGGCGAGGTCTGCGAGGAGGTCGAAACTTTTCATGGACTTGACCACGATGACGTCCATGTACGCTTCGACATTCCGACTGATCTCTTTGTGTAGGCACTTTTGGATCATGCGCTCGAAGGTAGCTCTAGCATTTTTTAGGCCGAATGGCATCGTGATGTAGCAAAAACACCTGAATGGGGTGATGAAGGCTATTTTTATTTCGTCAGGTCCATACATTCAGATCTGGTGATACCCGGAGTACGCATCCAGGAACGACAAGTGTTCGCGTCTAGCAGTCAACTCTATGATTTGATCTACACAGGGTAGAGGGAAGTGGTCCTTCAGGCAGGCCCGATTGAGATGCTTGAAGTCAATACACATTCAGAGTGAATTGTTCTTCCTTGGCACCATGACCATGTTTGCCAACCACTCGAAGTGGTAGACCTCACGGATGAACTCGACATCTAGGAGCCGAGCGATCTCCTCGCTAATCTCCCTACGCTTCTCCATGAAGGAGCGGTGTAGGCGTTCCTTGACACGCTTGACATTTGAGTCCACTCGGAGGCGGTGCTCTGCCACCTCCCTCGAAACGCCTGGCATGTCAGACGACTTCCATGCGAAGATATCTAGTTATCAAGGAGGAACTGGATGAGCTCAGCTTCCTATTTCTCTCCGAGTGAAGTGGAGATGTTCGTCGCAGAAGCACTCGGATCGGTGGGGTGGACGTGGACCTTCTTCGTCTCATGGGCCGACTGAAAGGCGGACTCAGTAGCCGACCGTTTCGACTTGAGCAGAAATGCGGCACCCACTACCTTCTTGTATCCATCAAGCTCGGCTGCAAGGACCTGCTCGTTAGCGATCCTATAGCCTTGCTGGAGGCACTCCTCAGCAACCTTTTGATTGCCGGTCACCGTGATCATGCCTTTTGGCCTTGGCATTTTAAGCTTAAGATACACGTAACATGGGTGGGCCATGAAACATGCGTAGGCGGGCCTACCCAAGATGGTGTGATAGGCGCTGTGAAAGTCAACCACTTCAAAGGTCAACCTCTCCTTGCGGTAATTCTTCTCGCCGCCGAATACGACATTCCAAGTGATATGGCCGAGTGGTTCAACCTTCTTCCCGGGGGTGACCCCGTGAAATGGCATGTTACTCTTACTCAACCGGGACAACGGAATGTCCATAGCTTTGAGAGTGTCAACGTATATGATGTTGAGGCTGCTGTCACTGTCCATGATGACTTTCCGCAGTCGGAACACGTTGACCATTGGATCGACCACCAACGCCTGCCTCTCAAGGGTGGCTATGTTGGTTGGGTGATCCGATTGGTCGAATGTGACGGGCGTCTTTGCCTAGTCGAGGTATTTTGAGATAGTCGGGGCTGCCATGTTCACCTCCCGATTGATAACCTTCAATCGGCTCTTGCTCTCGACGTTAGTAAAGATCATGAGGGTCCCCTCTATGTTCGAATACCTGGAGGCTTTCGCTGGGTCATCCTCATCTTCCTTGTCCCCGGAGGGCTCTCCGCCCATGTCCTTCTGGAGCAGGCGGCAGTCGCGAGCCGTGTACTTGGCAGGGATGGCCTCCCTTTCGTCATCCTTCCGAGCATGAATCGCACACGGCTAGTCCAAAAGGCTGCTCTTGGACTCGGCCTTCTTTTTTCCCTCCCAATCCTTTTTCTTCTTCTTGGACTTGTTCTGGCTCTGCCCTGGGACATCAGTTACTTCGGCTTTGACCGATGGGTCGCCCTTTCACTTATGCTTTTTCCCGGCATTGCCCAATCGAGGGGCTACACTGGCTATGCCTTTACCATTGCGGGGGCAGCCTTCCTCTTCACCACTCGCGTACCGATTGACGATTTCCATGGCCCGACTGAGGGACAGGTCCACTGATCGGCCAAACTTGAGAATCAACTCCCGATACCGAGTGCCCACTTTGAAAGTGCACATGGCTTGGTCTTTGGTGACATTCTCCACGGTATTGTGCAGTGTGGTCCACCGCTGGATGTACTCCCTAAGAGTCTCCTTGCTCTTTTGTACACAATGTTGTAGCTTTGTCAAGCCGCGTGGACGCTTGTAGGGGCCTTCGAAGGTCTTGACAAAGGCTTAAGTGAGGTCGCCCGAGCTGTGGACGCTGCTGGAGGGCAGCTGATTGAGCCACGCCCTCGCCGACCCCTCTAACATGAGGGGCAGATGCTTCATGGAGACGTAATCGTCGCCGCCGCTTATCTGGACGAACACTCAATAATCCTCTAGCCAGGTCTCTGGCTTTGACTCACCACTGAACTTTCCGATCCCCATGGCCAATTGGTAATTGGAGGGGATCTCTACCTCTCGGATGTGTCGGCCGAGGCACTCGAGGTCAGACACTCCCCGACGAGCTTGCGATCGATCAACCACGTGTTCTGTGATTATAGACCAAGGCTTAACTAGGGGGCCCGATAGACATGTCCCCATTACCCCGATGCCAATTGGGGCTTGGCGTGTGGTCATGGGGTCGGCGACCGAGTGAGCCACTCCTCGGGGGAGGTGACCTGCTTCAGACTCGATGATCCTACCTCTGGTCCCCGTGCAGGCCTCTCGGAAGAGGAGGATACCTTTGGCGTCTTCCCTGCATGTGTAGGCTATGAGCCAACTGCATGGTGTCCGCCTGGACGGACTTCCTATGGATGCGATGTCGTGATTGCGACACCATGGAATTATGCTGCATGGCAGTCTTCAACAAAGCTTGGATCTGTCGAATGCCTTCTCCAACCACACTGTCACTCGGCTGAATGGAATCAGCGATCCAAGTGGCTGCGGCCAGCTTCAACAAAGGTGTCTGCATCACCTCGATGTGACGCGGACGGTCGTTCGGGAACAACTGCCGATGGGTGCGGCTGGAGCTAGGCTTGTCCCTCGCGGCCCGAGCGAAGAGTGACCGGTAGAGTCGCTAGAGTCGCCCGTGCTCGGCTAGATTGGCCAGATGCGCGTTCTCCAGCGTGATTTCCTCCGGGGGTGTTCCCAGTGATGGAGCTGCGGAGAGCATGATCGCTCCTCCGACAAAGTTCCTCGCGCTGCTGCTCGGTGAGCGGCCGCGGAATGTGGTGGCTGCCGTCACCGTGGCGACGCTCTCCGCCATCACGCACATGAGAATTCTCTGCAACGAAACCAGGGTTGCCTCTCATGTTCATGTCGGACATCAAGACCTCGGCGGCACCCCTACTGCTTTCGTAGTTGGAGTCGACGAGTGATTCCTTGCTTGATAACGGAAAGAGGCTGACGATGGGCTCATCGGAACTGAGCATAGCCACCTGCCCCGAGATGGCCTAGTTGGCCATGGCGTGCTTGATCCGCCGCTGCATCCGTGAGCGCCCGGAGCGCTTGCGACGAACATCAACGAGGCATGGGGGCGCCGAGTGATACGGCACCGATGACTGCCAGATCAGGACTCCATGTGCAACTACGTTGAAATGTGACGTACCTCGAGCATGGAGGGCGTTGGTGTCCAGTGGTGCATCCTACAGCACGCTGAGTCGTCGACGACGAAGCTGAGGAAGACGAAGAGGATCTCTCCGCCGAGTGCCATCATGTTGATGAAAAATGTAAAAAACATCCAACTGCGCTGGATTTGCTAGACGTGCAGCCCCACAGTGGTGCCAATTGTCGTGGGAATGACCCTCACAATAGTACCTAGGGGTACGAACGGATGGGCGAAGTCTAACTAGGAGAAGTGGATACACTCGGATCTACGAGTTCGGTCCCCACTCGAAAGTGGTAACAACTCTACGTCTCGAGCCCGGAGGCTGATGTTTTCTTATGGGGTATGAAAGATTACAAGGTGCTGAACCCTTGAGCTGGAGCCGGGAGTGGCTTATATAGTGCATGCCACGACCGGCCGAGCTTCATTACAAGGTGAGTTAATGCTAATAAATAAAGGATGTATTAGAAACGACAGCTATTACATGCGACGTTGCTAGTAACGTGGGCCTTCACTACACTTCATGTGATGGATTTAAGTCCTTAGCCATTGCAGCCTCTTCCGTGCCATCGCCTTGCTATGGTCCGTATGTCAGGGTGCATCCGACTGACACAAGGCGATCCGAGTGATTCCAGGCAAGCCGAGTGACGGTATGATGTACCGAGTGAGGTTGAGACTACATCAGTGGTTTGAAGGACACTAATATCCGTAAGGGGTCCTAGGTGGGCCTAGGAAAGCAGGTCCGTAGGCCTACCCCTAATGTATAACCCTGTCACTGTAGGGGAACGTTGCATGGGAAACAAAAAAAAATTCTTACGCACACGAAGACCTATCATGGTGATGATCATCTACGAGAGGGAGATCAGATGTACATACCCTTGTAGATCGCTAAGCGGGAAGCGTTAAGAAACACGGTTGATGTAGTGGAACGTATCCGCGATCCAAATCGCCGCCGTCCCACGATCTGTCCCGATCTAGCACCGAACGGATGACACCTCCGTGTTCAGCACACGTACAACTTGATGACGATCTCCGCCTTCTTGATCCAGCAAGAGAGACGGGGAAGTAGATGAGTTCTCCGACAGCGTGACGACACGCCGGTGATGGTGGTGATCTATTCCTGCAGGGCTTCGCCTAAGCACCGCAGAAATCCGATCTAGAGGAGGAACTACAAACTAGAGGAGAGGGTTGCACGTGGTTGAAATTGTGTCTCAAAACCCCTAAAACCTCTAGTATATATAGGAGGAAGGAGGGGCTAGCCTTGATCTCCAAGGAGAACCTCCTTGGGCTCGGCCGAACTAGGATTGGAGGAGTCCTCCTCTAATCCTACTTGGAGTAGGACTCCTCCCCAAGTTGTCCACCTCTTTTGGTTTTTTCCACTTTTACCTCATGAGCTTTCTTTGGTTGACTAGTCAGCCTACTAAGATCTATTGCGCCACCATCAAGTCCACATGGCCCTCTTGGGGAGTGGTGGTCCCACCTGGTGGGCCACCGGTACCCATTTTTCACTCCCGGTACACTGTTGGCAATGCCCAAAATTCTTCCGGAATCCAAATACCAACTTCCTATATATCAATCTTCATTTCCGGACCATTCTGGTACTCCTCATGACGTCCGCGATCTCATTCGGTACCCCGAACAAAACTTCGGTCACCAGCACCTATAACTCAACTATACCAAAACGTCATCGAGCCTTAAGTGTGTAGACCCTGCGGGTTCAAGACCTATGCAGACATGACCTGAGACACTCTCCGATCAATATCCAATAGCGGGACCTGGATGTCCATATTGGATCCTACATATTCTACGAAGATCTTACCGGTTAAACCTCTATGTCAAGGATTCATATAATCACGTATACCATTCCCTTTATCCTTCAGTATGTTCCTTGTCCGAGATTCGATCGTCGGTATCTCCATACCTATTTCAATCTCGTTACCGGTAAGTCTCTTTACTCGTTCCGTAATACAAGATCCCGTGACTAACTCTTTAGTCACATTGCTTGCAAGGCTTATATGTGATGTTGTATTACCGAGTGGGCCCCGAGATACCTCTCCCTTACACGGAGTGACAAATCCCAGTCTCGATCCATGCTAACTCAAAGGACACCTTCGGAGATGCCTGTACAGTACCTTTGTAGTCACCCAGTAACGTTGCGACGTTTGGTACACACACAACATTCCTCCGGTGTCAGTGAGTTACATGATCTCATGATCATAGGAATGAATACTTACATGTAGAAAACAATAACAACAAAATGACACAAGCATATGCTACGTTCATAGTTTGGGTCTAGTCCATCACATCATTCTTCCAATGATGTGATCCCGTCATCAAGCGACAACATTTGTCTATGGCTAGGAAACCTTAACCATCCTTGATCAACAGGCTAGTCTACTAGAGACTCACTAGGGAGACAGTTTTGTCTATACATCCACACATGCATTTATGTTTCCATTCAATACATTTATAACATGGATAATAAATGATTATCTTAAAACATGAAATATAATAACTATTTTATTATTGTCTCTAGGGCATATTTCCAACAGTCACCACACAAGAAGAACAATAATCATTCGTCGGTAGCACCATTCATACACAAGTTGATATTATAACGCCGACCACTATCAATGCGGGGGTACGTGCTCATGAATTAAGGGACATAGAGACAATGAAAAGAAGGCATGGCCGAAGAAGAAACTAGGGGTTACTCTACGGGTGCCACACACTTAGGGTGTGTTTGGCAGCTGTTCTCACCCTAGCATAGTTGTTCCCTGTTGATGCATGCTAAGTATAGACATGATGAATACATGCATCTTCAGTTGTTTGGTGGTCATGCATGTGTTGTGCCATGTTTGGATGAGACTGTGTTTGGTAGGAAGAGGGAGGAGGAAGAGGTGCACTGCGCAGGGGGGCGCCGAGGGGCCGCCGGGGCGAGGCGCAGGGGGGCGCCGGGGCGAGGCGCGACGGGGCCGTCGGGGCGAGGCGCAGGGGGCGCGCCGGGTGAGGCGCGACGGGGGGCCGCCGGAGCGACGGGGCCGCCGGGGCGAGGCGCAGGGGGGCCGCCGGGGCGAGGCGCGACGGGGCCGCCGGAGTGACGGGGCCGCCGGGGCGAGGCGCGACGAGGCCGTCGGGGCCGCCGGGGCGAGGCGCGACGGGGCCGCCGGGGCGAGGCGCGACGGAGGGCCGCCGGAGCGACGGGGCGAGGCGCAGGGGGGCCGCCGGGGCGAGGCGCGACAGGGCCGCCGGGGCGAGGCGCGACGGGGCCGCCGGGGCGAGGCGCAGGGGGCCCGCCGGGGTGAGGCGCGACGGGGGGCCGCCGGGGCGAGGCGCGACGGGGGGCCGCCGGGGCGAGGCGCGACGGGGGGCCGCCGGAGCGACGGGGCCGCCGGGGCGAGGCGCAGGGGGGGCGACGGGGCGAGGCGACGGGGCGAGGCGCAGGAGGAGCGACGGGGCGAGGCGCAGGGGGAGCGACGGGGCGAGGGGGCGAGGGGCGAGGGTGCATGGGCTCAGCATACCTGGCCTCAGCTCGCCTCTGCGGGGGTGCTGGGCTCAGCTACGCCGAGGCCCTTTTTTGCATTAGTTGATGCATGCTCTCCTCAGCGCATACACCCTACCAAACAGCGAAAAGTGGGTCGGGGAGGGAACTTTTGGGCTCATACACTCTTCATGCAGGCTACCAAACACGCCCTTACAAAACATGCAAGGTAGTTGTGTTACATGACAACCGTAGCTGTCCGATGAAAAAAATGAAATTGGTTGTCTAAAATCTTGTATAAAATCTACGTTTGATTGTTGTTGTTACATCTTAATGTTGGCTCACATGTCCTAAGTAATGAGTTGAAATACTGGTTTAGTGAACTAAGTATATTTGCCATTGCATCTCATAGGACTCCAATTTGTGTTTATGTTCTAAATATAATTATTCTGTTTCCTGTTGCCTTCATGTTTTTAGTGAAATTGTACAACTTTTAATGTTAATAGTGGGTTGGCCGAAAGAGTTATCATTTTAGATTCACCACCTAATATTTTTCTAATAGACAAAAAACTTAGGCCCTGTTTGGAATCACCCAGATTATATAATCTAGTTTTTATAATCTATTTTGTCTTCAAACAAGACAACTTATGGTGTAGATTATAAAAACTAGATGGATAGATTATTAAAAACTCATAATCTACTCTATACGAGCTAAAATCAGATTATTGATTGCTAATACCCATTATCCTTGTAAAGTTGGAGATAATTACATTTCTACCACCGCCACCCTCCTCTTTAAAAAAACCCAAAGGGCAGACAGGTCATTATGCAATGTAAAACCTGGATTACAGTTTATATAATCTTGGGTCCAAACATGTCCACCTAGATTATTTTTATAAACCAGATTATATAATCTATATTCATAATCCAGATTATCGTAATCTATTATGGTTCCAAACAGGGCCTTAGTTCCCTGATACAACATGAACCAGTCAACGTTCACATGTACATACATGTTCTCATAACTTGGACATGGAAGATATATCTGCTATTTTAGGTTAACTAGTTTATATTTTTGAATGAACATCAGTTATTGGGTTGGTACAACCTGAACTAGTAATGTTCACTAGTATCTGCAGTCAAGAATTTTGTGGCACATTTTTCAGCGACCAAATAACCTGTTTAGCGGACGCACATCTGTACATGACGAATAGTTATGGAGGATCTTGCCGCAAGGAGAGGAAGTGCTTCGGTTCGTCGATGGATTGAGGTGAGAAGCTGCAACGACCTGTCATGAATGAACAGAAATAGTAGTAGCCACTGATTAATCATCCGTTGCAGCCGTTTTGGGAGCGAGACGGTAGTGATCATCAAGGGAACATATGGGTGTTTTGGAAGCGAGACGGTAGTGATCACCAAGGGAACAGATGGGTAGGGTTGCGCCGACGCGGTCGGTGAGGATATGACGTGATGATTGGAGGGAGGGAGCGAGCTGCTGGGAACGACACGTACTGGAGGGGGTTTCCGCTAAAATGGGCCTTCTCTAAGGATGTATTTGCGAATAGTACTGTTGACCAGATCGGAAACCCACCAAAGCATATCTGTGCCGCTCGCCACACATCCAACGGCCCATACCGCTGGATCGTACGATCTCATGCCAACCCTAGATCTCATACAAGTTCCTCCGCCGCCGTTTGTTCGTCCGTGCGAATCTCCCTCCGCTCCGCTCCCAACATGGCAAGAAAGACCCGCAACCCTCCGCCGAGGGCAAGATCTCGCCGGGGCGCGCCGCCGCCGCCGCCGTCGCCGCCGCCGACGCCGCCGCCGTCGTCGTCAACCGCAGCCCCCGCGCTGAGCCCTCCCTTCTCCCCTGTCCGGTTTTGCGGCCGCCTTGGCGCTGCGGAGGCCGCCGCCGCCGCCGCCGACGTCGAGCACCCACACGTACGCTCTCTCCCCCTTTCCTTTCCCGCATTTCGCATGCGCCTCTCCTTCTTGTTTTCTTCCTAGATGGGCGGTGGTTTGATTCGATTTGGTGCTTGGCTAGGTCACGCTGTGGGAGTGGTGGCCGGTGAGGCTGAAAGGGGAAGAGCGGAAGCTCGCTGTTTCCGGCTTCACTGAAAAGTATGCGTCTCTGTGATCCAAATTTGGTGGACCAGTTCTATGATTCCAGTCAAGTAGAACCCATTCTGACTAACCTTGCTTCTGTCAGGAATTACCTATTCACTTCTGCACCCATAGCACAGCGTTATGAGTCTCTCACGCTCCAAGATGAAGATGGGGTTGTGGTGCTCCTTTATGGTTCATTTAGCTTATTGCGAATGCGTGAGAATGGGTTTTCTATGCAGGCATGAACATTTTTTCTTGATGTTTCTTCTTTTGTCATTTCTGTTCATGAAGGATGATGGAAAATCAGCCCATATTCAAGCAAAAGCTTATTCATGTGCAGAAAGATCATTTAGCCATGCTTCTAATCTAGTACTGCTCTGATAAACAAAACAATCCATGCATGCAGATATGTGAACAATTCATGATTGGATTTCCGTACTGGTGGGAGACTTGGGATTCACACATGGAATCTTACCCAAACCTTTTTATCCACCCACAAGAGGATTCAGCTCAATTTTACCTGGAGAAATTCCAGCTAGGCAATTTTATTCAGAAGTTTGCACCTTTCTTAATCAAGGACCTTAATGATGCTAAAAAGTTACCAATCAATGATCTCGATGCATTCATAGGGGGTTCAAGATTTCAGGAACACAATTGTGGAAATGATGTTTCAACTAAGGAAAATTCTGCTGCTTCAGATGATGCCAGACCCGCAGCTGTAGCTAATGTGGAAATAGGCTTGAACCCGAGCAGCACTTCACATGAAAGAGATCATGTGAACATTGAGGGTAATGTATCTCTTGCTCCTACAGAAACATATATTGGTGATGAAACTTGCAAAGAGGCAGGAAATCAGAATGACACTATGCATCCAGATGCAAGAGAAGATGATGCTGGTAGCCATCTTTTTAACTCCGATTGGACTTGCACTATGTCCCCTAATCATATGCCCAATGACTCAGAAGGAGGAAATGCCACCAATGCTGAACTAGTGGCTTTAGATCCTTTAGCCAGAGTACCGCCTAAAAGTTCTAATTGCTGCTCAGAGATTGCTGGTGCTTTTCAAAGTGTTGAACCCTTAAGTACGTGACGGAGCAAATTGTTAAGACACTGGTTAAGTTTTCTCCTGCCGATATTTCACTTTGTCTTGATGTTTCTAAGAGAGTGACTATTATTTAATTTAGGTTATCAAAGTGCTCCAGTGGCTTCATTGAAGAATCAACAATACTTGGAAAGAAATGAGCACATCACATTGACTCAGAAGGCAGTATCAAATAAAAATGTACCATCTTCAATTCACTCGGATGTGCAATCTCCGAAAAAAGTGAGTTATAAATCCCACAGCTCCAAAATTAGATCAAGTAATCAGTCTTTGGACTTCGTTCTGTGTTACTGTAATATTTCTACCAGTTTATTTGCTAAAATAGTTAATATGTAAATACCTCCACTGTTAGTTTTCCTTTTCTTGTTATTGTCAACTCCAATTAGGACATTCTGGATTTAGCTTTATCAGGTACGCTGGGTGCTCTGAATGGAAATTCTTGTACTCAAGCGAAGCATATGGCTCAAAGCTATGTTACAAAAATCCCGGAGGCATATAATTGTCACAAGCCTGACAATTGTAACGACTCAATTCTACATTCCTGCATCACCTGAAGACATTTAGATACACAACCAATCTAATGTAGCATCTTTAGTAAATCTAGCCCAGTTAATATAATTGCGGTCCACAGTAAACTTATGATAGCATGTTTCCAATCTGTGCCCTTTGTGACATTTCATGATTAATTATTTGCAATGACACTATTTCTGTAGCATTACCTCATTACTGGGATGAAACAGATTCCAGCATCTTTAGGTTCATTTTTGTGGCTTTGGATTCTGTTTACTGTATGTCCAAGTATGTTATGTAGCCACAGATTTTTTTTCTTAGTAATTCCTAATCCTTACTAAGGAACTTCATAGATTAATCTGTACATCGCATATAAGATGTGTAAAACCAAATATTGTGATCCATTAAATTCCTTAACTTCCAGGGTAAGGTGCATCATACATAATTTCGTTTTTGTATGATGCCAAGTTCATAGTATTTAGCACATTTAAGCTAGTGATCTTAGTTGTGTTCCTTAATTTACATGGTGAACTTGATGGCTTCTATGTGGAAAAGCAGACTGTAGGTTCAGCAAAGAAGCAGAGATCTGCAAAGCAAGGGTTGGGGCGTCCTACTAGATTGAATTTAGCTCCACATGTAAGTATGCAAAAAATTTCCATACCCTTTTCTTCTGGTGTTAAACAATTTAAAGCATTGTAATAATATTTTATAGCACTTGCTAAATGCTGATGGTTAAAAAAATTATAATGTGTTAGCTTGCCATAGCTTCTGCAATTGCCATGTAATCCAGCTCTTACTGAATGATGGTTCATTATCCTGGACATTTTTAACATCTGTATAATGCACAAACTATTGAGGTAAAGTTGCCAGTTTTATTTTACGGCAGATTTTAGTATAAGAAATAGGAATAGCCGATATCACACCACTTTGCTGTGCTTCTATTGGACGAAGTTGTAATGATTTTATTGTTATCTTTGAAAACATGCAGGAGTAAACTTGCAATGATGTTAGCGTAGTTTTTGTTAAGACGGACCAATATTATATCAATTGTAGTTAGCCCAGTCATCTTTTGTGCTCACTTTATATGAAATAACAGAAAAATATGTCATGCCGCTTACAAGATTGGCTGTGATGCCACCTTCTTCCTTAGTTCTTAAGTTTTACTCACACATATAGCCTGTCTTGGCGCCCCATATGTTTAATCCACTCTCTGAAGGGGAGCCTTGGCGCAGTGGTAAAGCTGCTGCCTTGTGACCATGAGGTCACGGGTTCAAGTCCTGGAAACAGCCTCTTGCAGAAATGTAGGGAAAGGCTGCGTACAATAGACCCAAAGTGGTTGGACCCTTCCCCGGACCCTGCGCAAGCGGGAGTTACATGCACCGGGCTGCCCTTTTTCTGTTACTTAACTCAGCTGACAAAAACTGTGCTAGCCAAGATTTTGATCATCTGTACTTATTGCAATGTTCCTTTGAAACTCTTTAGGCTTGGCTTACTCGTTCTAGGGTCCGGGCATTATCTATTTCCACACCCGAGTCTCTCAAAATGAGAAGGACCAGATCAGGTACGATGTCTTCGGTTGGACTCTGCTACTTAAATAATTTACTATTTATCCTTGGATAAAGGGAATTCTTTCTTTTTCAGGTCGAGTGATAGTACCTCAATTGGATTCAACAAGAAGTTGGGTTGTCTATGACAGGGTTAGTAAAGAAATATATTTCAGTGTTATATCTTATATGATTGTGTGTTTGTGCACATGATTAGCTAATTTGTTAATGCTTAAATTATCCTTGTTTGATCTTGTCCATTGCACCAAAGTCCAAAATTAAACTGTGAATGATGCAAGAAGAGTTTCCTAGCAAAGGCTTCCATATAACAGAGGTGTCAGTCTATAAGCTCTACGGTGGAACCGTTCCAAGATATATAATCATATTGCTAGGACTCGGAAGAGACTGATCAAATGTACTAGGGTAAAGCATGCATAATCTGAATATTCACCATCCCTTCCTAGTGTTCCGCACTGCAAATTATTGTTGTCACAAATGTGAAACGTCAAGTTTGTTCTGGATAAAGCAGTGCATAACTTATCGCGTAGATGTGCTGTGAAGATGCTTATCTTATGATGTAATTTTCAATCTTTAGTAGGATATGGACGCCCCCCCCCCCTAGATGATTAGATCTATCTGCTGATGGCATGAGGGGATTAACACTGCCTCATTGAATTCCGGTTGTTGTGCAGGATCGGTTCATTTCAGGCGTTGCTCATACGCATAATGGTTTGTTGAGAAGCTCCTGTGCCAAATTTGCTTGCCGTATATAGCTTTCCGTCCTTGTAAGCATAATCACGTGTGTCCTTTGGTGACAGGGGGCTAACTTGGCTAACTGGCAAGTTAGCGAGACTTGCATGCAAGTCCAGAAGGTAACGACTTGAGTTTCGACATGGAAGTTCCAAGGCTCCAGCACCAAGCGGTGGCTGACAGTATAAGATCCACTTGTTTCTACCACTGGATATTTGCATATTAGGACCTTGTAATGTCAGATATGGGCAGCTTTTATTTTTGTGCAATCGATTTGAAGTCATCAAGATTATTTTTGTGCAATCGATATGGGACCTGGATATCAACTAACTTACTCACCCTTAGATGCAATCGATTTGAAGTCATCAAGATTATTATGTGCTCGAAATCTCAGAATGTGACGTCTCATCTTGGATTGGGTAAATGGTTTGAGATACACAACATTTGAATTTTCACACCGCTGGTATCGAGGGCGAAAATAGTATGGATACCTCCTGACCAACGATACTACTAATAGCCTTTTGGTAACCTTGGTTGGAAAACTAAATAAATTCACAAATAGGTCAAGGACGCATATAAGGTTTTAAAGCTATCCCAAGGTGATTGGGAAAAAATCCTATCTGATGGTATCTGAAATACTTGGAAATAGATAGGACAATACCTATTGTATTATATATGTATTAAAAATATGGATTTACTAATTCCCATGTAGATGAGATATGTTCAATTCTCGTATAATCCGATCAGACTGTTGTTCTTCATCGGTTGTTACAAACCTTTTCCCTTGAAATCCTAAAACCTTGCGGCGACTAGGGTTAGGAGGACTTGACGACACTCGCATATCTCATCGGTCAGGCGCAAGGAAACTCTCGGCGTCGATGGCGGCATCCAATGCGGGCATCAGTCAACGACAGAAGGGCACTCTCTCATCGTGCTCGGTGAGGGCGTAGATGGTAGAGGCGCTCGAAAAACTCGACATATCCAAGGAGGCAACGCCTCTGACGATCGACGACATGGATGATGGTGCACCGATAAAGTGGTTATTGGCGGGCAAGGTCTTGTACCAAGATCTTTTTCATATCCATACAATCTCGAGTGCCCTCCGTCCAGCTTGGGGTAACCTAGGGGCTTGGTTATTCGTTCAATGGGAGTCGAGCTTGGGGTAACCTACGGGCTTGGTTATTCAACCATTGGGAGCGAATATATCTGCTGCTGAGTTTGAATCCAAACGTGATCGTGATCGTGTATGGGAGGGAACACCTTGGCATATCAATAAACATGCAATAATTATTGAGAATTTTGAAGCACATATGCGGTCGTCGAAACTCAAATTCGACAAGCTGTCGGTTTGGGCGAGGGTCGTTAACTTGCCTTACAACCGACACATGGGGCCTTGCTATTGCAAAGCAGACTTCTGTCATTCAAATAGATCCTAAGGGGGGGGGAGGGGTCATACGGGTGCGAGTCACTATTGACGTGCACAAGCCCCTACGCAGATGGATCCTAATTGAACCAACGAAGAGAAACAAGACTGATTGCCATGACATCGAGTATGAGCACATACCTAACTTTTGTTTCTCATGTGTCTGTCTCGGACACTCAGACCTGTTCTGTTCCATGTCGGGGACCCGTGATGAGAAGGTTGATTTACCTTTTAAATCTAGTCTTAGGGCGTCAGAGGATCGCAAGAGAGAAAAATCTGATGATAACTAGTTGAAGGAGAGATATGAGCGGCAACACAACACCATAGAATCACACTCTTTGAGTTCCAAGTAGAAATCTGGGACTGAAGTAAACTCCCTTCTAAAAGTAAATTCACAGAACAAGCACAAGGGAGGACCCCAGGATACACAAATTTATCGTAGGGTTGTTCCTCAACCACTGACGATCACAACACATGGGGAAGTGAACGCTGAGCTTGAGGCGGGAGGGGGGGGGGAGCCGACTACAATCACAAAGAAAAAAACTAGAAATATTGGAGACACCTTCGTTGACAAGGAACCAAATAAGAAGAGGCCAACCCCACCTTCATTTGAATCTTCGGCAACGGCTGCGAGTCAGCTACCCGAACCAATGAATATAATGAGTTGGACCGCCGAGGGCTTGGGAACCCTTTGACAATTAGGGAGCTTCGCAAATTAGTGAAGCAAAAGAAGGGCCCACCCTATTATTTTGCATGGAGACGAAGACGAGGGGCCGACGAGTGGAGAACATGAAAGCTTCTTTTGTTTTTTCTGGTTGTATTGCTCTCGACAGGGACTGGCTTAGTGAAGGCATTGTACTGTTTTGGACAAAAGATTTTAGTGTCACTTTAGAGAACTACGGTTCTTCTCATATTCATATAACCGTGCATGAGAAAAGAAAATAAAACTTGGCGTTTTACGGGTTTATGCGGAGAGACATGGGTGGAAAATAGACACCATAGTCGGCGTTTTATGAGGACCCCATTTGTTGTTTAGCATGAGGCATGGTTACGCATGAGCGATTTTAATGAAACTTTGCATGCGTAAGAGCACTTTGGGGTCAATGCAAGAACGAACGAAAAATGTGCGCATTCTGGGATACAGTGGTAGATTGCGCACTCCAAGATTTGGGATAGCGTGGTGTCCATTCACATGGGATAATAGTTAGCAAGGAGACATGTATATCAAAGCAAGACTCGATCAGTCTCTAGTAAATCAAAATTTCCTTGATCTATTCGAATTCTCAAGCATTAAACACATCAATAGTGTTGGATATGATCATTGTTTTGTGCTTGCGGAATGAAGGACCACAATGGCGACCGGCTGGGCATGTCCACAATACTCATTCTACTATGAAAATGTGTGCGAAACTCATGTCGATTATGATGAGATGGTGTGGGAAGTGTGGCATGTAGGAGACAACCATGAAGGTCTGAAGGGTGTTGTCGACGCCCTAGATGAAGTCTAGAGTAATCTAGGTGCATGGAGCCAGAAAGAATTTGGAAACTTGGCAAAAAGTGTCCGCAAATTACAACAACGGATTGATCATCTAAGACGTTCCTTGTTGGGCCGTGGGCCAACGGAGGAAGAAAAAGAAGCTGCATCATAGCTTCGCGAGGCTTTGAGACAGGAAGAAATGTGGATTAAACGACACTCTCTTGTGATGTGGTTGAAGGAGGGTGACCATAACACTGGATACTTCCAGGCTGAGGCAAAAGAATAAACCAGATTGATTTAGTGGAGAATTCTGATGGACAAACATGATTGAACGAGTGCAAGTTAAGAGGAGATTGCTTGTTTTTATCAATCATTATACCATTCCCAAGGGTATATGCCGATGCATGAGTTGCTATATGTCGTACATCCTCGTGTTTTTGAAGCCACGAATGAAAGCTTAGAGAAAGAGTATGTAGTGGAAGAAGTTAAGCGTTCATTATTTGAGATGGCACCGTCAAAACACCCCGGGTGTTGAAGGATTCACAACATGTTTCTACCAACGACACTAGGATGTCATTGGAAGATGTTACTTTGGTGCCTGGCTTTTTCAATGTTTGTGAGTTACCTTTGGTACTGAATGACACAACAATTACTTTGCCCCTCAAGGTAATAAACCCGCAGAAAATTTCCCAATGCACGCCTATTGCTCTATGTCTGGTTTTGCATAAATTTGCAGTGAAAACAGTAGAAAACTAAGATTATTTGATTCTTGATGAGGTCATCAAAGAGTAACAAAGTGCCTTTGTACCAGGTCTTCTCATCAAAGATAGCGTACATGTGGCATAGAGAGCATCCATGCTATCCGAAGGAGAAAGAAAGGCAAGAACGCTTGTTGTGCCGTAAAACTTGATATGCCCAAAGCCTATATAGGGTGGAATGGCACTATTTGGAGGCCATGTTATCAAAACATGGCTATGGTGGTAGCTTTATCAGATTGATTATGAAGTGTGTGTCCGCAATACGGTTCACCATCACAGTCAACATGGAACTCCTCCCATATTTTAGTCCTACCAGTGGGTTGCGGCAGGGGTGCACGATTTCACCATATCTATTCCTCATTTGTGCTCAAAGCCTCACATAATTGGTGAATAACTACGGGCTTGAATATATTGACAGAGGTATCTAGGTGAGTATCCATGCACTATGGGTCAATCACTTATTTTTCGCTGATGACAGTCTCATCTTTCTCAGCTAGAGTGGATAAAGATCTAATGGCATTCTTCGGATCTATGCTAACTGCCCACGACAGGCAGTAAACCAGGAGAAGAGTTTGGTCTTTTTCAGTGCTAACACATGTCAAGCCCTCTGAGAGCTACTAAAAACTACTCTTGGGATATCTGCAAAGGCGTTCTCTCAGTGCTACTTAGGCCTGCCTAGTGTTATTGGAAGAATCACGAGTGGAATGTTCATTAACATCAATGGATGGATCGGAAGTAAGGTTCAGGGCTGGTGAGAGAGGAATCTGGCATGTGCCATCTGTGAGGCATTGTTGATATCAATCGCAGGCAATTCCTACATATAGCATGAGCTATTTTCAATTGACGATCTTTTTTGCAAGGGTGTATCGTCATGCATGGCAAAATACTGGTGGAATAGCTCTTTGGACAAAGCGATCTTTGCATTGGCTCTCCTGGCCCTGGGAGAAACTAGCATCTTCGAAAGTGAAGGGGGGATGGGTTTTAGGGATTCCCCTTTGTTCAATCGTGCAATGCTTGTCAATCAAGGTTGGTGCATGATGACCCACCGCAACTCCCTGTGTGCAAGAGTGTTGAAAGGCAAGTACTATCCACATACATATTTTTTACACAGCTGATACTCATGATCAACGTTGGGTTTTCATGAAGAGGAACGGGTTATCGCAGCACAATGTGGGTAAGTATTTCCCTCAGTTATGAAACCAAGGTTTATCGAACCAATAGGAATATCAATCCACAACCCTCTTCAGCGGCTGCACACAAAAGAACAAACAACTTGCACCCCTGTCGGAAGACCATATATCTTGTCAAGTTCCATCTCCTTACCATAGTAGCATGTGCTGTAAGGCACCTCAAGACCATACTTCTCTAACAACCTACGCTGAATTTCCTTTGTGCCAATCCCTGGATTTTTTCTGATCCAAGCCATACAAGCATCCACAATCCACCTTCTTTTTGCAGTTCTCAATCTCCCAGATCTGTTCACACTAGGACATGTGTGAGGGTGGGGGTTCACTTTGATATGAAAATAAAACAAATGTTAGTCAAAACAACATTAGTAAAACAAAAAGTCACAATTTTAAAACAAATAGTAGTAAACTAAATAACTAGTACCTAAAATAAAGTGCTCCTCCTCATCAAAGATGCATGCAGCCTCCACTTACATCTGTCATAGGCACATTTAACAGTGAACCTACTCTGGTCACTCTTTAGTGTGATGTACTCAGTTTCAGACTTAATTGAGAATGTTTCAACTGCATTTCTGCAATCAACTGCCTCAGGAAAGAACACACCTTCGTCAATGCTTGGGTTATCTCTATCATACATCATGACAGGTCTATCCTCATCTGCATCCTCAAAAGCTCCTATGTCATGATCCTCTCGCCTCTCATCTTCATCAGTATGTGAAAATTTTGCAGGAATGTAGTCTTCATTTGCTGCATGTTCCTCATTATTTTGCTGTACATAACCTGGATAAAGCTTCTCATCCTCCTCATCAGACAAAATGGGTGCATCAGGCAGTGCTTCCTCCACAACTGGATCAGGATGATCATCTTGTTTCTCAGTGACACTTGGAGCAGTTGGGGTGCTACTAGCACTTGCTGCACTAGTGCCAGGAGCACTAGGAGTATTGCTAGCTCCTGGCCTGGATGCACATGGTCTACCCCTTATTCTTCCTCTTGTCCCTCCAGCAGTTTTCCTAGATGCAGGTGTTTTCTGACACCTTTCTCCTCTCTTTCTCTGAATTACTATAATTTACAAATTGCATGACCTTGTCTCTGCATTTCTTGCAAACATCAAACCTAACTCATCATCACACTGTAGAGGGTTCCAACTCTCCTTTGAACTGTCCCAATATCTTATTTCAAAAACATAAAAAATCCCCATGGATACTTTGCACAAATATTAGCCCTAAAATTATTAAATGAACTACTACTGCTGTTCACAACTAATGGAAATGTGAAGCTGGTTTCTTTTCCTATGGTACTAGCAAAAACTATGACCGTGGTCTCCATTCTAACAGACAGAAAGAATGCAACAACTGGATCCATCCTACAATAATGAACACAACATCTACCATGACTAAATATTCTCTGAATCAAGCCTATGATACTAAGCAAGAGAAGATCTGAGACTTACCCCGCTGGGATCTCCCGTGCACATGCGGTGCCCTTTCCCTTGTCGCCGTGACTGCCACCACAACCGCCTTCAACGCTCCCCCTAACCGATGGCGAGATTTTGTCGCCGTCGATGGTACCACCACCGCCGTGTGCACTTCCCCATGGTTATAGGGACACCGCCTGGCCGTGAGTGCAGCCGTCATCCTCCTGCGCCGATGCGGTTCCCTTCTTATGGCGGCGGTCACTGCCTAGGGTTTCTCCATTCTCCCCCATCGTCTGGAAATGGATGTGGTGGTGCTGCAGACGACGTTGTGGTGGTGGTGCCCCTAGGGTTTATGGATCTGGTGTTGAGGCGCCAACGATCTAGGGTTTGTACAGGGGAGAGAGAGTGACGGGAGGAATGGGGAACAAGAGAGTGAGGGGGAACAAGCGACTGAGCACGAACGGGGGGGGGGGGGGGGGAAGCCGTGTCCAAAATCTAGCGCCGATAGCGGTCAAACAGTGCTGACTGGACGAAACCGTGATGGGAGGGAAAAAGCACAAAGTAACCAAAGTGAGTTGGCCAAGAATGAGGGTTTTCGGAAACTAGGGCCAATCTGCCGAGGGGGACACAACTAAGGGCACCAAATTAATTATCCCTATTTTACATGGCTGGTACTCGTGATCAGCGTTGGGTTTTTCGTGAAGAGGAACGGGTAATCGCATCACAAAGTGGGTAAATATTTCTCTCAGTTATGAAACCAAGGTTTATCAAACCAATAGGAATATCAGTCGAGATCCGTCTTCAACGGCTGCACACAAAAGAACAAACATCTTGCACCCAACGCGGGCAAGAGGGTTGTCAATCCCCTTGGTCTCGTTATTTGCAAGCGAATGAGGTGTGTAGATAATTGTAAAATGCAAAATAAAATAAAAGAAAATAAATGGCAGCAAGGTATTGGAGGTTTTAGCAATATGCCGTGAATATACCCGAGGGCCATAGCTTTCCCTAGTGGCATCTCTCATGAAAATAAGCATACGGTGGGTAAACAAATTACTGTTGGGCAACTGATAGAAGAGCGGATAGTTATGCGATTTTCACGAAAATGATCATTAAAATATAGGCATCACGTCCATAAATAAATAGGCCGACTCCTACCTGCACATATTACTATTACTTCACTTCAAGAGCACTTCTATGCTTGCCTCTCTACGTATTAAGTTCATGGCGAATGGAGTAATGCTTGGAGTAGGATGTCATGATGTAGACAAAGTAAACTGAACTAGTATGAATAAACCACATCGTTTTACCCTTAGTAGCAGCAACACAAAGATGCAACTTATTCCCTTCTGTCACTGGGATATAGAAACTCGCCACGTTGAACCTACTACAACACACCTCTCTCACCGAAGAAATATCAATCTAGTTGGCCAAACTATTTCAATACATCATAGAGAATTGCGAAGCTATCATAATCATGCACATAAGAATCATATTATATATCAGAGGAGACTCAAATATTTATCATGAATAATCTGAACATAAACCCACAATTCATTGGATCCCAACAAACACACCGTACAAAAGAGTTACATCATATGGATCAAAGCGAAGATGCGATGATCATTGAATTGTAGATCGAAGAGAGAGAGAGAGATATGCCATCTAGGTACTGCTATGGACCCGTAGGTGTGTGGTGATGTTGGATCGATAGAAGAGGAGTTTAGAGGGGGTTAAATAGACCACTTTCATAAATTAAAACCATAGCCTTTTACCAACTTTAATGGTAGGCACATTTTAGCGATTCTAACAAGTCTAGTGCACCCTACACATGCTAGTCAACAAATATGACAGTGCAAAGTAAAGACATTGCACATGTAGTAAGGAGTAGAGTTTAGGAAGATCAAACGCAAAGTGGTTGACACGGCAATTTTTGGCATGGTTTTAATAGGTGGTGCTATCGTACGTCCATGTTAGTGGAGACTTCAACCCACGGAGGGTAACAGCTGCGAGAGTCCACGAAGGGCTCCACACACAAGGGGTCCACGAAGAAGCGACCTTGTATATTCCACCATGGCTTACGTCCACACAGGACTAGCCTCACTCATGGTAGATCTTCACGAAGTAGGCGATCTCCTTGCCAGTACAAACTTCTTGGTTCAACTCCACAACACAAAGTAGGAGGCTCCCAAGCAACGCCTAACCAATCTAGGAGGCACCACCCTCCAAAAGGTAATAGATGCAGTAGAACGATGAACTCCATGGTCTTGTGCTTCAAAAGATAGTCTCCTCAACACTCAATCACTATCTCACAGATTTGACAGGGGTAGGAGAGACCGATCTTGTGGAAAGCAACTTGGGGAGGCTAGAGATCAGGTTTAAAATGGTTGGATTGGAATCTCTTGATCTCAACACATGAGTAGGTGGCTCTCTCTCAGAAATATGGATCTAGCAAGTGGGTGTGTGTTTTGAGTGCTTCCTCTATGAATGAGAGGAGATGGATGGGTATATATAGGTATCCCCCAAAATCCAACCATTACAACATTATTTCCCAACTCGGTGACACTGAAATGAATCTTGGTGGTACCAAATTGCACTAAATGTGGCAACTTATGAATTCTCGGTGAGACCGATATATGAATCTCGGTGGTACCGATACGATGACCTAGACAAGTTTCCAAATCTCGGTGAGATCGATTCCAATCTTAGAGATTCCGATTCTTGGAATTTGCTGAACAGAAAGTTGGTCAGTGAATCTCAGTGGCACCGATATGGAAGTTTGTGGTACCGAGAGATTAGGGTTTGGCAAAGGATCTGTGTGGTGGAAAATTGGTAGTGCCGAGTGGAAAATATTTGTGGCACCGATTTTGCTGGTTTAGCTTTGGACACAGATATCTTGTGGGATAATGCTGAGTATTTTTGGTGGCTATCTCTATGCACTCGAGCAGCCAATTCATCATAATACCTCACCCCCTTTTAACAGTATTGGCTTTCCTATGGACTCAAAAGTGATTTCTCACAAATGTAGAATGTAGAGTCTTGTAGCTTGAAGCTTGAGCCAATCCTATTACTTTCCTCATCAAGGATCTTCTCCTCACAATCCTTTAGCCAATGCTCTGTGTGGACTATACCTGAAATGTACTAGGTAAAAGTGTTAGTCCAAGAGACAATGTATGTTGTCATGAATTATCAAAACCACCAAGGGGGCATACGTGCTTTCAATCTCCCCCTTTTTGGTAATTCATGACAACATACAATCAAAGCTTCAATTAAAGATAGGCATTAGAATATGACATATTCGAAAGATACATGACTAGTAATGCATTGTGGAGTATTTATTAAACAATGGGTTGCGAGAGTGACAAAAACTTAAACCCTAGTTTATGTGCTATTCCGTAAGGGGCTGATTTGGATCTCCATGTTTAATGCTATGGTTAGAATTTATTCTTAATACTTTTCTCGTAGTTGCGGATGCTTGCACGAGGGTTAATCATAAGTTGGAGGATTTTCCAAGTAATAAAAGCACCCAAGCACCGATCCACCCACATATCAAATTATCAAAGTACCAACCGCGGTCAACCCGACATGACGAAAGTGACTAGATGAAATTCCCGTGTGCCCTCGAGAATGCTTTGCCTATTATTAGAAACCGTTCTGGCTTGTCCTTTGCCACAAAAGGATTTGGCTACCTTGCCGCACCTATTGTTGCTACTACTACTCGTTACTTGTTACAATTATCTTGCTATCAAACAACTTGTTACCGCTATTTTAGTGCTTGCAGAAATTACCTTGCTGAAACCCGCTTGTCATTTCCTTCTAATCCTCGTTGCGTTCGACACTCTTACTTATCGAAAGGACCACGATTGATCCCCTATACTTGTGGGTCATAATTCACCAAAGACCTATGGGTCCGTAGTTAGTACCTAGATGGCTTTCTCTCTCTCTATGTTCTTTGTTGCCATGATCACCGCGATTGCCGCGGTGATCTATCTTATGTAATCATTCTTCTGCGGTGTGATTTTTTGGATCCAATGAATTGTGGGTTTATGTTTAGATTATTCATGAGATTATATTGAATTACTTAATGGTATTATATATATATGCATGATTATGATAGCTTCATAATTCTCTCTGATCTATTGATTTGGTTTGGCCAACTAGATTGATTTATCTTCAGCGGGAGAGGTGCATTGTAGTGGGTTCTATCTTGCTGTCCTCAATCCCAATGACAGAAACAGAGATGACACGTATTGTATTGCTGAGACTGAGGGTAAAATGATGGGGTTCATTCATATTAATTGGATTTACTTTGTCTACATCATGGCATCATCCTCCAAGCATTACTGTGTTTTCATTTAATACTCTAGATGCATGCTGGATAGCGGTCGATGGGTGACGTAATAGTAGTAGATGCACATAGGAGTCAGTATACATGCTTACAGATGTGATGCCTATATGTAATGATCATTGCCATTAATAAATATTGCATAACTATGCCCTTTTCTTTCAATTGCCCAATAGTAATTTTTTACCCACCGTATGATTTCTAGAGAGATGCTGTAATGCCCCAGAGTGTAACTTGCCATATTTGGAACCTTCATGTGTGGGTCCATGATGTCATTCCCTTGTGAGATATATGCCATGTGTTATTTCATGTGTGATCATACCTTGTCTCCCCTTTGCATTCATGCATCCATATCATTCACGCCTTCATTGTGTTTGTTGTTGTTGTGGATCCATGGGTGTGGCATGTGATGTGATGTGCTATGTGATGATGAAGTGGTGTTTGAAAGTTGGGTTTCAACTATGATAGTTTTCAACTAGGTTCCAAAACCCCCCTTCTTTATTTTCTCAATGCTCAAGATTTACTTGCTCTAACCCTGGTTCAAAAATGTTTATATTTTAGAGTGTTTTCTGGTGGGTGTGGTGCTAGGTCTAATGTGTTTTGAATCTATGTTTGAGAGGGGTAGATATTCACAAAACAAGTTATTTAATTCTGTTTTGTAAATATTTCTTTGCTCCAAAATTTCCCTTTTCATTTTATTTAAAAAGGTCATAATTTCCTTATGACCACGGGCCATTTTTATTTTTATTTTGGATCCATAGATTACCTGGGAGTTTATTTATTTGCTGGTATTTGTTTTAAATAGAAAACCAGTGGACCTTTCTTACCTAGCGCCTCCGACTGGGCCTCCTCCTCCTCGCTGGCCGAGTAGCCTCCTCGCGCGGCAGCCCATACCTCGTCCCTCTCCTCTGACGCCGTCTTCCTCCCCCCGCACCTTTCCATCAGACATTCAGAGAGACGAGACAGAGAGGCCGACGCCGTGGCTCACGGACGTCGAGGCGGCCTCCCTCGCCCCCCTATTTATTCCTTGGCGTCCGAGCCGTGTTCTAGGGTTCCTCCAAGCGCCGCCACCTCTTTTCCCATCTTCCTCCTCCCTCTCCCTCGTCGACAGAAGGTAGGCGAGCTCCTCCTCCGCCATGGCCGATCCTTGATGAGCTCGTCGCCGTCGTAGCCGTACTCCTTCGTCCTCTCCAAGCATTCTAAGAGCACGCGGGACCTCAGGGGAGTCCATTCCCATAGCTGATCGACGACAAACGCCTCTGCTTCCACTACTTCGACGACGACCCCTTCCGCCCGATGACTCCCTCCGCAGTGACTTCTTCCTTGACATCCCCTTCTTCCGCTCCGACAGGCGCGGCCTCCTCGACTAGTGGGTGAGCAGCAGGACTCCTCCCCCTTCCCGTGTCGGTAGATTAAGCGTAGAGCCATAGCAACAACGCCGTATTTCTCTCTGTCGCCGGCGCCGCCGCGTGCTCGTGGAGCAGTAGCTGCAGGGCACCCCTCGTCGAGATTAGTGGTGGAATGGAACTTGGGAGTCCCCTCTTCCTCCCAGCGATGAGTCGTTGTCCAATTCGTAGTGAATCACCGGCGGTGACCTTCCCCTGTTCCGGCCACCGTCGGGCTGTAGCAGATCCAGAGGGGGTTGCTCAAAAGAGCAAAGCCCCCCCTCTGTTAACAATCGAACGCGCAACGCAGTGGCAGTGGAGTGGTTTTGGCTCCGCGCAGGTCGTGGGTTCGAGCCCCCGCAGCGCACCCCTTTTGCTTATATGTTTTCTGGCACAGTAGCAGTAGGGGGAGGACATAACCTGTTTCCTTCCCCTTTGTGTCGAGCCCAGTAGAGGTAGTGCAGTGGTTGTGCTAGTGTGTTGTGTGCAGTAGGTTTGGGGTTCGATCCCCAAGCCATCCCTTTTTATTCCTTTTGCTGTGTTATAGATTGGTTGCTGGTTATATTGCTTGGGCAGCAATATTTGTTGCCTAGGATCTCAAACCAGTAGGTTTCCCCTTGTTTTCAGTTACTGAGCATGTGTAGGGATTTAGCGGTGCTTGTGTATGTGTGTAGGAGGTCATGTGTGTGCAACTTCCATGTGGTGTGTGCTTGTGTGTGTGTGTGTGCAAGTGTGTGTGTGACACTCACATGCCCAAGGCATGGTTTTGCCTTAGTGTGCACTTGTGATGCAAGCTTGTATGTGTGTGTGTGTTAGTGATAGTTGGTGTGAGTGTAAGTATATGTGTGTTTTAGAAACTAGCATGAGTAGGTGTGTGTGCATGGGCACTTGTGATGCTAGCATGTGTGAGTGGGTATGGTGATGTGCTATGGCACACATACATGAGGTCCAACCCTCATGTTCAACATTGGAGTGTGGGTGTGAGCAAGTGCATGTGTATGTGGAGAGGATGAACTAGTGAGTATCACATATGATATGGCACTATTTGAGCTATATTATTCCATGTTGTTTTTCCTTTCAACTTTGTGCCTACATGTTGTATGCAAGACCCTAGGTATTATATATGCTTTTGGGGTAGAATCTTACCAGGAATCCATTGGTGGAATCAGATTTCACTTTGGAACACTTTCTGGAAAAGTCATTTTTCTGTTTTGATGCTATGTTTAGAGCTTGGTGCCATGTGGTGTGATGAGCCCATGGGGATGAAGCCTTGATGTGGGAGTAGTGAGTGAACCCCTTTACAACATGGTGGTTTTGTTTTATGCTTAGGAGTTTGTATGGGCAAGTTGTGCCTTGTCAAAGTAGGCATGTGGCTGAAATTGTCAGCTTGGTGAAAATCTGTGATTTTCACAAAGTGTGAGAAACTGATGTTATTTTCTTCCCTTGTAGTTGTGGTTGCAAAAGCTCATGTGTTGGGAATCAACCCTTGCAATCAACTAGAGAGTTGTAGCTTTTGTGTTTATCTATCTCTCTGTTAAATTTCATGCACTTTCACTTCCTGTAGTTATTGTTTTGGAGGCTGTCAAAATGCTTCAGAGCATAAGCAGCTCGTGAGAATCTGATATTTTCACAAAGTCCCTGAAATCTGTTATTTTTGTCCAAGTTAGCACCTGTAGATCTTTCTGTGTGTAACTCCTTTGTATTATCTTCTTGCTCATGCTTGTATAACTTTTGAATAGCTTTTGCCACATATCTTGTTTGGCACATTTGGGTGGCTATAGGTGCTTTGCATGTTGCTCTCAAACTGCTATGATGCTGTTTAGGACAGATTGCATAGTTTTGTTGTTTTGAAGCTTGTGAGTGCATAGTTGGTGGTGTGGTGAGTTTCTTTGCACCACCCCACCTATACTTGTTTGTTTGATCATGTGGCAACCCGAGAATACTAGAAGTGTGCCATTGGAGTGTGCTTGTGGTAGATTTGATCCGTAGGACGCCGTATCTTGTTTCGTAGTTTCCGGTTGATCCGTAGCTCCGTTCTCAACGTTCTTTATATGTTTTTGCATCGCTTTCTCGTGATGCACCTGTTCATGTCATCTTCATGAATGTCAAGATAGCTTAGAGTGAAGTTACGTCCAGAAGTTGTCTTTTCTTCTCATGCATATGCAAGTGACTAGAATAGAGATGCATGCTACATTCTCATCTCATGCATCATGTGTTTGTCGCATCATGTTGTGTTGTTGTTCATTGGCTGTTATTTTTATCTTGGGTAGCACCGGGATCAGAGAGCGAGTACGTGGATTTGGGAGAGTAAGTGCAGGATGAACAAGAGCAGTTCCAAGCTGAAGACATCATAGGCAAGATGACCGTGACCTTGATACCGTATCTAGATTTGTTATGCTTAGATTCACGTTTCCTTCGATATATGCTTGCTGCCTACCACTTGATATATTTGCCTCCTCATATTGCCATGAAACCCAAACACTTCCCCTCCTAGCTAATGTTGTTTGGCTAAGTAGGCATGCTCAGCTTCTAATGTTAGCGTTGCTAGTTGCAGGTGCGAGCTGTCTCATGTGATAACATGAGAATTTGATACCATTATGTTTTAAACTGCTATTTAATTAATGCACCTATATACTTGGTACATGACGGAAGGCCTAGCCTTTGCCGGGTGATTTGTTCCGTTATTGCTGCCTTAGTTTCCGGCTACCGGTGTTTGATTCCATAACTGATCGCTCCTAACACGTTCGGGGTTGTTATGGGGACCCCCTTGATAAATCATGTAGTGTTAAGACTTGTCCGGCAGGACCCAACATTGGTTTTAATTTTCTAATCACTTAATAATAATTTGCATAGGGAATAGCTACCCCGAGGAATTAATCAACAACCCGGGCCAGTGCTCCTCATGAGTTTTGGTCCAAACTAGAGCACCGTGCGAGGCCATCCCGGGGCAACTCAGGAGATTTCTCTGGCCACCGTACGCTTCGCTTATCCGGCGTGTCCTGAGACTGAGATACACGGCTCTTATCGGGGTTATCGACACGTCGAGAGGTCCTGCTAGTCTTGTCTTACCTTAGCGATATATCTTGCGTATAGGAATCCCGGTGAAGCTTTGGTTCTCCCCAGAGTTGAGGTTTTCCTCTAAGGAATCTGACGAGATCACGAGATTCGTGATAGAGGATTACTTTGCGGCCAGTGACCGTTTGTGATGGACTAGTTGGAGCACCCCTGCAGGGTTTAATCTTTCGGAAAGCCGTGCCCGCTGTTATGTGGCAACATGGATTATTTGTTAACATCTGGTTATAGATAACTTGAACTAATTCTAATAAAACTGTCAACCGTGTGTGTAACCGTGACTGTCCCCTTCGAAGACCTCTCTTCGATCGGGAACATGGTGGGGTTATGTTTGACGTAAGTAGGTGTTCAGGATCACTTAGTGATCATCTAGTCTTCGACCTCTCACGTAGACCGCCACATCTATATCTTTGTTCTTCGTAAGTTAGACACCATAAAGCTTAGGATGCAGCAACCTAAACACTGAACCTTCCTTACCTAATAACTTGACTAGTTTCGGTACCAAGGTCATAGATTGCTGAGTCCCCGTGGCTCACAGATTACTTCAACACCCCCAACAGGTACAAGTACGCCCGACATAGGTGATCCAGATGGCACGCAGCTGGCGTGGCAGTACGATGAGGAGAACGACCGCCTGTACGTGAACTATCCAGAAGACTGAGGCCGTGGTCGTGATCGTGGGCAAGAATGCGGGATAGCATAGCCTTTTCTTATGTTATGTAGTCTGTTGTGGAACTACCTTGTCTGAATAAATGTGTGGATGTAAACTCTGATATTATCTATGTGAGATGGCAAACGATTCCCTATTTGTCATTCTTAAATTATGTATGTGCTATGTTTATCTTGCTTGCGAAATGCATAGATGCGCTTCTTTCCATTTTGGGGCCTCGTCCCCTAAATAGGAAAGGACCGCATCTTAGTCATTACAAGTTGGTAATCAGAGCCTTACGACCATAGGAGCCTTTGTGTGATCGTACTTGGCTGAGTCGAGTCTAGTAAAATGTTTTGAGTCTTAGTTATATCGGAGAGTAGGTTTCTTTTTCTCCTCTTCCATGCTCTGGTGAGGTTCTCGACTTAGGAAATCCTAATTCACTCCTCTTCTCGCTCAAATTTTTTTAGGATCACGCAAGTATTTTGAAATCTATATGATATCGATGTGACGGAGTTCTGTCTTGGTGCCTCCTGTCCGCCTTGATTTCTTTTGGGGAGTTGAGCTCTAGGGGATTCTTGTGCACATCGCCATCATTCAGATTTCTGAGTATCTCAGAACGAAGGATGTTCGTAATTGCTTCAATACTAGTAGTGGCGAGATAACCCCGATGTCCCCAGTACTGGTGCAAATTGTTCGGGAGTACTACCGTACTTTGTATCATTGTGATCACGAGGGTCTGTAATAGATGAAGGTCCGAGATTCTGGTTATGTGTTGACGGATGTGATACATTGGACGGGTTAGTATAGGAGTTGCATGAATATTACTCCTTGTATCCATGTACCAGATTGCATGACCAGATATTTCGGGAATTCATAGGTGGGATATCAAGTAGTGACTTATAGGACAATCTTCCTACAGATGCATGATGTGAGGTTGGGATTCAACATTCAGTGGGTACGTTTGTTCACGGTCGTCTTACATCGGTTCTCGTTGTGTCTTAAAGAGTCCTTGTAGCTTGCTACGGCTCGGGGATGCTTCGTAAGTCGTGTGCACTACCTTGCACAGGATGGCTACTGTAAATTCGAGCTTGTGCGATCTTATCCACAAAGATATCGGATGAAATCTCCATCATATGTTTGTTTTGAGCAGTTCTAGCTCATACTTGTTTGCAAGTGGTCTTAATCAGAATTTTGTCGACAGTCACTTTGAGGAAGCATTCTTACTATTTTGTTCGAGTGCAATTGCTAATATTACTGTTCAGATATTCCTGACTTTTTGATTTAGCTATACCTTCAATTTATTCTGTGGGCTAATGTGTTGTCCGTCTTCAAGATGGCTCCACCAACTCGTCAGAATCCAGGTCGTGAGGGTGCTGAGATGCCGCCACCACCCCTCCACCACCTCCTCCGCCGTCGCCTCCTCCTGCATAGGCTTGGCAAGCGGTGATGGCTACTACAAATGCAAACACTCAGATGCTGATCCAGTTGTTGCAGGAGAGAACTAATCAGCAGCAAGGCAACTTCAACCATGGTGGCAATCAGTTTGCTAATCTGAGTCAGTTCCTGTCAAATCAGCCGAAGACCTTCACGTCGTGTGACTAGCCGTTTGATGCTGAGGATTGGATTCGCGACATGAACAAGCACTTTGAGTGTAGCAATGTCCGTCCAGAGGATTTCTTCAAATTTGCAACATTCCAGCTGAAGGGGAAAGCATCGATCTGGTGGCAGCAGTTGAAGGATTCCAGGGGTGCCAGAGTGATCACTTGGGATGAGTTCCGCAGAGACTTCAGGTCCCACTACATCCCGTCTAGGTTTGTGGAGGAGATGCGTGAGAAGTTCAGGCACTTGAAGCAAGGTGGTAACTCCGTGTACAAGTATAACGTCGAGTTCCACGAGCTATTCCGATATGCCTTGCAGGACATTCCAGATCATAAGAGCAAGATCTATCAGTTCAGAGGTGGTCTGAAAGAGGATTTGCAGCTAGCCCTCGCTTTGCACGATCCTGAGGAGTTAGATAAGTTCTACAACTTGGCTCTTAGGGCTGAGGCAGCTTTGCTCAGGGTGGAGAATTCAAAGACGCGCTTCAGAGATTCCATCTTGTCTTCCTCAACTCAGGTGGTTCAGAAGCAACAGAAATATTGGGCGTCTCCTCCTCCTCCTCGGCACACGCAACAATTCAAGCATTCAGGTGGCCGTGGTTCTTCCCACCCACCCAACCCAGCTTTCCAGCAGAGGTTTCAACAGCAGAAGCAAGGGCCTCCTCAGACACAGTACCGTGAGCCGGCAGATGTCACTTGTCACAAGTGTGGGCAGAAGGGTCACTATGCTAACAAGTGCACTTATCAGTTGCGTCTTCCGCCTCGGCAAACCTCCAAGCAATGCTATCGTGAAGTTCAACCCCAGGTCTGCTAGAGTCAATATGGTGAATGCAGCTGAAGCAGACAACTCCTCAGACGTGATTATGGGTAACCTTTCAGTCAATGATTTTCCTGCTAAAGTCTTGTTTGATTCTGGTGCTTCGCATTGCTTTATGTCAAAGTCATTTTTCATCAAGCATGATTTCCCCTCGACAATTTTGGATAGACCTTTGGGTGTTGTTTCTCCGGGTGCGCAGATGAGGTCAAATTCTGTAGTTCCTGATGTCTCTGTCAAGATGGGCGATTATGCTTTTCTGGCTTCTCCGTATGTCTTGGGCAATTCCGACATTGATTTGATCCTTGGTATGGACTGGTTGGCTATGAAGAAGGTATCAATTGATTCTGAAGCTAAAGAAGTGAAGCTAACTCACTCTTCGGAGGACGTGATTATCTTCGCGACGCGCGATGATACAATTCGTCTATTTTCCTTGAATGAAAAGGGTGAGATTTCTCCAATTTCGCAAGTCCCAGTGGTTTGCGAATATGAAGATCTATTTCCAGAAGAACTGCCAGGAATGCCTCCGCACCGAGAAGTTCAATTCGTTATTGAGCTTGAACCGGGTACTGACCGTGTGTGCAAACGGCCGTACAAGTTGGGTCCAGAAGAGCTGAAGGAACTTAAGAGGCAACTCGATGAGCAGGAGCGTATGGGTCTGATCAGACCAAGCTCTTCTCCTTTGGGCTGTGGAGTGTTGTTTGTCAACAAGAAGGATGGCACGAACCGATTGTGTGTCGATTATCGTCCATTGAACAAGAAGACAATCAGAAACAAGTATCCACTTCCTAACATTAATGAGTTGTTCGAGCAGTTGAAAGGGGCTAAGGTCTTCTCCAAGCTCGATCTCAGGATGGGCTATCATCAAATTCGCATTCGCGAAGAGGATATTCCAAAGACTGCTTTCAGGACAAGTTTTGGCTCATATGAGTATATGGTGATGTATTTTGGTCTGGCAAATGCTCCACCGACATTTTGTCGAATGATGAACTATATCTTCTCCCCGTTCAAGAATGAATTCGTCTTGCTGTATCTCGATGATATTCTGGTCTTTTCGGAAACTGAGGAAGAGCATGAAGAACATCTCAGGCTGGTGCTTGATAAACTAAGAGAGCATAAGTTCTATGCCAAGTTTTCCAAATGTGAGTTCTGGTTGAAAGAAGTTGTCTACCTTGGGCACATCATCTCTGCCGAGGGCATCAAAGTTGATCCGTCGAAGGTGCAGGCCATTGTTGAGTGGGAGCCTCCGCAAAATGTGAAGCAGGTTCGAAGATTTCTCGGGCTTGCAAGCTATTGTAGAAGATTCGTTGAGAACTTCTCCAAGATTGCTAAGCCTCTCTAAAGTCTTCTTCCGAAGGGTGTGAAGTATGTCTGGTCTCCAGAGTGTGAGTTGGCCTTCGACACACTCAAAGAGAAGCTCACCTCTACTCCAGTCTTGGTTCCTCCTGATGACTCCAAATCTTACCAAGTGTTCTGCGATGCCTTTCTTCAAGGTCTTGGTGCTGTGTTGATGCAAGACAAGAAAGTGGTAGCTTATACCTCGAGGCAGTTGAAGCCAAGTGAGAAGAATTATCCCGTGCATGATCTTGAGTTGGCGGCAGTGGTACATGCTCCGATGACTTGGTGACACCTCTTGTTGGAACGAAAGGTTGAAGTGTTCACCGATCACAAGAGTCTCAAGTACATCTTCACCCAGCCTAACCTAAATCTTCGGCAAACTTGTTGGGTGCAAATGCTTCAAAATTTTAATCCGAGCGTTGAGTATACTCCGGGCAAAGCTAATGTCATGGCAGATGCTTTGAGCAGGAAGGCTTACTGCAACAGTCTCATTCTGAAGCCTCTCCAGCCTGACCTTTGTGAATCTTTCAGAAAGCTCAACCTTCAGTTAGTACCTCAGGGATTTCTTGCAAAACTTCAGATCTCTCCTACCTTGGAAGACCAGGTCCGAGCAGCGCAACTTCTTGATGCAATGGTGAAGAAAGTTAAGATTGGCTTGGCAAAGGGAGTTCCAAAATATAAGTGCTTCAGTGTTGATGCCAGAGACACGTTATTCTTTGAGGATCATCTTGTCGTTCCGAAAGGTGATCTCAGAAAGGTTATCATGGAAGAAGCTCATAACTCTCTGCTCTCAATACATCCAGGAAGCTCCAAGATGTATCAGGACTTGAAACAGATCTTCTGGTGGACTCGCATGAAGCGTGAGATTGCTCAATTCGTCAATGAATGTGATGTATGTCGAAGGGTGAGAGCAGAGCATCAATGTCCAGGAGGTCTTTTGCATCCATTGCCCATTCCCGAGTGGAAGTTCGACCATATTGAGGTGGATTTCGTCATCGGGTTTCTGAAGTCCAAGAAGGGTAGCGATGCCATCTTCGTCGTCATCAACAAGTTGAGTGAAGTGGCTCATTTTCTTCCAGTCAAGGAATCCATCTTGGCAGCTCAGCTTGCAGAGCTGTACACTTCCAGGATAGTATCTTTTCATGGCGTGCCTATGTTGATTTCTTCGGATCGCGGAAGTATCTTCACTTCCTAGTTCTGGGACTCTTTTCAGTCTGCTATGGGTACGAAGATACGATTCGGCACAGCTTTTCATCCTCAGACTAGTGAGCAAGTGGAGAGAGTCAATCAGGTCCTTGAGGATATGCTGAGAGCCTGTGTCATTTCTTTTGGCATGAAGTGGGAAGACTGCATGCCTTTCGCTGAGTTCTCGTATAACAACAGTTATCAAGCTAGTTCAGGCAAAGCTCCGTTTGAGATTCTCTATGGCAGGAAGTGTCGTACCCCGCTCAACTGGTCCGAGACTCGTGAGCGTCAGATTCTTGGGAATGACTTGATCGAAGAAGCTGAAGAGATGTGTCGGGTCATTCGGGATAATCTCAGAGCAGCGCAGTCCCGTCAGAAGAGCTACTATGATAGCAAGCATCATGACATGTCTTATGAGCTGGATGACTTCGTCTATCTCAAAGTGTCTCCTATGAAGGGCACACAACGTTTTGGCATCAAAGGCAAGCTTGCTCCTCGTTTCGTTGGTCCTTTCAGAGTTGTTGGCAAGAGAGGCGACCTTGCGTATCAACTTGAGCTTCCTTCCAACTTTGCAAATGTGCATGACGTGTTCCATGTCTCTCAGCTCCGGAGATGCTTCAAGACTCCCGAGCGCACAGGTGCTCCTCAAGACATCGACCTTCAACCCGACCTATCCTATCGTGAGCATCCAATTGCGGTTCTCTTGATGACTAAGCGCAAGACCCGCAACAAGTCAGTCAAATTTCTCAAGGCGCAGTGGTCACATCATTCCGATAAAGAGGCCACTTGGGAACACGAGGATCACCTCCGTTCCGAATTCCCAGAGTTCTTTCAGTCCTAGATCTCGGGACGAGATCTTTTTGTAGTGTTGGAGAGTTTGTAATGCCCCACAGTGTAACTTGCCATATTTGGAATCTTCATGTGTGGGTCCATGATGTCATTGCCTTGTGAGATATATGCCATGTGTTATTTCATGTGTGATCATACCTTGTCTCCCCTTTGCATTCATGCATCTATATCATTCATGCCTTCATTGTGTTTGTTGTTGTTGTGGATCCATGGGTGTGGCATGTGATGTGATGTGCTATGCGATGATGAAGTGGTGTTTGAAAGTTGGGTTTCAACTATGATAGTTTTCAACTAGGTTCCAAAACCCCCCATCTTTATTTTCTCAATGCTCAAGATTTACTTGCTCTAACCCTGGTTCAAAAATGTTTATATTTTAGAGTGTTTTCGGGTGGGTGTGGTGCTAGGTCTAATGTGTTTTGAATCTATGTTTGAGAGAGGTAGATATTCACAAAACAAGTTATTTAATTCTGTTTTGTAAATATTTCTTTGGTCCAAAATTTCCCTTTTCATTTTATTTAAAAAGGTCATAATTTCCTTATGACCAGGGCCATTTTTATTTTTATTTTGGATCCATAGATTACCTAGGATTTTATTTATTTGCTGGTACTTGTTTTAAATAGAAAACCAGTGGGTTTTCCCTTTCTTACCCGGCGCCTCCGAGTGGGCCTCCTCCTCCTCGCTGGCCCAGTAGCCTCCTCGCGCGGCAACCCACTCCTCGTCCCTCTCCTATGACGCCGTCTTCCTCCCCCCCGCACCTTTCCGTCAGACATTCAGAGAGAGCGAGACAGAGAGGCGACGCCGTGGCTCACGGACGTCGAGGCGGCCTCCCTCGCCCCCTATTTATTCCTTGGCGTCCGAGCCGTGTTCTAGCGTTCCTACAAGCGCCGCCACCTCCTTTCCCATCTTCCTCCTCCCTCTACCTGGTCGACAGAAGGTACGCGAGCTCCTCCTCCACCATGCCGGATCCTTGATGAGCTCATCGCGGTCGTTGCCGTACAACTTCGTCCTCTCCAAGCGTTCCAAGAGCACGCGGGACCACAGAGGAGTCCGTTCCCGTAGCTGATCGACGACGAACGCCTCTGTTTCCACTACTTCGACAATGACCCGTTCCGCTCCGACGACTCCCTACGCAACGACTTCTTCCTCGACGTCCCCTTCTTCCTCTCCAACAGGCGCGGCCTCCTTGACCAGTGGGTGAGCAGCAGGACTCCTCCCCCTTCCCTATCGGTAGATCAAGCGTAGAGCCATAGCAATGCCGCCGTATTTCTCTCTGTCGCCGGCGCCGCCGCGTGCTCGTGGAGCAGTAGCTGTAGGGCACCCCTCGTTGATATTAGTGGTGGAATGGAACCGTGGGAGTCCCCTCTTCCTCCCAGCGACGAGCTGTTGTCCAATTCGTAGTGAATCGCCGACGGTGACCTTCCCCTTTTCCGGCCACCATCGGGCTATAGAAGATCCAGAGGGGGTTGCTCAAAAGAGCAAACCCCCCTCTCTGTTAACAATCGAACACGCAGTGCAGTGGCAATGGAGTGGTTTTGGCTGCGCGCAGGTCGGGGGTTCGAGCCCCCGCAGCGCACCCCTTTTGCTTATATGTTTTCTGGCACAGTAGCAACAGGGGGAGGACATAACCTGTTTCCTTCCCCTTTGTGTCGAGCCCAGTAGAGGTAGTGCAGTGGTTGTGCTAGTGTGTTGTGTGCAATAGGTTTGGGGTTCGATCCCCAAGCCATCCCCCTTTTTTATTCCTTTTGCTGTGATATAGATTGGTTGCTGGTTATATTGCTTGAGCAGCAATATTTGTTGCCTAGGATCCCAAACCAGTAGGTTTCCCCTTGTTTTTAGTTAGTGAGCATGTGTAGGGATTTAGCGGTGCTTGTGTATGTGTGTAGGAGGTCATGTGTGTGCAACTTCCATGTGGTGTGTGCTTGTGTGTGTGTGCATGTGTGTGTGTGACACACACATGCCCAAGGCATGGTTTTGCCTTAGTGTGCACTTGTGATGCAAGCTTGTATGTGTGTGTGTTAGTGATAGTTGGTGTGAGTGTAAGTATATGTGTGTTTTAGAAACTAGCATGAGTAGGTGTGTGTGCATGGGCACTTGTGATGCTAGCATGTGTGAGTGGGTATGGTGATGTGCTATGGCACACATACATGAGGTCCAACCCTCATGTTCAACATTGGAGTGTGGGTGTGAGCAAGTGCATGTGTATGTGGAGAGGATGAACTAGTGAGTATCACATATGATATGGCACTATTTGAGCTATATGATTCCATGTTTTTTTCCTTTAAACTTTGTGCCTACATGTTGTATGCAAGACCCTAGGTATTATATATGTTTTTGGGGTAAAATCTTACCAGGAATCCATTGGTCGAATCAGATTTCACTTTGGAACACTTTCTAGAAAAGTCATTTTTCTCTTTTGATGCTATGTTTAGAGTTGGTGCCATGTGGTGTGATGAGCCCATGGGGATGAAGCCTTGATGTGGCAGTAGTGGGTGAACCCCTCTACAGCATGGTGGTTTTATTTTATGCTTAGGAGTTTGTATGCGCAAGTTGTGTCTTGTCAAAGTAGGCATCTGGCTGAAATTGCCAGCTTGGTGAAAATATGTGATTTTCATTAAGTGTGAGAAACTGCTGTTATTTTCTTCCCTTGTAGTTGTGGTTGCAAAAGCTCATGTGTTGGGAATCAACCCTTGCAATCAACTAGAGAGTTGGAGCTTTTGTGTTTGTCTATCTCTCTGTTAAATTTCATGCACTTTCACTTCATGTAGTTATTGTTTTGGAGGCTGTCAAAATGCTTCAGAGCATAAATAGCTGGTGAGAATCTGAGATTTTCATTAAGTCCCTGAAATCTGTTATTTTTGTCCAAGTTAGCACATGTAGATCTTTCTGTGTGTAACTCCTTTGTATTATGTTCTTGCTCATGCTTGTAGAGCTTTTGAATAGCTTTTGTCACATATCTTGTTTGGCAGACTTGGGTGGCTGTAGGTGCTTTGCATGTTGCTCTCAAACTGCTATGATGCTGTTTAGGACAGATTGCATAGTTTTGTTGTTTTAAAGCTTGTGAGTGCATAGTTGGTGGTGTGGTGAGTTTCTTTGCACCATGATACGTCCATTTTGCATCATGCTTTCATGTTGATATTTATCGCTTTTTGGGCTGTTATTTCACTTCACGGTACAATACTTATAACTTTTCTCTCTTATTTTGCAAGGTTTACATGAAGAGGGAGAATGCACGCAACTGGAATTCTGGCCTGAAATTGGAGCAAGTTTGAGATACCTATTCTGCGCAACTCCAAACGCCGTAAAAATCAACGAGGATTTTTTCGGGAATTATAAAAAATACTGGGCCGAAGAAGTGCCAAAGGGGCGCCAGTAGGTGGCCACAAGCCTGCTAGGCGCGGCCACTCCCCTGGCCGTGCCTAGGGGGCTTGTGGGCACCCAGCTGGCCCTCTGGCCCCCCTCTTCTGCTATATGAAGGGTTTCGTCCGGAAAAAAAATGAGGAGGCTTTTTCGAGGATTCGCCGCCGCCACGAGGCGGAACTTGAGCAGAACCAATCTAGAGCTCCGATAGGACGATCCTACCAGGGAAACTTCCCTCCCGAAGGGGGAAATCGTCGCCATCGTCATCACCAACACTCCTCTCATCATAGGGGACTCATCACCATCAACATCTTCATCAGCACCATCTCATCTCCAAACCCTAGTTCATCACTTGTAACTAATCTCCGTCTCGCGACTCCGATTGGTACTTGTAAGGTTGCTAGTAGTGTTAATTACTCTTTGTAGTTGATGCTAGTTGGATTACTTGGTGGAAGAGTTTATGTTCAGATCCTTGATGCTACTCATTACCTCTCTGGTCATGAATATGATTATGCTTTGTGAGTAGTTACTTTTGTTCCTGAGGACATGGGATAAGTCATGCTAATAGTAGTCATGTGAATTTGGTATTCGTTCGATATTTTGATGTGTTGTATGTTGTTTTTCCTCTAGTGGTGTTATGTGAACGTCGACTACATAACACTTCACCATTATTTGGGCCTAGAGGAAGGCATTGGGAAGTAGTAAGTAGATGACGGGTTGCTAGAGTGACAGAAGCTTAAACCATAGTTTATGCGTTACTCCGTAAGGGGCTGATTTGGATCCACTAGTTTAATGCTATGGTTAGACTTTGTCTTAATTCTTCTTTCGTAGTTGCGGATGCTTGCGAGAGGGGTTAATCATAAGTGGGATGCTTGTCCAAGTAAGGGAAGTACCCAAGCGCTGGTGCACCCACATATCAAACTATCAAAGTAACGAATGCGAATCATATGAACCTGATGAAAACTAGCATGACAGAAATTCCCGTGTGTCCTCGGGAGCGTTTTTCCTCCTATAAGACTTTGTCCAGGCTTGTCCCTTGCTACAAAAGGGATTGGACCACTTTGCTGCACCGTTGCTACTTTTGTTACTTGCTACTTGCTGCGCACCATCTCACCACACAACCACTTTTTACCGATAATTTCAGTGCTTGCAGATATTTCCTTGCTGAAAACCACTTGTCAGATCCTTCTGATTCTCGTTGGGTTCGACACTCTTACTTATTGAAAGGACTACGATAGATCCCCTATACTTGTGGGTCATCAAGACTCTTTTCTGGCGCCGTTGCCGGGGAGTGAAGCGCCTTTGGTAAGTGGAAATTGGTAAGGGAACATTCATATAGTGTGCTGAAATTTATTGTCACTTGTCACTATGGAAACTAATCCTTTGAGGGGCTTGTTCGGGGTATCTTCACCTCGAACGGAAGCACAAATAGTTGCTCCTCAACCTGCCGCACCTACTGAAAATATTTGCTTTGAATTTCCTTCGGGTATGCTTGAGAAACTGCTGGCTAATCCTTTTACAGGAGATGGAACATCACATCCAGACTTGCATCTAATCTATGTAGATGAAGTTTGTGGTTTATTTAAGCTTGCAGGTTTGCCCGAGGATGAGGTCAAGAAGAAGGTCTTTCCTTTATCTTTGAAGGATAAGGCATTGACATGGTATAGGCTATGTGATGATACTGGATCATGGAACTACAATCGGTTGAAATTGGAATTTCATCAAACGTTTTATCCTATGCATTTAGTACATTGTGATCGGAATTATATTTATAATTTTTGGCCTCGTGACAGAGAAAGCATCACTCAAGCTTGGGGGAGCCTTAGATCAATGTTATATTCATGCCCCAACCATGAGCTCTCGAGAGAAATTATCATTCAGAACTTCTATGCTCGGCTTTCTCATGATGATCGCACCATGCTTGACACTTCTTGTACCGGTTCTTTTATGAAGAGAGATATTGACTTCAAATGGAATTTATTGGAGAGAATTAAACAAAACTCTGAAGATTGGGAGCTTGAAGAAGGTAAGGAGTCAGGTATGAATTTCAAGTTTGATTGCGTTAAAATCCTTTGTTGAAACAAATACTTTTTGTGACTTTAGCTCTAAGTATGGACTTGACTCTGAGATAGTAGCTTCATTGTGTGAATCATTTTCTGCTCATATTGATCTCCCCAAAAAGAAGTGGTTTAAACATCATCCTCCTTTAAAAGTCAATGTAGTTAAACCCAATCCGGCTGGAGAGAAAGTCATAATGATCCTATTGTTCCCAGTGCTTACATTGAGAAACCATCTTTCCCTGTTAGGATAAAGGATAATTCTAAAGCTTCAACTGTGATATGTAGAGGCTACATTAGAACACCTACACCTCCTGAGCAAATTAGAGTTGAACCTAGCATTGCTATTATCAAAGATCTTCTGTCCGACGATGTTGAGGGACATAATATTCACTTCTGTGAAGATGCTGCTAGAATTGCTAAACCTCACGCTAGAGATAAACATAGGCCTGTTGTTGGCACGCCTGTTGTTTCTGTTAAGATAGGAGATCATTGTTATCATGGTTTATGTGACGTGGGTGCTAGTGTTAGTGCAATACCTCAATCCTTATATGATGAAATCAAAGACGAGATTGCACCTGTTGAGATAGAACCTACTGATGTCACTATTCAGCTTGCCAATAGAGATACTATGTGCCCTGTGGGAATTGTTAGGGATGTTGAAGTCTTATGTGGTAAAACGAAGTATCCTACTGATTTCCTCGTTCTTGCTACCAGACAAGATAGCTTTTGTCCCATCATATTTGGCAGACCTTTTCTCAATACCGTCAATGCTCATATTGACTGTGAGAAGCAAACTGTCACTGTTGGCTTTGAAGGTGTGTCACATGAGTTCAATTTCTCCAAGTTTGGTAGACAACCTCATGAAAAAGAGCTGCCTAGTAAGGATGAAACTATTGCTTTAGCTTCTATTGCCGTGCCTCCTACTGATCCCTTAGAGCAATACTTGCTTGATCATGAAAATGATATGCATATGGATGAAAGGGATGAGATAGATAGAGTTGTCTTAGAACAATATCCTATCCTTAAGAATAACTTGCCTGTTGAACTACTTGTGGATGCACCCCCACCAAAGGGTGATCCTTTGTTCGAGATTAAACAGTTGCCTGATACTCTTAAGTATGCTTATGTTGATGAAAAAGAGATATATCCTGTTATTATTAGTGCTAGCCTTTCAGAGCATGAAGAAAATAATTTACTAAAAACTCTGAGAAAGCACCGTGCTGCTATTAGATATACTCTTGATGATCTTAAGGGCATTAGTCCCACTCTATGCCAGCACAAGATTAAAACTGATCCTGATTTCAAACCAGTTGTTGATCATCAAAGGAGATTAAATCCTAAGATGAAAGAAGTAGTGAGAAAATAAATACTAAAGCTCCTGGAAGCAGGTATTATCTATCCTGTTGCTCATAGTGATTGGGTGAGTCCGATGCATTGCGTCCCTAAGAAGGGAGGCATTACCGTTGTCCCTAATGATAAGGATGAATTGATCCCACACAGGATTATTACTGGCTATAGGATGGTGATCGATTTTAGGAAATTGAATAAGGCCACTAGGAAAGATCATTACCCTTTGCCTTTTATCGACCAAATGCTAGAAAGACTGTCTAAACACACACACTTCTGCTTTCTAGATGGTTATTCTGGTTTCTCTCAAATACCAGTTGCACAAGCTGATAAGGAGAAAACCACTTTCACCTGTCCTTTCGGTACATTTGCTTATAGACGTATGCCTTTTGGCTTATGTAATGCACCTGCTACCTTTCAAAGATGTATGATGGCTATATTCTCTGACTTTTGTGAAAAGATTGTTGAGGTTTTCATGGATGACTTCTCCGTTTACGGGCCTTCCTTTGATGATTTCCTTAGCAACCTTGATCGAATCTTGCAGAGATGTAAAGACACCAATCTTGTCTTGAATTGGGAGAAGTGCCACTTTATGGTTAATGAAGGCATCGTCTTAGGACATAAAATTTCTGAAAGAGGTATTGAAGTCGATAAGGCTAAGGTTGATGCGATCGAGAAAATGCCATACCCCATAGATATCAAAGGTATAAGAAGTTTCCTTGGTCATGCTGGTTTCTATAGAAGGTTCATTAAAGACTTCTCTAAGATTTCTAGACCTCTTACCAATCTCTTGCAAAAGGTTATTCCTTTTGTCTTTGATGATGATTGTGAGGAAGCCTTCGAAATACTTAAGAGGGCTTTGATAACTGCACCTATTGTTCAACCACCTGATTGGAACTTACCTTTTGAAATCATGTGTGATGCTAGTGATTATGCTGTTGGTGCTGTCCTAGGGTAAAGAGTTGATAAGAAGTTGAATGTTATTCACTATGCTAGTAAAACTCTGGACAGTGCCCAAAGAAACTATGCCACTATGGAAAAGGAGTTTTTAGCAGTCGTGTTTGCATGTGAAAAGTTCAGGTCTTACATAGTTCATTCCAAAGTCACTATTCACACTGATCAGCTGCTATTAAGTACCTCATGGAGAAGAAGGACGCTAAACCTAGACTTATCAGATGGGTCCTCTTGCTACAAGAATTTGATTTGCACGTTGTCGACAGGAAGGGTGCTGATAACCCAGTAGCAGATAACTTGTCTAGGTTAGAGAACATTCTTGATGACCCACAACCTATTGATGATAGCTTTCCCGATGAGCAATTGAACGTCATCAATTCTTCACGTAGTGCACCGTGGTATGCTGATTATGCAAACTACATCGTTGCCAAATATATACCACCTAGTTTCACATACCAGCAGAAGAAGAAATTCTTCTTTTCTTAAGACATTACTTCTGGGATGATCCTCACGTTTATAAGCAAGGAGTAGATGGTGTTATTAGACGTTGTGTACCTGAACATGAACTGGGACAGATCCTATAGAAGTGTCACTCCGAGGCCTACGGAGGACACCATGCGGGAGATAGAACTGCACACAAGGTATTGCAATCAGGTTTCTATTGGCCCACTCTCTTCAAGGATGCCCGTAAGTTTGTCTTGTCTTGTGACGAATGTCAAAGAATAGGTAATATCGGTAAACGTCAGGAAATGCCTATGAACTATTCACTTGTCATTGAACCATTTGATGTTTGGGGCTTTGATTATATGGGACCTTTTCCAAAATCCAACGGGTATACTCACATCTTAGTTGCTCTTGATTATGTCACTAAGTGGGCAGAAGCTATCCCCACTAGTAGTGCTGTCACAACACCTCTATCAGGATGCTTAAAGAAGTTATTTTCCCTAGATTTGGAGTCCCTAGATATCTAATGACCGACGGTGGTTCACATTTCATTCATGGTGCTTTCCATAAAACGCTTGCTAAGTATGATGTCAACCATAGAATTGCGTCTCCTTATCACCCTCGGTCCAGTGGTCAAGTAGAGCTAAGCAATAGAGAGATTAAACTAATTCTGCAAAAGACTGTCAACAGGTCTAGAAAGAATTGGTCTAAGAAGCTCGATGCTGCACTGTGGGCTTATAGAACTGCCTATAAGAATCCCATGGGCATGTCTCCGTACAAAATGGTGTACGGTAAAGCATGTCATTTACCTCTTGAGCTAGAGCATAAAGCTTATTGGGCAATCAAAGAGCTCAACTTTGATTTCAAACTTGCTGGCGAGAAGAGGTTATTTGACATTAGCTCGCTTGATGAGTGGAGAAATCATGCATATGAAAATGCCAAGTTGTTCAAAGAGAAGGTTAAGAGGTGGCATGATAAGAGGATACAAAAGCGTGAGTTCAATGTAGGTGATTATGTCTTCTATATAATTCTCGTTTAAGATTTTTTGCAGGCAAGCTTCTCTCTAAATGGGAAGGTCCCTATATTGTTGAGGAAGTATATCGTTCCGGTGCTATCAACATAAACTTTTCCAGTAGGAAATTTTCTCCGTTTTGGAATATTTGAAAAAATATAAAAATTGGAAGTAGTCCGGAAAGCGCGCGAGGAGGCGACAAGCCTGCCAGGCGCGGGCCCACTCCCTGGCCGCGCCTGGGGGGCTTGTGGCCATCTCATGTGCCTCCCGGACTCCGTTTTCCTGTGGAGTACTCCTTCTGGTCTGGAAAAAATCAATATATATTCGCCGGAAAGGTCTGACCCTCGTATCACGCAGATTTTCTCTGTTTTCGTTTCGAGCCTGTTTCTGTTGCAGATCTAGATCGCTATGACGTCCCCAAAAGCTCCAAAGGACAAGATCTTCGAGAAGGTCATCAATCCCTACCTGATGGGAGTGCTGCAACACCCTCAATATATCGAGATGCGTGAGGGGATGTTGCACATCCGTGATGTTGAGGGGCCCAAGAAGACCAGAAGCATGGAGACGAGGCTCGAAGCAATGGAGCAACATGTCTTCAAGTGCCAAGGGATGGTGGAGTGTGGACTCAACGCCAACCACATGATGATCACAGAGTTCACCAGCAAGCACAGGATCGATGCCAATGACATTGGGAAGCACCTCTCCACGCTCTATGACAGGATTGATCAACTCCAGGCCCAGATCTATGACCTGCAGGACCAAAACTATGAGTATGAGTATAGATTTAAATCAATACGGTTGGCTGCAAATTTGAGGATTCCGGAGACTCGTTCATCTTTCCATGATGGAGCACCTATGCCTTGGAATACGGAGGATCAAACCCATGTTGCAACAACTCCACTATCATCACCTCCAAAGGAAGACAACTAAGCATGGGTATGGGCAATCCCCTTGGCTTGTGCCAAGCTTGGGGGAGTTGCCCCGGTATCGTATCACCATCACATCTTTTTTCCTTTACCTTTGTTTTAGTTTGTTCCTTTTCAGTTTTCTTTTTCTCTAGTAGAATAAAAGTCTTTGTGTTTTAGTCTTGAGTTTTGCTTTGTGTCACCCCCGATGTATTCGAGCTCGTGAGCCATATAATAAAGAGTGTCTTAGTTGAAGGGCTTTGCCTCTTGCCATGATCAAAAGAGTGAGAAAAGAACAAAAGCATGAAAGATCATGTAATGATCTTATGGAAAGTGATGGCTTCACATATAAATAGAATGTTGATTGAAACTTGTTGAGGGTAGACAAACGTAGACCTCGGTCATTGTTGCAATTAATAGGAAGTGATAAGGAAGGAGAGGTTCACATATAAATATATCATCTTTGACACCATCTATGATTGTGAACACTCACTAAACTTTTGCATGCCTAGAAGTAGATGTTGGACAAGGAAGACAACATAATGAATTGTGTTTGCCTGGCTTCGAACAATGTTATATGATTAGAGATATTTTAGCATGTGACGATTGCTTCCACCTCATATTAGCCAAAACTCCCGCACCAAGTAGAGATACTACTTTTGCATCCATAAACCTTCAACCCAGTTTTGCCATGAGAGTCCACCATACCTACCTATGGATTGAATAAGATCCCTCAAGTAAGTTGTCATCGGTGCAAGCAATAAAAAATGCTCCCTAATATGTATGATCTATTAGTGTGTGGAAAATAAGCTTTGTACGAACCTGTGATGAGGAAGACATAAAATCGACAGACTGCATAATAAAGTTCTTTATCACACGAGGTGGCGATGGCTAGACGAATGCCGATGACAACAATCCTTCCCTCGCAACGACGACAGAAAAATGCTGATAGCACTCGCCGGCAACGGAACTAGAAGAATGTTGTTGATGACCCACCAGCGCGTGGTTTCGCAACAATTTTCGAGGGTAGAGTATTCAACCCAAATTTGTTGGTACGCCAGACAGGAGGTGAGAGAATACTCTCGAGTATTAGCAGCTGAATTTGTCAGATTCAACCGCACCTGAATGATTAGTATCTACAAGCACAGAAGTAACATCAAAGTAACGAGTAACGGCAGTGTAACGAGGAATAGCAACGGCAAGGAACAACAGTAGTGATAGCAGTAGCAAGTAGCAACACTAGCAAGCAACCGCAATAGCAATAGTAGTAGCAGCAGCAGCAGAGCAAGGCAAGTAACAGCAGTAGCAACAATAGTAGCAGCAGCAGAGCAAGACAAGTAACAACAGTAGGACAAACTCGTAGGCAATGGGTCGGTGATTTGTTTGGATGATATTCATCATGCAACAGTTATAACACGGAGATATATGTGGCTAGCTCCCGTTCGTCAATGTGATGTAGGCATGCATTCCGTGTGTCGTCATACGTGCTTAGGGAAAAGAACTTGCATGACATCTATTGTCCATCCCTCCCATGGCAGCGGGGTCCAAAAGGAAACTACGGGATATTAAGGTTCTCCTTTTAATAAAGAACTGGACCAACGCATTAGCACTTGGTGAACACATGAACTCCTCAAACTATGGTCATCACCGGGAGTGGTTTCGGTTATTGTCACTCCGGGGTTGCCGGATCATAACACATAATAGGTAACTACAACTTGCAAGATCGGATCTAAAACACACATATATTGGTGACAACATAATAATTTCAGATCTGAAATCATGGCACTCGGGCCCTAGTGACAAGCATTAAGCATGGCAAAGTAGTAGCAACATCAATCTCAGAACATAGTGGATACTAGGGATCAATCCCCATCAAAACTAACTCGATTACATGATAGATCTCATCCTACTCATCACCGCCCAGTGAGCCTACGAATAGCTTACTCACGAATGACGAAGAGCTTCATGGAATTGGAGAGGGAAGAAGGTTGATGATGACGATGGCGACGATTTCCCCTCTCCGGAGCCCAAGACGGACTCCAGATCTGCCCTCCAGAGGAAGAACATGTGGTGGCGGCTCCTCCGTATCGCAAATGCGACGAAAACTTCTCTTTTTTATTTTTTTGGGATGAAAGGGATCTTATAGAGCTAGAGTTGGGGGCGGCAGAGCCATGTGGGCCCCACAAGCCTGCCCACCGCCATGAGGGGGGGTGGTGGCGGAGCCAGGGCTTGTGGCCCACTGGCCCACCCCCTGAGGTGGAACTTGGCGCAGATATTTTTCTTATTTTCCAAAACTGCTCCCCGTAAATTTTCAGGACATTTGGAGAACTTTGATTTCTGCACAAAAATAACACCAAGGCAATTCTGCTGAAAACAACGTCAGTCCAGGTTAGTTCCATTCAAATCATGCAAATTATAGTCCAAAACAAGGGCAAAAGAGTTTGGAAAACTAGATACGATGGAGACGTATCAACTCCCCCAAGCTTAAAACCTTGCTTGTCCTCAAGCAACTCAGTTGACAAACTGAGAGAGAAAGAAAAACTTTGACAAACTCTGTTTGATCTTGTTGTTGCAACTATGTCTAACTCATAGCCAGAATTTCAGCAACATCACAAGTTAACCACATAAGCAAATGACACAAAGGTCTCACGGTAAACTAATATCAATGGCATAATCAGCTAACGAGCAAATAATAATGAGTTTCAAATACCAACACTTCAATCAAAACAAGCATGGAGCAATATGAATAGGTGGTATCTCGCTAGCTCTTTCTGAGACCGCAAAACATAAATGCAGAGCACTTTCAAAGATCAAGGGCTGACTAAACATTGTAATTCATAGCAACGAAGATCCAGTCATGGTCATACTCAATATCAATCAAAAGCAAAGCATAAAAATGAAAGATGTGCTCTCTAATTGGTGCTTATATAAGAGGAGGATGACTCGACAGGAAAATAAATAGACAGGCCCTTCGCAGAGGGAAGCATTGATTTGCAGAGGTGCCAGAGGTCAAGCTTTGAAAACAGAGATAATAATTTTGGGTGGCATGCTTTCATTGTCAATGCAATGACCAAGAGTTCTCAATATCTTCCATGCTACTCATGCTATAGGCTGTTCCCAAACAGAAAAGTAAAGTTTTAACTCCCCCACCACCAATCAATCACACTCCACGGCTAGCCGAATCCTCGGGTACCGTCCATACTAACATCAATCCGGGGGGAGTCTTGTTTTACAGTTATGTTTTCGATTTAAGCGTGGAACTGTGCATTCCAATTACCGTCCCCTTTCTCGTGAATGACTGTGAATAAACACATGTCGAGGATAACACTCCTAGCATGGAAGATACCAACAGCCCTCTGTCACCACATGAGCAGTTCGGGCATGCAAAACTGATTATTTCTTGAAGGTTTAGAGAATGGCACATGCAAATTTACTTGGAACGAAAGGTAGATACCGCAAATAGGTAGGTATGGTGGACTCTCATGGAAAAACTTTTGGGTTTATGGAAGTGGATGCACAAGCAGTATTCCGCTTAGTACAAGTGAAGGCTAGCAAAAGACTGGGAAGCGACCAACTAGAGAGCGACAACAGTCATCAAGATGCAATGAGTTTGACTAACATTGAACGCAAGCATGAACAAGATATAAATCACCATGAACACGAACATCATAGAGGCTATGTTGATTTTGTTTCAACTACATGCATGAACATGCGCCAAGTCAAGCCACTTGAAACATTCAAAGGAGAATACCATCCTATCATACTACATCATAGTCATCTCAAAATCTATGTTGGCATTCAAGACAAACCATTATAAGCTCTCAGCTAAATAAGCATGGCATCAGAAACTATGATCTCTAAGTTGTCATTGCAAACATGGTTCTCTCACAACAAAGCTAAATCTGGGTCGACAAGCTAGTCATATTTACAAAAACAAAATAGATAGAGTTCATACCAGCTTTTTAGTCTCAGTCACTTCATCATATATCATCATTGTTGCCTTTCATTTGCACGATCGAACGATGAAAACGATAATAAGCGCATTGGACTAATTTGAATCTGCAGGCAAACACAAAGGAGAAGACAAAATAGTATGGCTCTTTGAAAGCTAAATAGGTAAGCATGCAAGAACCAACAAACATTGTAACCAATATCTTCTACCTTGACACAAAGAAAAAGAAAACTATTTACACGGGAAAGCTCCCAACAAGCAAAAGAAGAAAGAACAATCTTTTTGGGTTTTCTCAAAGGACACAAAACAAGAAAACAAGAAAATGAAAATAAACTAGCATGGATAATACAGTGGCAAAGTGTAAACACCGGCTAACAAAGTGAAAGCATAAGCATGAATGTAAAGTCGGTGAGAACACGTACTCCCCCAAGCTTAGGCTTTTGGCCTAGATTGGTCTACTCCCATGGATGATCCTGGCGAAACCCAAAGTCATAATGGGTGTTATACGGGAGTGCTGCAGCCACTGCCTGAATAGCTGCCTCACGAAGTCGAGCAACCGTCGCCTCCCTCTCATACTCCTCTGCTTCTCCTATGGTTATGTAGTATCATCGTTTTACCTGAAAGTCAAAGAAAGCAGGAGCAGGAAGGGTAATATGGAAAACACACTGCCGGTTAAATATCAAGCGGTATAGGAGGGATCCATGATCTCTCTCAAGGAACTGGTAGCGTGTTAGAGCGACACGATCAAGGTGGGCTGTACGGAGAGGAGGGTCTTCTGGACGGATGGATACCCCAAGAAAATTTGCTAAGTGTGTAGCATAAACTCCACCAAAGAAACCCCCCTCACTGGCATTTTTATTCAGCCTCCTTGCTATCATAGCTCCCATATTGAAGCTCCTGTCACCTGTTACTGCGCTCTTAAGGATACTAAGGTCGGAAGCGCATAGGTGACAATGTGCACCCTTGGCGTTAATGCACCTACCTATGAAGAGGGCAAGGTAGTGCAAGGCAGGGAAATGGATGCTTCCTATGGTGGCTTGCGTGATATCTCTGGTTTCTCCAACACTTATACTGGAGACAAAGTCTCTGACCGAGGACTTAGGAGGATCATTAACACTACCCCAATCGGGTATCTTGCAAATCCTATTGAAATCCTCCAGATCCACGGTATAGGATTTATCGTACAGATCAAACAGTATGGATGAGTCACGGCCAGCTAAAAATTTAAATCTACGCACGAAAGAGGCACTGAGCATAGCATACTGTTCACATTTATTTGAGAGGAATTCTTCTAACCCGGCATTGCGGACAAGTGCATCAAACTCATCCTTGAAACCTTCTTCGATCATAAACTCATCAGAAGGCCATTCACATGGTTGTACAGGTGCGTCCCTTAGTTGAAAAGGTTCGGGCTCCCGAAAGGAGAGACGAGGACCCTTCTTACTTGAGGAACCACCATGAAACTTCCTCCTGAACATAATTTCCTTTTCCTGAAATTTTTGAAGTTCAAGAGAAAAGTGAATAAAGACCCACCGCACCTTGTAGCAACTACTCCTACTAGTGCCTAGAGACCGTATCACGCGCTAAAACTACTTGGAACCAGCTAAAATCAACATTTCTAGCTCAAGAACACGGTCACCAAGGTAGCAAGAATTCGTGAAGGATAAAGCACTAGAGAAAAAACTAATTGGACCAATGGAGGAGTCACTTACCATGGAGTAATTTCCCCAAAACGGTTCGGAGAATGGTGCTTTGAGGAAGGAGATCGAAAATCACAGCCAAATGAGCAAGAACACGGGTTTGAGCTGCGAAACTATTTTTTCTAGAGGTGGAAGAAGAGGCTGGGAGCTAGAATGAGTGGAGGGGGTGCCTGTGGGCCCCACAAGCTTGCACCCTGCCACCAGGGGGTAGGTGGCGGTGGCACGGCTTGTGGCCCACTGGTCAGGCCCCCAGGCCAGCTCTCAGGCCCAGAAATTTTCAAAAATTCCAGAAAAAATCATACAAAATTTTCAGGACCATCGGAGAACTTTTATTTTCGAGGTATTTTTCTCCGGAACGCTAAAATAGAAAACAGGAAAAACTAAACTAATTCTATCATTTTTCTTCTAAGCAATAGAAAATGAAAGCTCAAAACAGAGCTATGTGACTCTTTGATTCATCCGTTTCATGGTCATTGAAAGAAATCCGTCAATGGGATTGATCAAGTCCTTATGACAAAACCTTCTCGAATCGCAAGAGAGAACAGAGAATTTTCGAATAGCCACTAAGTCACCTCAATGGGGATATGTATCTCCCCAACAAGCAAGTCATACTTCATCTTGACACGAGGAATAGGGCATTCAAAGCTCCCAATGAGAATCGATGAAGTCTTTTTGATAGCATTGATGCAATGTACTGGATATCGTTTCTTCGGAAAGTGCACTGTGTGCTCATTATCGTTGACATGGAAAGTGACATTGCCTTTGTTGGAATCTATAACAGCCCATGCAGTGTTTAAAAAGGGTCTTCCGAGGATGATAGCCATGGCATCGTCCTCGGGAATATCGAAGATAACAAAGTCTGTTAAGATAGTGGTATTAGCAACCACAACAGGCACATCCTCGCAAACGCCGATAGGGAAAACAGTTGATTTGTCGGCCATTTGCAGAGAAATTTCAGTGGGTGTCAACTTATCCAATTCAAGTCTATGATAAAGAGAGAGCGGCATAACACTAACACCGGCTCCAAGGTCACATAAGGCAGTTCTTACGTAGTTTCCTCTAATAGAGCAAGGTATAGTGGGCACTCCGGGATCACCAAGTTTCTTAGGAGTTCCACCTTTGAAAGTATAATTGGCAAGCATGGTGGAGATCTCACGATCTGGTATCTTTCGTTTATTAGTCACGATACCTTTCATGTACTTGGCATACAGAGACATCTTGAGCATATCAGTTAACCGCATCTGCAGAAAGACGGGTCTTATCATCTCAACGAAGCGCTCAAAATCCTCATCATCCTTTTTCTTGGATGGCTTAGGAGGGAAGGGCATAGGTTTCTGAACCCATGGCTCCCTTTCTTTACCATGCTTCCTAGCAGTGAAGTCATTCTTGTCGTATCTCTTAGGTTGTGGATTATCAGGATTAACCGTAGGTTCAATCTCCACATCCTCATCATTGCTAGGTTGAGCATTATTATGAACATCACTGTCCATATTGTCACCAGGTTCATGTTCATCACCAGATTGTGTTTCTGCATCAGACGCAGAAATTTCATTAGGTTCTTCAGGTGTGACAGTATTTGGTGAACTGGCGTGCAGGTTTCTATCATCCTTCTTCTCCTCCTTAGGATGACTAGGTGTATCAGCATTGATTCCTTGAGAATCTTGATCAATTCTCTTAGGATGACCTTCAGGATACAAAGGTTCCTGAGTCATTTTGCCTCCTCTAGTAATGACTCTGACGGAGTTGTCATTTAATTCATTGAGAAGGTCATTCTGAGCTTGAAGTACTTGTTCTACCTGAGTAGTAATCATAGAGGCATGTTTACTCAGAAGCTTCAGATCATTGACATTTCTGTCTACACAAGCACTTAAATAGCTAAGCATACGAGCACTTTGTTCCAAATGTCTGCTAACATAATCATTGAAACTCTGTTGTTTGGCAACGAAGTTGTCAAATTCATCAAAGCATAGACTAGCAGGTTTATCAGAAGGAATATCACTCTCATCAAACCTACGCAGAGAATTCACTTCCACTACCTGTATCGGGTTATCGAGACCATGGATCTCTTTGATAGGTGGTAGATTTTTGACATCTTCAGATCTAATGCCTTTCTCTTGCATAGATTTCTTGGCTTCTTGCATATCTTCGGGACTGAGGAATAAAGTACCTCTTTTCTTAGGAGTTGGCTTAGGAGGTGGTTCGGGAATAGTCCAAGCATTATCGTTGATCAAGAGGTTATTCTGTAGGTCTCAGCTCGCTCTACAGTTCGTTCCCTAAAAACACAACCGACACAACTATCTAGCTGGTCTCTAGAGGCATCGGTAAGTCCGTTATAGAGGATATCAAGTATCTCGTTCTTCTTAAGAGGGTGATCAGGCAAAGCATTATGTAGCTGGACGAGCCTCCCCCAAGCTTGTGGAAGACTCTCTTCTTGGAGTTGAGCAGAGTTGTATATTTCCTGCAAGGCAGCTTGCTTCTTATGGGCAGGGAAATATTTCTCACAGAAGTAATAGACCATCTCCTGGGGACTACGCACACATCCAGGAGCAAGAGAGGTGAACCAGACTTTAGCTTCATCCTTTAGAGATAAAGGAAACAGCTTAAGGATATAGTAGTGGCGGATCTTCTCCTCATTAGTGAAAAGGTTGGCTATTTCGGATAGTTTGGCAAGATGGGCTATAACCGTCTGAGACTCATAACCGTAAAAAGGATCAGATTCGACTAGAGAGATTATCTCAGGGTCGACAGAGAATTCATAATCCTTATTGGTGACAAAGATAGGCGAAGTGGCAAACTTCGGGTCATTTTTCATCCTAGCTTCCCGAGATTTTTCCTTCCACTTGAGAAGTAATTTCTCAGCGTCATAGGCATCCTTACACGCAAGAAAATCCTCAGCTATCTCTCCCTCCATAATGTAACTCTCAGGTATATTAGGAAATTCATATCTAGGAGAGATAGATCTAGCAGGAGCAAAAGCAGGTTCTATCTCAATAGTATCGACAGTATCAGAAGCATCACGAGCATTGGCAGTAACCCTAGCAATATGAGCATCAAGGAACACCCCTAGTGGAACATCAGGCAAAGCAGTATCTCTAGCAGTATCAAGCATAGCACCATCAGGCAAAATAGCATCTCTAGCTGTTAGAGCATATATATCCATATGTGGTTTTGGTAATTGATGACAATTCCTATGGACTAATGGTTGCCTTAAGTTATATTTATAGGATTTGTCCATAGGCACTTCTTGAAGTCCATCTGTTGGGTTCAAGGAGTTTATATGATGACCAAGATGTTATTCAAGGTATTATCCAAAGAATGGTCATAGAAACACTAGATTGATCAAGATCTCAGACAAAGAGTAAATCAAGATGATCAACACACAAAGCGTATAAGATGTACCGAGAGGGATCAAGTGATCCCATGGTATGGTAAGCATTGTCCATTACGTGTTTGTGTACTAACCCATGGTCTTTGTGAGACTCCTATGTGGGGGTTAGGTGTGCTTCCATTGGGCTTGCGTCAAAAGGAAGATCTCATACAACCCATGAAGGATGACGTCAAGTGGTGATCGTCATCAAGATTGTGGTGTGCAAGTTCAAGTGGATCAGCATGAATATATCATTGAAACTATTGCCAATGATCATGTGTTGATAAGGACAACCTCATGTTCTAACAAGGACAAGATCAAGATAAGCATTCCTGAGCACTACATGCTTGATTCTTGTGGATGTTCACATGGTGGACAAATGAAGATGAATACATAAGCTAGGCTTTCCGCATTGTGTATGGGAGAGCTACTTGAAGACTTCATCATGTCTTGCTTTCAACTTGATCCAAGAAGGAACAACAACATAGCGCTCAAGTGAAAGGGCTAACTCAAAGGTATCCGTTCCTTTGACGTTAGTGGTGCGGAGTGATGATCAGCGAATAAAAGTATACACTCAAGTATGGATCATCAGTACCCTTTTATGATTCTTGAGTCCTTAGGGAGCCCGCACTATTAAGAGGGGATCACATGTTTTGTGATGAACTTGCTCAAACTACATCTCCACTGTTCTGCTCAGACCACATCTCCACTGCTCTGCTGTTATCTGAAAACAGAACCAGTGCCTCGGACATCCGGCTTCCTCCGCACGTCCGAGGGCCGGACGACCGACTGCTTCGGAAATCCGGAATCCTATACCAGAGAAATTAGAGCCATATAACTCGGACTTCCGTCTCCCTCCGGACGTCCGAGGGCCGGTCAAGGGTCGGACGACCGACAGGCTTCGCAAATCCGGAGTCCTGCACGAGAAGAAGTTGAGTCGTATAACTCGGATTTCCGGTCCTCTCCGGACGTCCGGTCGCTGTTCAATTCAAAATAGTTTCAGTCATATCTACAGGCCTCGGACGACCGACCCCTGTCGGACGTCCGACCCCTCGCGGACGCCCGGACTTCCGGCAACTGTCGGACGTCCGGACCCTGTGTGACTTAAGGTGTCCCCAACAACTGTTTTTCTCTCCCCACTATAAATACCCCCTCCCACTTCGTGAGAGGCCAGCCCAACACAGCCTTATCCTCATAAGAACACACTTCTACATCACACACATTTGCTCACACCAAATCTTAGATCCCAAGAGCATTTGTGATCCCCTTTGAGAGTTGTTCCAATCAAAAGATAGATCGTCTCCCTCTCCTCCTCTCAACGCAAGCTATTTGAGATTTGAACAAGTTTTGAGCATTTCCCGTGATCTTGTTACTCTAGGAGGTTGGAGACTCCTAGGAGGTAGGAGTTCTTCGGAGAGGAATCAATCCGTGTGATTACCCCCCGGAAAAGTTTGTGAGGGTTTGGAAGCCACCTCAAAGGCTTACCACTAGTGGTTGAGAAACGCCTTCGTGGTGTTATCTCAAAGGGAGAATAGGGTGAGCCTTCGTGGCGTTGGTGTGCCTTCGTGGTAACATCCACCTCTCTAATGGTGACTAGCTTCCCTCCAAGGAAGTGAACATCGGGATACATCTTCGTCTCAGTGACCTTGGTTATCCTTAACCCCAACTCCTTACTTGTGGTTTACTTGTGTTACTTGAGCATACATACATTGCATATTGTTTGTGCTCATTATATTGTGTTGGCTATTTCTTGTACAAGATTAATCATTCAAGCATACCTTATATATCCACACGTTCATACTTGCAGCTTTTGATATATCGTGTGATATAGTGTGATCTAGTATCTTGTGTTGTTCACCTACTTGTCATGTGATATAGCTCAAGTAAGTTTGTGTAACTTACTCGTGCTTGTTAGTAACTGTATTGTGTCCATCTTGGTAGATCGTGTTGTTGATACACGCTGCAGTGCCTAGTGCATTTAGGATTTGTGCTTGTCAAGTACTCTCTTAGTTTATTTCCGCATTAGTTTCAAGCCAAATCCGAAGAAGTTTTTAAATAGCCTATTCACCCCCCTCTAGGCGTCATCGAGGTCTTTTCAATTGCTATCAGAGCTAGGTCTCTCTTTAATTAGGTTTCACGACCTAGAGAGTATCGATGTCGACTATTGGATTAGTGCACAATGGCATCTTTGACTTTGATGGCGCAAATTATACCCTATGGAGAATCCGTATGCTTCATCACTTTTGGGCCATGGGCCCAAATACTTTACGAATTGTTCTTGTAGGGATTGCCGACAAAAAGGATGATGCATCTTCATCTACTAATGAAATGTATCTTGATTGTGAGGCTTTTCTTGCCATTCGTCGAACCATAAGTCCTGAAGTGTTTAAGTCTATCTCGACTTGCAAGTCAGCTCATGAAGTTTGGACTAAACTTGAAGATATATATGGTGGGTCCAATCTTGATGAAGACGGTATTATGATGAAGGAGTTGGTGCATGAGCTCTTCACTCTTTTCGATCTTAAAGAGTCCACCACTACTTCCATATCCGATTGCTTGCACACCTCAGCATCTTCAATCTCACAAGGTAATGACATGGTGAGTGAAGAAATATATGTTGACGAAAATGTCATAGCCTCTATGGACACGAGCATATCTAGCACCACACATAGTGTAAATTATTGTGCTGATAGGTCATGCATTTCACCTAAAGATCCCTCGACAAATGTCTGTGGTGATATGCCTGCTTCCTCGTGTCCTCTTGATCAAAATATCTTGTTTCTCCCTAGTTGCTCTATGACTAATCATTTAGGGGAAATCAAGAAATATGAAGTACTTTTGACTAATGAAGAATCTGATTCACCAAAAGAATCATCATCAACTCCTCCAGTTCACATGTGCCTCATGGCAAGAGGTAATAATGAGGTATCATCTTCCCTGTGCAATAACGATGATATTTGCGATGAGGATGATGATGATGACTTGACTGAAAATATCTATGTGATCAGTAAAATTCTTCATAAAGCTAAAAATAACGCTCTTCAAAGGTTCCAAGATGTTCTTGCTTACTTTGAAAATTGTAATGATTCACTTAATCATGAACAAGCTAAAAGTGAACAACTTGAACATGAACTTGAGAAGAGTCATCAAGCATGTAGAGACTTAAGATCTTCAAAAGGAGAAATTGAAGTTTCTCATGATAAACTTAAAAGGGATTTTGAGGTCCTTCTCCTTGAATGCAAGAATGTCAAGGGAGAGCTCGTCAAAACCTCTAAGATATTTGAGGAGCTTCAATCTACTCATGAGAAGTCTCTAATCGCTACTTACTCCTCTCATATTGTTGATGATACTTGTACATCTAACCCTATCTCTTTTGAAGTATCAACATTGAAGGAGAATGTTGAGCTACGTGCTCAACTTGATTTACTAACTAGCAATTATGGGAAGTTGGAAGAAAACCATGTAATGCTTACAAGCTCTCATGCCGATCTTCTAACATCCCATAATGTGCAAAAGTTAGCTCATGAGGCTATCATCACCAAGGTAACATCAAGTGAGCCTCATGTGGACAATGGCACTACTTCTAGTCAAAGTACTATATTTCCATGTGCTAGTCCTCGTAATTCGTCTACTCATAATGTTGCTACCTCGTGTGATGAATTACTTTCCTTGCCCTGTTGCTCTAACATTGAAGCTTACACTTCCTCTAGTACTTGCATTGATACAAACCGTGCAGAGGAAATCGAAGAGCTCAAGGCCCAAGTCACTTCTTTGAAGGAAGACTTGGAACAGTGTCATGAAGGGATGTCCACACTCAACAACGTCCTGTGTGAGCAAAAATCTCCGAATGACAAAAATGATGTTGGAGTAAACTCAAACAAGAACAAGATGGGCCTAGAACAAGTCAAGAATTCGGCCAAAATCATTTGCTTCAAGTGCAAAGTTAAAGAGCATCATGTTAGATCTTGCCCTCTGAAGATGAAGTCTCAAAATCACAAGCAACAAGGGAAGCGGCTACAAACTCAATCACATATTCGACTACAAGTTGAAGGAAGGCATCTTCCCAATAAGACCCAAGCCAACACTCTCCAAGGTGAGAAATCAACTGGGAAGAAAACAAATGGTAGATGTTGCTACTTATGTCGTGAGAAGGGTCACGTCGCTTCGTCTTGCACGAGAGGTAACTTATCCAACCCAATCACTATTGATGATACCTATTCCCTTGGGAAGGATAAGGTTGGCAATGTGTTTGCCAAGTTTGTTGGTACTCAAAATGGTGTCAAGAAAAGAACCATTTGGGTTGCCAAGCCTATTGTGATTAACCTCTTAGGACCCAACGTTGTTGGGGACCAACAAGCTCAAACTTGATCAATAGGTGACTATGGAGGACATTAGAGACTTGGATACATAATGAAGAATTAAGGGGTCTTCATCATTCATATTATCTCAAGCCAAGTCATTTGGATTATCGAGTTTCTATCTTATATCCAATGTGCCTCCTTACGATAACTTATACTTAATCTGTTTACATTGTTAGGTGCTTGCCCCTTTGCATGTTGTGGTTTTGTACCTTGCATGCGTTTGTATATTGTTGTGCTTCCAACTTGCTTATCTTGAGTAATCGAGTATGTGTATGTTGGTTTGCATATCATGTACATGTGGGTCTTGTATTGAGCCTTTTGCATCTTGTTTGTATTTTTGTTGGCTCTTGTGAGAGATTAATGGATTATCCCATTGTGGGGGAGTGATGCGCGTTGCACACCTCACAATCCTATAAATGTGTATACATGGGGAATACCACTTAGTTTTGATACTTCAAGATTATCTAGTTTCTATGTGGTATGTCTTACTCATGAGAAATTCAAATTCTATATGGTCCATTAAGTATCTCTTGTTGTTTTTAATTTGCCACTTGTTAATGTTGTTGGTTTATCACATTATGGGGGAGTAATATGCTATGTGCATATTACAAACCTAGAAAATGTGTACATTTTACGTGTTGCCACTTAGTGTTGATATTGTAAATTATCTTGTTCCTAGGTGGCATGTTAGCTCTACAAGTGTCATTTGCTTGCGTTTTATGGGTAAATATGATCTTGGATATATTTGTGATGTACCAATGAGTATCACTTCGAAAATACTTCTTGTCCTTGACAATTGGTATTGCCATCATGTGATAGGAATTGCTAATCATATTTACATTGGATTTTGTGTTGCGTTTGTCTTCCTTGCCTCTTATGAATCTATTTTAACATGTCTAGTGTTTTTATAGATATAGATAAAGTGATGATCCCATCGTGTGCGTTTTGTATTCAAATGCAAATTCTATATAATGCACGTCCCTTGGGGGAGCTATCATATTTTCTTTAGAACACTCTCTTTATTCACCCATCATAAAATCTTTTGATCCCCATCAAGTATGTGTTGATGGGAGGCAAGTCTTGCTCTTTATGATGCTTTGTGCCATCATGAAAATTTGTTGAGGGCTTGGTTTGTTGGAACCTAGCTCTCTTTTGGAAACTAGATACCTCGTGTTTCTTTTTCCTTCAATTGGTTTCTTGTTGCCTTTTATTTGGCATGTGTCAATGGATATCTCATTCCTTAAGGTATCTTTTAAATTGATATCCTTCAGGTGATAGTTCTTTTTGTTTTAGGATCTTATTATCACTTGATACCTTGTCTTTTGGTGACTTATCAACTTTGTGCTGAGTTGATTCTTGAGAAGTCTTGAGCATGCGTATCTAGCTACTATATACAACTTCTTTTGCTTGCTTTCCTTCTTTGACCCAATATATAAGGGAAACTCCACCCTGTCATAAATTGGCCAAAGTGTGCATGAAATTCAAATTCATATCTATATGCACATATGTATGTGGAGTTTGTCCTATGTATTGCTGGTTTTCTAACTCTTTGGTCCCAATGAGTTTGGGCACCATTTTGTTTGTTTTGTTGTTCCAGGAGCAACTGGAGATGCATTGGATGCTCGGCTCACCTATAAGGAAGATGTTGAGACCATGTGATTATTGGAGCCAAGTTAGGATGATCAAAGAACAACTATCTACTACATCAATCCAATGTTGTCTCGGTAACAAGTATCCACTTCATGCATTCTTTTCTTGCAAAGGACCCAACCTGTCTTTTCTTTTCCAGGTTGCATCATGGCATGAATCTCTTGATTTGTTCTCATAGTACTTGTTTGCTTTCTCAAAGCATCCGAACTATGATGTCTTACTACTAGTTGGGATGTCTTTGATGTTCGTAGTTGGAAGTTCATATTGTACAATAAGAAAATATTAGGCCATGTGCTATGCTTCCAAGCAAAAGATCTCATTCATATATTTATGACTTCCTTTTGGATATCTAGTTTGTTCCTTCTTGTAACCATTTCGTGTGTACATCCTTCTTTGTGGATATATATCATCATGATTGTCTTCTACTTAGAATCTTTTACACATGAGAGAAGTTACATCTCTAATTAATATCCTCTTTTCTTTCACGATCATCATTGCATTTCCTTTTTCAGCTTTTGGTGGCTTCGTGAAAAGTTTTATTTTGAGTGCATATCTTATTTTCCTACATCTTGATGCACTCTTTGGCCGTGAAGATTATTTTTCCTCATGCTTGTCTTGATGAGGGTTTTGCCATTTTCAATTAGTATCCCTCCTCTTGGCAAGGTTCTTACTTCCTATCTCCACAATGGGTTGCCACAAACGTTGGTTCTTATTTTGTTTATTAGTAAGCTTGTGAACCCATTTTCTAGTATGTGTGGGTGGGAATGATATGTCTTTCACTTCGTATCTCATTTCATCAAGACTATGTTGATGAGTAATGCTCATCCTTATCTTAGTCTTCTCAAGTGCTTTGCCATGACTCACACACATTACTTTGTTTGAGCCTATTCTTAAGTTGCTTCTATTACATGTTGCTCAACCATTTGTTTTGTGCAAGTGATATGCTAATTGTCTCATCTATCTTCTTGCACTAGTTGTGTGTTTTATAAATTCTGGGGGAGCAACGATCCTATTTTGTGCACCTGTGTCAAATACAAAAATCTCATATTAGTGCACAAATCATGGGGAGCTTCTCTAGTTTTTGATAAAGCACTATGTTGCCTTTATCATAATATCTTTTATTCATGTGGTTCGAAGGACCATATGATAGTTTGTTCCATCTGGAATCTTTTGATTGCTTGTCTCTATCTTTGTATGTCTTTGTGGCATACGATCCTTTTATTTGCAATCTTTGGGCCCTCAATATAGTTTGTTTTCCTCCAACTACTTATCATTGTATTTGTGTATTTTTCTGCACTCATTTGCTGAGAAGTACACACTTTTTGGAGGACCACCTACTATATTGGCTTTCTAACTTTTCGTCCATTTTGGCAAACGATGCCAATGGGGGAGAAGTTTAGAGAGTTTACTTTGTATATGTTTAGAGGGTTTTGCTTTTATTGCGTAAGCATTTACATCTTGCACACATGCATTATTACCTTGTATGTGTGCGCTTGGTTATGCTTATTTCCTTATATAAACTCTCTTGAAGTGGTTGTCTTCAATTACCAAAATGGGGGAGATTGTTAGAGCATATATATCCATATGTGGTTTTGGTAATTGATGACAATCCCTATGGACTAATGGTTGCCTTAAGTTATATTTATAGGATTTGTCCATAGGCACTTCTTGAAGTCCATCTGCTGGGTTCAAGGAGTTTATATGATGACCAAGATGTTACTCAAGGTATTATCCAAAGAATGGTCATAGAAACACTAGATTGATCAAGATCTCAGACAAAGAGTAAATCAAGATGATCAACACACAAAGCGTATAAGATGTACCGAGAGGGATCAAGTGATCCCATGGTATGGTAAGCATTGTCCATTACGTGTTTGTGTACTAACCCATGGTCTTTGTGAGACTCCTATGTGGGGGTTAGGTGTGCTTCCATTGGGCTTGCGTCAAAAGGAAGATCTCATACAACCCATGAAGGATGACGTCAAGTGGTGATCGTCATCAAGATTATGGTGTGCAAGTTCAAGTGGATCAGCACGAATATATCATTGAAACTATTGCCAATGATCATGTGTTGATAAGGACAACCTCATGTTCTAACAAGGACAAGATCAAGATAAGCATTCCTGAGCACTACATGCTTGATTCTTGTGGATGTTCACATGGTGGACAAATGAAGATGAATACATAAGCTAGGCTTTCCGCATTGTGTATGGAAGAGCTACTTGAAGACTTCATCATGTCTTGCTTTCAACTTGAGCCAAGAAGGAACAACAACATCAAGCTCAAGTGAAAGGGCTAACTCAAAGGTATCAGTTCCTTTGACGTTAGTGGTGCGGAGTGATGATCAGCGAATAAAAGTATACACTCAAGTATGGATCATCAGTACCATTTTATGATTCTTGAGTCCTTAGGGATCCCGCACTATTAAGAGGGGATCACAGGTTTTGCGATGATCTTGCTCAAACTACATCTCCACTGTTCTGCTCAGACCACATCTCCACTGCTCTGCTGTTATCTGAAAACAGAACCAGTGCCTCGGACATCCGGCTTCCTCCGCACGTCCGAGGGCCGGACGACCGACTGCTTCGGAAATCTGGAATCCTATACCAGAGAAATCAGAGCCATATAACTCGGACTTCCGGCTCCCTCCGGACGTCCGAGAGCCGTTCACGGGTCGGACGACCGACAGGCTTCGGAAATCCGGAGTCCTGCACCAGAAGAAGTTGAGTCGTATAACTCGGATTTCCGGTCCTCTCCGGACATCCGGTCGCTGCTCAATTCAAAATAGTTTCAGTCATATCTATAGGCCTCGGACGACCGACCCCTGTCGGACGTCCGACCCCTCGCGGACGCCCGAACTTCCGGCAACTGTCGGACGTCCGGACCCTGTGTGACTTAACGTGTCCCCAACGACTGTTTTTCTCTCCCCACTATAAATACCCCTCCCACTTCGTGAGAGGGCAGCCCAACACAGCTTTATCCTCATAAGAACACACTTCTACCTTACACACATTTTCTCACACCAAATCTTAGATCCCAAGAGCATTTGTGAGCCCCTTTGAGAGTTGTTCCAATCAAAAGATAGATCGTCTCCCTCTCCTCCTCTCAACCCAAGCTATTTGAGATTTGAGCAAGTTTTGAGCATTTCCCGTGATCTTGTTACTCTTGGAGGTTGGAGACTCCTAGGCGGTAGGAGTTCTTCGGAGAGGAATCAATCCGTGTGATTACCCCCCGGAAAAGTTTGTGAGGGATTGGAAGCCACCTCAAAGGCTTACCACTAGTGGTTGAGAAACGCCTTCGTGGTGTTATCTCAAAGGGAGAATAGGGTGAGCCTTCGTGGCGTTGGTGTGCCTTCGTGGTAACATCCACCTCTCTAACGGTGACTAGCTTCCGTCTAAGGAAGTGAACATCGGGATACATCTTCGTCTCAGTGACCTTGGTTATCCTTAACCCTAACTCCTTACTTGTGGTTTACTTGTTACTTGAGCATACATACATTGCACATTGTTTGTGCTCATTATATTGTGTTGGCTATTTCTTGTACAAGATTAATCATTCAAGCATACCTTCTATATCCACACGTTCATACTTGCAGCTTTTGATATATCGTGTGATATAGTGTGATCTAGTATCTTGTGTTGTTCACCTACTTGTCGTGTGATATAGCTCAAGTAAGTTTGTGTAACTTACTTGTGCTTGTTAGTAACTGTATTGTGTCCATCTTGGTAGATCGTGTTGTTGATACACGCTGTAGTGCCTAGTGCATTTAGGATTTGTTCTTGTCAAGTACTTTCTTAGTTTATTTCCACATTAGTTTCAAGCCAAATCCGAAGAAGTTTTTAAATAGCCTATTCACCCCCCTCTAGGCGTCATCGAGGTCTTTTCACTAGCATCATCAGGCAAAGCAGTATCAGGCATAGTATCTCTAGCAGTATCAAGCATAGCATCTCTAGCAGTATCAGGCATAACATCAGGCATGGTATCAAGCATAGCATCTCTAGCAGTATCAGGCATAGCATCAGGCATAGTATCAAACATAGCATCTCTAGCAGTATCAGGCATAGCATTAGGCATAGTATCAAGCATAGCATCTCTAGCAGTAGCATCATAAGCATCATCAAGCACATGCGACATATCAAGATTTCTGGCAGGAGGTGATGTCGCAAACTTACTCATAACTGAAGGTGAATCAAGTGCAGAGCTAGATGGCAATTCCTTACCTCCCCTCGTAGTTGAGGGAAAGACTTTGGTCTTCGGATCCTTCAGATTCTTCATAGTGATCAGCAGATATAAATCCCAAGTAACTTAGAGAATATAGCAATACCTCCTCGGCAACGGCGCCAGAAAAATGCTGATTGCAATCTCTGGCGATGGCTAGACAAATGCTGATGACAACAATCCTTCCCCGGCAACGGCGCCAGAAAAATGCTGATAGCACTCCCCGACAACAGAACTAGAAGAATGTTGTTGATGGCCCACCATCGCGTGGGTTCGCAGCACTTTTCGAGGGTAGAGTATTCAACCCAAATTTGTTGGTACGCCAGACAGGAGGTGAGAGAATACTCTCGAGTATTAGCAGCTGAATTTGTCAGATTCAACCGCACCTGAAAGATTAGTATCTGCAAGCACAGTAGTAACAGCAAAGTAATGAGTAACGGTAGTGGAACGAGGAATAACAACGGCAAGGAACAACAGTAGTGACAGCAGTAGCAAGTAGCAATAGTAGCAAGCGACAGTAATAGCAACAGTAGTAGCAGCAGCAGAGCAAGGCAAGTAACAGCAGTAGCAACAGTAGTAGCAGCAACAGCAGAGCAAGACAAGTAACAGCAGTAGGTCAAACTCGTAGGCAATGGGTCGGTGATTTGTTTGGATGATATTCATCATGCAACAGTTATAACACGGAGAGATATGTGGCTAGCTCCCGTTCATCAATGTGATGTAGGCATGCATTCCATGTGTCGTCATACGTGCTTAGGGAAAAGAACTTGCATGACATCTATTGTCCATCCCTCCCGTGGCAGCGGGGTCCAAAAGGAAACTACGGAATATTAAGGTTCTCCTTTTAATAAAGAACCGACCAACGCATTAGCACTTGGTGAACACATGAACTCCTCAAACTATGGTCATCACCGGGAGTGGTTCCGGTTATTGTCACTCCGGGGTTGCCGGATCATAACACATGGTAGGTAACTACAACTTGCAAGATCGGATCTAAAACACACATATCTCGGTGACAACATAATAATTTCAGATCTGAAATCATGGCACTCGGGCCCTAGTGACAAGCATTAAGCATGGCAAAGTAGTAGCAACATCAAGCTCAGAACATAGTGGATACTAGGGATCAATCCCCATCAAAACTAACTCGATTACATGATAGATCTCATCCTACTCATCACCGCTAGCGAGCCTACGAATAGATTACTCATGAACGACGAAGAGCTTCATGGAATTGGAGAGGGAAGAAGGTTGATGATGACGATGGCGACGATTTCCCCTCTCCGGAGCCCAAGACGGACTCCAGATCTGCCTCCAGAGGAAGAACACGTGGCGGCGGCGCCTTCGTATCGCAAACGCGACGAAAACTTCTTTTTTTTTATTTTTTTGGGAGGAAAGGGATCTTATGGAGCTGGAGTTGGGGTCGGCAGAGCCGTGTGGGCCCCACAAGCCTGCCCACCGCCACCAGGGGGGGTGGTGATGGCGGAGCCAGGGCTTGTGGCCCACTGGCCCACCCCATGAGCTGGAACTTGGCGAATATATTTTTCTTATTTTCCAAAACTGCTCCCCGTAAATTTTCAGGACGTTTGGAGAACTTTGATTTCTGCACAACAATAACACCAAGGCAATAATGCTGAAAACAGCGTGAGTCCAGGTTAGTTCCATTCAACTCATGCAAATTAGAGTCCAAAACAAGTGCAAAAGAGTTTGGAAAAGTAGATACGATGGAGACGTATCATGAGGCAATATAAAGTGACGTTCCTCCGCACTAAGAGGACACACATCCAAACCTCAAAAGCGCATGACAACCTCTGCTTCCCTCTACGAAGGGCCTATCTTGTACCTTTACTTTTTGCCCTTGAAAGAGTCATGGTGATCTTCACCAATTCCTTGTTTCGCCTTTTATCTTGGCTAACATCATATGCTAGGGAAAGATCTATATTCATATGTCAACTTGGAGGTAGGCAGTCATGAATCATTGTTGTTGACATTACCCTTGAGGTAAGCAGTTGGGAGGCAAAACTATAAGCCCCTATCTTTCTCTGTGTCCAGCTGAAACTTTGAACTCATGAGTATCACGTGAGTTGTAGAAATTGTAGAGAATGAAAAGATGATTGAGTATGTGGATTTGGTTTACAAGCTCTTATTTGACTCTTTCTGATGTTGTGATAAATTGCAATTGCTTCAATGACTAAAGGCTATCGGATGCTAATTCTCGGTAAGATTCTTGATCCATACTTTACTTTGTGAAGGAATTGTCACTTTAGCATGAGAGATTATATGTTGGTATTTCTGTTCTGATCATGATCATGATGCATGCATGTTCGTATTTTGTTTTGTCGACACCTCTCTCCCTAAACATGTGGTCATATTTAGTGAGCTCGGCTTTCGCTTGAGGACAAGCGAGGTCTAAGCTTGGGGGAGTTGATACGTCCATTTTGCATCATGCTTTCATGTTGATATTTATCGCTTTTTGGGCTGTTATTTCACTTCACGGTACAATACTTATGCCTTTTCTCTCTTATTTTTCAAGGTTTACATGAAGAGGGAGAATGCCGACAGTTGGAATTCTGGCCTGAAATTGGAGCAAGTTTGAGATACCTATTCTACGCAAATCCAAACGCCGTAAAAATCATAGAGGATTTTTTTGGGAATTATAAAAAATACTGGGCCGAAGAAGTGCCAGAGGGGCGCCAGCAGGTGGCCACAAGCCTGCTAGGCGCGACCACCCCCTGGCCGCGCCTAGGGGGCTTGTGGGCACCCAGCTGGCCCTCTGGCCCCCTCTTCTGCTATATGAAGGGTTTCGTCCGGAAAAAAATCAGGAGGAGGCTTTTTCGAGGATTCGCCGCCGCCACGAGGCGGAACTTGAGCAGAACCAATCTAGAGCTCCGGCAGGATGATCCTACCGGGGAAACTTCCCTCCCGGAGGGGGAAATCGTCGCCATCGTCATCACCAACACTCCTCTCATCGTAGGGGACTCATCACCATCAACATCTTCATCAGCACCATCTCATCTCCAAACCCTAGTTCATCACTTGTAACCAATCTCCATCTCGCAAATCCGATTGGTACTTGTAAGGTTGCTAGTAGTGTTAATTACTCTTTATAGTTCATGTTAGTTGGATTACTTGGTGGAAGAGTTTATGTTCAGATACTTGATGCTACTCATTACCTCTCTGGTCATGAATATGATTATGCTTTGTGAGTAGTTACTTTTGTTCCCGAGGACATGGGATAAGTCATGCTAATAGTAGTCATGTGAATTTGGTATTCCTTCGATATTTTGATGTGTTGTATGTTGTTTTTCCTCTAGTGGTGTTATGTGAACATCGACTACATAACACTTCACCATTATTTGGGACTAGAGGAAGGCATTGGAAAGTAGTAAGTAGATGATGGGTTGCTAGAGTGACACAAGCTTAAACCCTAGTTTATGCGTTACTTCGTAAGGGGCTGATTTGGATCCACTAGTTTAATGCTGTGGTTAGACTTTGTCTTAATTCTTCTTTCGTAGTTGCGGATGCTTGCGAGAGGGGTTAATCATAAGTGGTATGCTTGTCCAAGTAAGGTAAGTACCCAAGCGCTGGTCCACCCACATATCAAACTATCAAAGTAACGAATGCGAATCATATGAACATGATGAAAACTAGCATGCCAGAAATCCCCGTGTGTCCTCGAGAGCGTTTTTCCTCCTATAAGACTTTTTCCAGGCTTGTCCCTTGCTATAAAAGGGATTGGGCCACTTTGCTGCACCGTTGCTACTTTTGTTACTTGCTACTTGCTGCGAACCATCTCACCACACAACCACTTGTTACCGATAATTTCAGTGCTTGCAGATATTTTCTTGCTGAAAACCACTTGTGACATCCTTCTGCTCCTCGTTGGGTTCGACACTCTTACTTATCGAAAGGACTATGATAGATCCCCTATACTTGTGGGTCATCAAGACTCTTTTGTGGTGCTGTTGCCGGGGAGTGAAGCGCCTTTGGTAAGTGGAAATTGGTAAGGAACATTCATATAGTGTGCTGAAATTTATTGTCACTTGTCACTATGGAAACTAATCCTTTGAGGGGCTTGTTCGGGGTATCTTCACCTCGAACGGAAGCACAAATAGTTGCTCCTCAACCTGTTGCACCTACTGAAAATATTTGCTTTGAATTTCCTTCGGGTATGCTTGAGAAACTGCTGGCTAATCCTTTTACAGGAGATGGAACATCACATCCAGACTTGCATCTAATCTATGTAGATGAAGTTTGTGGTTTATTTAAGCTTGCAAGTTTGCCCGAGGATGAGGTCAAGGAGAAGGTCTTTGCTACTGCAACAAAATACCTTCCAACGGCGCCACGAACAAGTGTGCTGACGGGAGACTATTCTTGTCTTGATACTCCTCAGCAACGGCACCAGGAATACTTCTGCTACGGCTACGCCTTTAGGGACTTCCTTGGCAAATATGCAAAGGATCCCCCCATGGCCTTGGAGCCTTGCGTTGGTGTTCCCTCGAAGTGGAAAGGGTGATGTAGCACATCGGTGGTCAGTATTTCCCTCAGTTTTGAGAACCAAGATATCGATCCAGTGAAGGAATATCACAAGTACCTGCACAAACACAAAGAGCTTGCTCCCAACGCTATGAAGGAGTTGTCAATACCTTATAGATTGTTTGCCAAGTGAGAAATGAAAGCAACAAAGAAACAAAGCAAAGTAAAAAACGAAAGTGGAAACGATAGGTGTGAATAGACCCGGGGGCCGTAGTGTTCACTAGTGGCTTCTCTCATGAAAGAAAGTAGACGGTGGGTGAACGAATTACTGTCGAGCAATTGATAGAACCACGCAAAGTCATGCCGTTATCTATGGCAATGATTATATCTATAGGCATCACGTCCAAAACAAGTAGACCGATACTTTCTGCATCTACTACTATTACTCCACACGTCGACCGCTATCCAACATGCATTTAGTGTATTAAGTTCATGAGAACAGAGTAACGCCTTAAGCAAGATGACATGATGTAGATGGACAATCTCATATCTACGATAAAGGCCCATCTTGTTACCCTTGATGGCAACAACATGATGCGTGCCTTGCTGCCCCTTCTATCACTGGGAAAGGTCACCACACGGTATGAACCCAAAACCAAGCACTTCTCCCATTGTAAGAATCATAGATCTAGTTGGCCAAACAAAACCCAAGACTCAGAGAGACTTACAAGGATATCAAATCATGCATATAAGAAATCAGCAAAGACTCAAATATATATCATAGATAATCTGATCACAAATGCACAATTCATGGGATCTCGACAAACACAACGCCAAAGAGGATTACATCGGATAGATCTCCATGAAGATCATGGATAACTTTGTATTGAAGATCCAAGAGAGAGAAGAAGCCATCTAGCTACTAACTACGGACCCGTAGGTCTGAAGTGAACTACTCAGGAGTCATTGGAGGGGCGATGATGTTGATGAAGAAGCCCTCCAACTCCAAAGTCCCCTCCGGCAGGGCACCGGGAAGGGTCTCCACATGAGATCTCGCGGAAACGGAAGCTTGCGGCGGCGGAAAAGTGTTTTCGTGGATGCCCTGATTTTTTCTGGATTTTTAGGGAATATATAGGCCAAAGACCTAGGGCAGGGGAGCGCCAGGGGGGCCACAGGCTTGGTTGCCGAGGCCTCCCCTGGCCGCGGTAACAGGGCTTGTGGGCCCACTTGCTTGGCCCTCAAGCCTCCCAATCTTCTTCCGTTCTGGAAAAATTCATTTCGGGGATTTTATTCCATTTGGACTCCGTTCCAAAATCAGATCTGAAAAGAGTCAAAAACACAGAAAAAACAGGAACTGGCACTTGGCACTGAGTTAATAAGTTAGTCCCAAAAAAGATATAAAAGGTAAACAAAACATCCAAAGTTGACAAGATAAGAGTGTGAAACCATAAAAAATTATAGATATGTTTGAGACGTATCAAGCATCCCCAAGCTTAACTCCTGCTCGTCCTCGAGTAGGGAAGTGATAAAGAATGAATTTTTGATGCTTTCATGCTACCTAGCATAGATGTGCTTTGTAACTCCTCTTATGTGACATGAATGTTCAGATCCATTAGATTCAAAACAATTTTTTTCTATTGACATGGAGACAATAATAATTCAAGCAAACTAGCAAGGTAATCATGAACTTTCAAAATAACAAGGCCAAAAGAAAGTTATCCCTACAAAATCATATAGTCTGGCTATGCTCTATCATCGTTGCACAACGAATTTAAATCATGCACAACCCCGGTATTGGCCAAGTAATTGTTTTCACACCTTTACTTTCTCAAACCTTTTCAACTCTCACGCAATACATGAGCGTGAGCCATGATTTTAGCACTATAAGTGGTGTGGAGTGTGGTGGGGTTGCAAGACAAACTAGGAGAAGATTGTCACATTAACTAGGCATATCAATGAGCTGTGAAGATGCTCATCAGTAGATATCAATGTGAATGAGTAGGGATTGCCATACATATAATGCACTAGAGCTAAGAGTATGTGAAAGCTCTTAGAGAAAACTAGTGGGTGTGCATCCAACTTGCTTGCTCACGAAGATCTAAGGAAAACTTGAGGAAGCCTATCATTGGAATATACAAGCCAAGTTATGTAATGAAAATTTCCCACTAGCTATATGGTGGTGACAAAACGAGAGACTCTCAATCATGAAGATCATGGTGCTTAATATGCACAAGTGTGGATAGGTGGTAGCATTGTCCCTTCTCTCTTTTTTCTCTCATTTTTTTGGATGGGCTCTTTGGCCTCTTTTTTTTTGGTGGGCATCTTTGGCCTCTTTTATTTCCTCACATGGGACAATGCTCCATCAATGATGATCATCACACTTACAACTCAAAACTTAGGGCAATGATGACTCTATATGGAATGCCTTCGGTAGTGTACCGTGACAATGATCTAGCATGGCATGGACATTAATGGAAACATCAGGTTAGCTATCTTACGATCATGCAATGGCAATGTAGACGTGGTGGCACATGTCATGGTGGTAGTTGCATGGCAATATATCTCCGAATGACTTTGAAAAAGCCATAGTAGGTAGGTATGGTGGCTATTTTGAGGGAGGCTAATGGTGGGTTTTGTGCACCAACGAAAGTTGCACGACACTAAAGAAGATGGTGATGGTGGAAGGTGAAAGTGCATCTATACTATGGACTCAACATTAGTCATGAAGAACTCATATACTTGTTGCAAAAGTTTTATTAGTAATCGAAACAAAGCATTCAACGCATACTCCTAGGGGAAGGGTTGGTAGGTATAAACCATCGCACGATCCCGACCGCCACACAAAGGATGACAATCAATAGACTAATCATGCTCAGACTTCATCACATAGCGGTTCACCATACGTGCATGCTACGGGAATCACTAACTTCAACACAAGTATTTCTAGATCCACAACACCTTACTAATATAACTTCAATATTACCATAACCACAACTCAAAACTAGTTGAGATGAATCAAACTTCTCTAACTATTGAATGCACATGAAGGTGGAAGTTTTCGTATCCCTTTGGATAACTACCCCTTTTGAGACTACTTTCAAAGCATAGATCAACTACCAAGCTACGCACCGCCGTGCTCTAAAAGATATAAATGAAGCACATAGAGCAAAATCAACTAGCTCAAAAGATATAAGTGAAGCACATGTGAGCTGAATTGTCTAACCAAAGGATATAAGTGAAGCTCGACAAAATCACGGTGAGTGCATGTCTCTCTCTCTAGGTGTGCAGAAAGGATGATTGTGACACAAAATAAAATAAAAGACTCCTACGATACAAGACGCTCCAAGCAAAACACATAACATGTGGTGAATAAAAATATAGCCCCAAGTAACGTTACCGATGGATTGAAGACGAAAGAGGGGATGCCTTCCTGGGGCATCCCCAAGCTTAGGCTTTTACGGCATCCTTGAATAATCTTGGGGTGCCTTGGGCATCCCCAAGCTTGAGCTCTTGCCACTCTTTATCTTTTTGTCCATAAGAACTTCACCCAAAACTTGAAAACTTCACAACACGAAACTTAAACTTCTTACTGTAGCAAACTTAACCACCACTTCCTTGGGTACTGTAGCAAACTTAAATTATACTTATGTTGATGTTGGGTTACTGTATTTTCAATCTTCCATGGCTAATACCCCCCGATGCTATCCATAGTTTCATCAAAATAAGCAACCAACACAACAAAAATAGAATCTGTTAGCACCAGATCAGTTTGTAGAAATCTGTATACTTCGTATACTTCTGGTACTTCAAAAATTCTGAAAAATTACGAAAGTCTGAAAAAGTTGCGTATTAATCAGCAGCAAAAAGAATTAACTCAAAATCTCTTACAAAAAAAAAACGAAAATTCTTTTCGTGAGCAGAAAGTTTCTGTCTTTTACAACATGACCAAACGATCATCCCCAAGACTAATCATAACGGTTTTGCTTGGCACAAACGGAAAAAGAAAGAAAAAAAACACAATCATAACAAAATTATGAAAGTGTGGAAAACACAAAACAGAAATAAAAAGGATAGATTCGTTGGGTTGCCTCCCAACAAGCGCTATTGTTTAACGCCCTTAGCTAGGCATCAATGATGCTCACACAAAAGACAAGAATTGAAGCACAACGAGAGCATCATAAAGCATGTGAAAATCACATCTAAGTCTAACATACTTCCTATGCATAGGCATTTTATTGGAAAACAAATTGGCAAGACAACCAATAGTTACCAAATGCAAGGAAGAAGAAAGAGACAATAGCAATCTCAACCTAACAAGAGGTAATTTGGTAACATGACAATATTTTCCTCTCTCATAGCAATTACATGTGGGATCATATTCAAATTCAACAATATAGCTATCCCATAGGATATTATTTTCATGATCCACATGCATACAAAGTTGACGCTCTTCAAAAATAGGTGGATTATCATCAACTAAAGTCATGACTTCTCCAAACCCACTTACAATATTATTGCAAATATCATATTCATCATGAGGTTTGAACCAATTTTCAAGATCATAAGAAAGATCATCACCCCAATCATGATTATTTCAACAAGTAGGGGACATAGCAAAACTAGCATCCCCAAGCTTAGGGTTTTGCATATTTTTAGCATGATTGTCACTAATAGGATTTATAGTGAAACCATTGCAATCATGCTTTTCATTCAAGGAGCCTTCATGAATCACTTAATAAGTTTCTTCATCACGATTTTCAGATTCACGCATCTCAAGCAAAACTCCATAAAGATAGTCAAGTGCACTCAATTCACTAGCAATTGGTTCCACATAATTGGATCTCTTAAAGAGATTAGCAAGTGGATGAGGATCCATATCACTAGATTTTCAGCAAGCGAAGATGCAAGCATATTGAAGGCACATGGCACACAAGCGAACAAAAAGCAAGTGAGAAAACTGGCAAAGGAAAACGGTGAAAAGGATCGAGATGGACCTAGAGGGGGGGGGGGTGGATAGGTACAAATCCAAATTTTAATAATTACTTAGCAATTTTAGGCAAAAGTGCGAAATATGAGTGTAAGTCTAATAATTGCTACGACAAGGAGTAAGCTATTTAGAGTGAAGTAAGACAAGCGGTAAACAATAATCAAATACAAGTACGTAATAAGGATTAACACAAGTAGAGAGTTAGGGTTAGGAATAACTGAAACTCCAAGAGAGACAAGGATGTATCCCGATGTTCACTTCCTTGGAGGGAAGCCACGTCACCGTTAGAGGGGCGGATGTTACCACAAGGGCACACCAACGCCACGAAGGCTCACCCTATTCTCCCTTTGAGATAACTCCACGAAGGCGTTTCTCAATCACTAGCGGTAAGCCTTGAGGTAGCTTCCAAACCTTCACAAACTTTCCAGGGGATATCACAATGGTTTGATTCCTCTCCGAAGACTCCTACCGCCTAGGAGTCTCCAACCTCCAAGAGTAACAAGATCACGGGGATTGCTCAAAACTTGCTCAAATCACAAATCACTTTGGTGGAAAGGAGGAGAGGGGGACGATCTATCTTTTGATTGGAACAACACTCAAAGGGACTCACAAATGCTCTTGGGATCTAGGATTTGGTGTAGACAAGAGTGAGTGAGAGGAAAGGAGTTCTTGGGTGTATTATAGCTGTGTTGAACACCCTTTCACGAGGTGGGAGAAGAGTATATATAGTGGGGAGAGAATACAGCCGTTGGGACACTTTAAGTCACACAGGGTCCGGACGTCCGACAGTTGCCGGAAGTCCGGGCGTCCGCGAGGGGCCGGACGTCCGACAGGGGTCGGTAGTCCGAGGCCTGTAGATATGACTGAAACTATTTTGAATTGAACAGCGACCGGACGTCCGGAGAGGAACGGAAATCCGAGTTATACGACACAACTTCCTTGGTGGTAGGTTCCGGATTTCCGAAGGGTGTCGGACGTCCGGCCCTCGGACGTCCGGAGGGAGCCGGAAATCCGAGTTATAGAACTCAACTTCTACTGGTACAGGGTTCCGGATTTCCGGGGCTGGTCGGACGTCTGACCCTCGGATATCCGAAGGGAGCCGGATATCCGAGTTATATGACTCACAAACTTCTGGTGAAGGGCTGCGGATTTCCGAAGCCTGCTGGTCGTCCGGCCCTCGGACGTCCGGAGGGAGCAGGATGTCCGAGGCTATAGACCTATTTTAATATAAGAACAGAGTGGAGAATATGTGGTATTTGGAATGACAGTAAAGATGTGGTATGAGCAAGTTCATCGCAAAACCTGTGATCCCCTCTTAATAGTGCGGGATCCCTATACTCAATATCAGTAAACTCAAAAGACTAGTCTACATCATCTTTTCTTAATCCCGAGCCTTCTCGAAATATAAATCCCCAATCTTCTCAGACAACCTTTGGCACATAATTCTCAATCTACTAAAGTACTTGCCATCGTGATATACACTCAACAAATAGGATTAGTTTCCTATGTATGTGTTGTCATTAACACCAAAAGACGATTAGGGGCATAGCATGCACTTTCAGTCTCCCCCTTTTTGGTAGTTGATGACAACATATACATAGGTCTCAATAAGATTTAACATACATTATAGTCTAGGCGATATTTAGTACGGAGCTCCCCCTTAGTATATGCATGATAAAATCATCTAAGCTCCAATGGATCAACTTGTAGAGATAACAGATCATCATAGAAGTAGTGAAGCAAAACATAATAGTCTATGATGATGTCGTAGCAATCCATAGCAAATCACAATCATTCATAAGTAGCCATACATGAGTTTATCCATTACATTAAATCTCCAAAGACTAAAAACTATGATACATTACTCCCCCTTTGGCACCAAGTACCAAAAAGGGAGCCATCAACAGTACCAATCATGCTCAGAGCTCATCACCATCATCAACAGCATCATCAGGCAAGCCACTGCCACCAGCCTCGTCAAGGAAATCAGACCACTCAGGACCAGATGGGAAGCCAAAATCAGCAGGAGGAGCAGCAGGAGGGGCCTCATCATCACTCACATCAAGAGCGCCCGAGTCTCTCAGACGAGCCTTGAGGGCATTCTTGGAGGAGACTAAGCGAGAAACCACATCATGGGTTTGACCACACTGGAAAGAGACGGCCTTCATCAAAGCAGAATGTGCCTTGCCAAGGAATTTGGCAATGCGACCGAGAGGAGCAGAGCTAGATGAGGGGGTGGCGGCCCGTGCATCAGTGCGGCGAGTGGATGTGGAGGATGAGGGGGCTTTCTTGGGAGCATAGTCATCCACCATGTGAGCGGGGATGACCCACTTGCGATGTGTGTGAGTGACAGCCACAGAGAAATCAGCAACATGGTTAATAAGAGCCTGGATGAAAGGGGCGTGAGGAAAGGCTCGCTTGTACTGAAAGCTAGCAAGCCGAATCTCATGCCATAGAAAATGAGGCACATTGATTTTGCCCTTGGGGTGCTCGAACAAGTGAGACATGATGTCGATACAATAGCCACTGCAAGAACCGTTATCACCCATCTTGGGATAGATGGTGCGGATGAGACACTGAAAAATGATGAAATAAGGTGACCGCCAGATGGATACCTGGTTAAGGTCCTTCATGCGTTCATCTGCATCAAGCTCAGTTAGTGGCTTGAGAAGATACCCACACGCGTCAATGGACTTAGGCGCATGGTTAGGATCATCCCTATGTATTTTGAAACCGGAATTGGGGAAACCAAGTGCGGCAACAAATGTATCATAAGAAGCTATGAAGCGAACGTCAGAGGTGAGCCAGCTGACAGTGTGGTTTGGGCAAAAGTGGCATGTGGCATAGAACTGGTGAATGGGAGCAACAATAAAGTCGCAATGAAAGGCAAACAGGGCGGCAAGCCCCGATGCCTCAATAAGCTCAATGGCACCCGGATATTTCACCGGGTGCATGCGAATATGCTCAACATCAATATAGTGATGAATAGATAACCCCTTAGGAACTATGACTGTGGTAAAAATGTCCGCCTGGACGTGTGTGCGGAAACGTGAGTCCGTAGAGTCACGTACGACAACATATTGATCAATGTCGCGGCGGAAAGTGAGGTATGAAGCCGCGCCAAGTGTGGTGAAATTCGTGATTGCACGACCTAAAGTAGCAGGAGGTTCTAGTGAGATGCGGCGAGCTTCACCTGCGGGCTGGGCAGGAGGAGGTTGTGGCATGTATGATGCCCTGCGAGTCCCGGGCTTTGGCTTGGACCTTCGATCGACGTGCTGGCCAGGAAGGTCCTCGGCGGCAAGCTCCTCCTCGAAGTCGGGGTCATCACCATCAGACGACGAGGGGAGTTGTGGAGACGGAGAACGCCGGGCAGTCCGTTTGAAGGGACGACGTGGCTCATCCGATTCCGACCCCGTGCTAGCAGGGATGTGAGATGATGAGCCAGCCACGGTCTTCCGAGCGTTGTGCTTGGTCTTGCCCATGGAGCACAAAAACCTACGCGGATGAAAAATCCCCAAATGAGGAACGAACATGGAGATTCATGGGAGAGGGAGAAAATAAAAAAAAACGTGAAAGGAGACGGAGGAGCGACCTGAGGACGGATCCCGCGAAGAAGAAGGAGGAAGGAGTGGAGGATCCGCGGAGGAGATCGGCCTGATCTCGAGTTTGGCGGCGCAGGCAGGAGCTCCTCGAGGTGGCGGCGGCGACTGTGGTAGGGAAAAGGGGCGCTGAGGGTTAGGGCAAGAGCCCAGCCCCCGCGCCCAGCTATATATATAGGCCCGAGGCGTCGGACGTCCGACAGGCGTCGGACGTCCGGAGGTGATTGTGGCGTCGGACGACCGACACATGTCGGACGACCGGAAGGGAATTTGCCGCCGGACGTCCGAGACATGACGGACGTCCGAGAGGGAGGAGAAGGCAGAGGCTGATTCTGGATTTTTTTTGTTTTGATGATGAGATGATGACTTGCATGGTTTCTCACACAAAAAAATACGTACATAGTAGCCTACAAGCATTACATGTACTACTTGGGGACATAAATTGATTTATGCGTACATTGTAAGCTTTAAAAACAGAAAATAGAGACTAACTCCCCCTAAATGCATGCCCACATCAAGACACAAACATAATGTGAGTGTGTGTATGTGTGCAAGGTTTCAAGATATGTTGTCAAGCTCCAAGATACCAAGTTCACGCCTAAGTTGACAGAACCTAGCAACGCTAAGTGGCTTGGTGAAGATGTCGGCTAACTGCATGTCAGTACCCACATGGGTAATATCAATGTCAGCCTTTTGCACATGGTCTCTCAAGAAATGATACCTAATATCAATATGTTTTGTGCAAGGGTGATCAATGGGGTTCTCGGAGATCTTTATGGCACTTTCATTATCACATATAAGAGGAACGTGTCGATACGTGATACCATAATCCTTTAGTGTTTGCCTCATCCATAGCAGTTGGGTTGCACAGCTTGCGGCTGCAATATATTCGGCCTCGGCCGTGGAGAGAGAAACACAGTTCTGCTTTTTTGAGGACCAACTTACCAAGGAGCGTCCAAGAAACTGACATGCACCGGAAGTGGATTTCCGTCCCACTTTATCACCGGCCCAATCCGCATCGGAATACCCAATAAGATCAAACTTTGCATCCTTAGGGTACCATAAGCCTGACTTTGGGGTGTGAACAAGGTATCTAATAATATGCTTAACCGCCGTGTGATGGCTTTCCCTAGGGGAAGCTTGAAATCTAGCACATATGCCTACACTTAACATGATGTCCGGTCTAGATGCGCAAAGATAAAGTAGCGAACCAATCATGGAGCGGTAAGTAGATGGGTCAAAAGGAATACCGTTTGTGTCTTCATTTAGAACTACATCGGTGGCCATGAGTGTGTTCATTGGTTTAGCATTCGTCATATCAAATTTTTCAAGAATGTCCTTGAGGTACTTAGTTTGAGACAAGAAAATCCCTTCTTGAAATTGTTGTATTTGAAAACCAAGAAAGAACTTCATGTCCGTGTTGAGTGACATCTCAAAGGTCTTGGTCATGGAGGCCGCAAACTTCTTGCATAAATGGATGTTAGGAGAACCAAAAATGAAGTCATCTACATAGATTTGGCATAAGATCAAATCACCATTTTCCCTCTTAGTAAAAAGAGTGGGATCGATCACCCCCACCACAAAGCCATCATCGAGTAGGAACTTCTTTAGATGATCGTACCAAGCACGGGGTGCTTGTTTGAGGCCATACAGAGCCTTGTGAAGTTTATATACATGGTCTTTGTGGTGAGGGTCAACAAACCCAGGTGGTTGTGATACATATACCTCTTCTTGTAGAGGACCGTTAAGAAAAGCACTTTTCACATCCATTTGATGCAAAGTAAAACCATTGAAAGCAGCATAGGCCAATAAAATGCGAATGGACTCAAGACGAGCAACAGGGGCGAAAATTTCACCAAAGTCCAAACCTTCAACTTGGGAATACCCCTGTGCTACTAACCTTGCCTTGTTGCGTAGGACAGTCCCGTTCTCATCTTCCTTGTGCTTGAAAATCCATTTAGTTCCAATGACATTATGTTCCTCAGTCGGTCGTTCTACTAATGACCATACTTCGTTGCGTGTAAAGCTGTTTAGCTCCTCTTGCATAGCAAGGAGCCAGTCATTGTCACACAATGCATCCTGAACCCTGTGTGGCATGGTATTAGAGACAAACGAAAAGTGAGCACAAAAGTTTGTTAATTGTTTACGAGTCACTCTACCTTCCGACACGCCGGTGAGGATTTGATCAATATCAACACAACCGGCCACACGTGGCATGATGGAGGTCAAGGTTTCACGAGGTTCGACTTCGTTTCCATCACCAACGTCCTCAACATATGGATCATTTATGTGCCGAGGAAGATATTTCTCTTCGCGTTGCACCTGTTGAGGTTCATCATCAAACATACCCATACTTTGGTCTACCTCTTGTAGATCAACTTGTTCTTGAGTGTGATCAGGGTGAGAGACATGTTCTCCCACTTGATCCTCAACAACTGACATGATGTGTGTGCTAGTAGCTTGTGCAGGTACGGGCAGTGAACTGTCTTGAGGATGAGAAATACTCTCATCATCTTCATCATCATCATGGGGTCTTCGTTCCATGGGAAGAAGTGCACCTACACCCATGTTTAGGATATCTTGTGAGGAGTCTTCTTCACCTGCATCATTTAGATCAACTTGCTCCCCATGGGAGCGGTTAAATTCATCAAACATCACGTCACAGGTTTCTATAACACATCCAGTGGATTTGTTGTAGACTCTGTAGGCGTGAGAGTTTGACCCATAGCCAACAAAAATTCCTTCAGTTGTTTTGGATTGAAATTTTCCTAACCGTTCCCGTTTGTTGAGAATGAAACATTTGCATCCAAACACACGAAAGTACTTAATATTGGGCTTGTTCCCATATAGGAGCTCATATGGAGTCTTCTCCAATATTGATCGAAGGAAGAGTCGGTTTGATGCATGACATGCTGTGTTGACGGCCTCAGCCCAAAAATTGTGTGGTGACTTGTATTCGTCTAACATGGACCTTGCCATTTCCACAAGTGTCCGGTTCTTCCTCTCTGCCACACCATTTTGTTGAGGGGTGTAAGGTGTGGAGTAGTGATGTTCAATTCCCTCATCACTAAGAAATTCTTCTAGGGTGTAGTTCTTGAACTCAGAGCCATTATCACTTCTTACTGCCTTGATGTCCTTGTCAAACTTCCGCTGGGCTTGTTTAGCAAAGTCAATGAAGGTGATCTTCGTCTCGTCCTTGGACTTGAGAAAGAACACCCATGTATATCTTGAGTAATCATCAACAATGACTAGGCCATACTTTTTCCCTCCAAGACTTGCCCATGAAGAAGGCCCAAACAGATCCACATGAAGAAGCTCTAACGGCCTCGAAGTGGATACAATGTTCTTGGGTGGATGTCTTGATTGATGTTGTTTCCCAGCTATGCATGCACTGCACACACGATCTTTCTTAAAAGATACATTTGTTAGTCCAAGGATGTGATTGCCGTTTAAGAGATTTTGAAGATTTTTCATGCCAACATGGGCGAGCCAGCGATGCCACAGCCATCCCATGTCGGCCTTGGCCATTAGACAAGTTGTATGGAAGGTGCTCTCTTTCGAGAAGTCAACCGTGTAAAGGTTGCCATCCAACTCTCCGACAAAGGCCACTTCTAGAGTGTCTCTCTTAAAGACTTTCACATCCGTTAGTACAAATAATGTGTCATAACCGACGGAAGCCAATTGGCGAACTCAAAGTAAATGATATTGAAGAGATTGGACAAGCATGACATTTGCAATAGACATGTCATTTGTTATTGCCACCTTGCCCAACCCAATTACCTGCCCTTTTGACCCTCCACCAAATACAATGCTCGTGTATGGTCGAATGGCTTGCATGAAGTCATAGAGAAAGTTACTATCTCCGGTCATATGATTGGTGCATCCACTGTCGATCACCCATTTGGCTCCTCCGGAGAAAACAGCCTGTAACGAATTAAGACTTGGTTTGAGGTACCCATTTTGTCATGGGGCCTTTCACATTAGTTACAAGAGTCTTAGGGACCCAAATAGCATAGAATTGGAATGCATTACGAGGACCAACGAATTTAGCATAGACCTCTCCTTCCTTTGATTTGCATAGTACATAGGATGGAGGCATGAATTCGGTTGTCTTGTTGTGAGTAGACGAACCCCTAGTGGCCGATCCGCTCACAACCTTATCTTTCTCCGTGTGTCCCTCTCGTACAAATATTTCTTTAAGCGGAGTGGTACACTTGAGAGGAGATGCACTTTTCTTGGCAGTGCTTGGGTTGAACCCAAGCCCTTCCTTGGCGAAGCCTCCATTGTGTCGACTTAAGATCTCATTGAGAGTCTTTTGTCCTTGTGCACATGTCATGAGACCTCTGTCTAGCTGTGCCTTTAGCAAACAGTTTTCCTCAAGGATAGATGTCAGTTCACTACTAGATTTAGTAGTGCACGTATCAACATTAATAATAGGTGAGGAGTCGGCCTTAGCTAGAGTGTCAAGATAAGTGACCTTAAGTGCCTCAAAGCTCTTTGTAAGAACAGTAAGTTTCTCTTCCTTGTCTTTGAGAGACAAGGATAGACGCTCACAGTCCTTAGCAAGGAAAGCATGAGAGTTCACAAGTCGATCTTTATCATTTAGTAATTATTTGCACACAGATTCAGCCTTTTCGAGGAGGCAAGATCATTAGCATGTTTATCAAGGTTTTCACCTACTTTTGAGCATAGTGCATCATTTTGTGCTTCCTCATACAGGACTTTCTTCTCAAGGATTTCATTTCTTTCCTTCTCCTCAGTGACGAGGGTTTCGAGTTCCTTGATGGTATTGGTGTGCTTACTCACCATTTCCATAAGTATGTGAAACATAGTGAGCATCTTTCATTTAAGAGAGCACATAAATTTGTTTATTTTATCAAACATGGGATGATCTAAGTCATTATCCTCATAGTGATCTTCCGCATCAAGATACTCATTAGATGGAGTAGAAGCTAGACTGAAAGAGTTTAACCGTGGAGTTGCCTTAACCTTATCATGGGAGCTTTGGTCTTCCTCATATCCCATGGCAGTCTTTGCCATCAAACACTTGTGAGCGTTGCCCTTGTAGTCCTTCATATAGTTGTAGTGAACAACATCACCACTTTTGTTGACTAGCCTCAAGGTGCTTTGTGTATCCTGAGCTACTCCGGCAACTCCACCAACATCTTCTGGATCTGATTCTTCTTGTGCAACCGTTGCTCTTCCATCTGTCCTCTTGAACTTGGAGTTCATAGGGTTTGGCAACTTCTTCTTTACAAAGGTCTTTGGAAACCTTGGTTTGTCTTCTCTCTTCTCATAAGGGCAGTCATTGGAGACGTGGTTGGTTTCCTCACAATTATAGCATTTCCTTACCTTCTTCTTTGGGAACCTTCCCTTGAACTTTCCTGCACTGAACTACTTTACAAAGAGAGCAATGTCCTCATAAGATGGGCTTTCATCAGAGTCAACATCATCACCATCTTCGCAGTCATCATCACCCTCTTCTTCACTTTCTTCTTCGTCACATTCATGCTTGGCTTTCAAAGCAAGATTGATCTTGTTGGGGAACGTCGCATGGGAAACAAAAATTTTCCTACGCGCACGAAGACCTATCATGGTGATGTCCATCTACGAGAGGGGATGAGTGATCTACGTACCCTTGTAGATCGTACAGCAGAAGCGTTAGAGAACGCGGTTGATGTAGTGGGACATCCTCACGTCCCTCGATCCGCCCCGCGAACAATCCCGCGATCAGTCCCACGATCTAGTACCGAACGGACGGCACCTCCGCGTTCAGCACACGTACAGCTCGACGATGATCTCGGCCTTCTTGATCCAGCAAGAGAGACGGAGAGGTAGAAGAGTTCTCCGGCAGCGTGACGGCGCTCCGGAGGTTGGTGGTGATCTTGTCTCAGCAGGGCTCCGCCCGAGCTCCGCAGAAACGCGATCTAGAGGAAAAACTATGGAGGTATGTGGTCGGGCAGCCGTGAGAAAGTCGTATCAAATCAGCCCTAATTGCTCCATATATATAGGAGGAGGGAGGGGGACCTTGCCTTGGGGTCCAAGGGACCCTCAAGGGGTCGGCCGAGCCAAGGGGGGGAGGACTCCCCCCCCAAACCGAGTTGGACTTGGTTTGGTGGGAGGAGTCCCCCTCCCTTCCCACTTCCTCCCTCTTTTTTTTTCTTTTCCTTTGATTTCCTTTTCTTGGCGCATAGGCCCCCTTGGGGCTGTACCACCAGCCCACTAAGGGCTGGTGTGTCTCCCCAAAGCCTATGGGCTTCCCCGGGGTGGGTTGCCCCCCCGGTGAACTCCCGGAACCCATTCGTCATTCCCGGTACATTCCCGGTAACTCCAAAAACCTTCCGGTAATCAAATGAGGTCATCCTATATATCAATCTTCGTTTCCGGACCATTCCGGAAACCCTCGTGACGTCCGTGATCTCATCCGGGACTCCGAACAAGATTCGGTAACCAACCATATAACTCAAATACGCATAAAACAACGTCGAACCTTAAGTGTGCACACCCTGCGGGTTCGAGAACTATGTAGACATGACCCGAGAGACTCCTCGGTCAATATCCAATAGCGGGACCTGGATGCCCATATTGGATCCTACATATTCTACGAAGATCTTATCGTTTGAACCTCAGTGCCAAGGATTCGTATAATCCCGTATGTCATTCCCTTTGTCCTTCGGTATGTTACTTGCCCGAGTTCGATCGTCAGTATCCGCATACCTATTTCAATCTCGTTTTACCGGCAAGTCTCTTTACTCGTTCCGTAATACAAGATCCCGCAACTTACACTAAGTTACATTGCTTGCAAGGCTTGTGTGTGATGTTGTATTACCGAGTGGGCCCCGAGATACCTCTCCGTCACACGGAGTGACAAATCCCAGTCTTGATCTATACTAACTCAACTAACACCTTCGGAGATACCTGTAGAGCATCTTTATAGTCACCCAGTTACGTTGCGACGTTTGATACACATAAAGCATTCCTCCGATGTCAGTGAGTTATATGGTCTCGTGGTCATAGGAATAAATACTTGACACGCAGAAAACAGTAGCAACAAAATGACACGATCAACATGCTACGTCTATTAGTTTGGGTCTAGTCCATCACGTGATTCTCCCAATGACGTGATCCAGTTATCAAGCAACAACACCTTGTTCATAATCAGAAGACACTGACTATCATCGATCAACTGGCTAGCCAACTAGAGGCATGCTAGGGACGGTGTTTTGTCTATGTATCCACACATGTAAATGAGTCTTCATTCAATACAATTATAGCATGGATAATAAACTATTATCTTGATACAGGAATTATAATAATAACTATACATTTATTATTGCCTCTAGGGCATAATTCCAACAGTCTCCCACTTGCACTAGAGTCAATAATCTAGCCCTCACATCACCATGTGAATTACATTGTAATAAATCTAACACCCATACAGTTCCGGTGTTGATCATGTTTTGGCCGTGGAAGAGGTTTAGTCAGCGGGTCTGCTACATTCAGATCCGTGTGCAATTTGCATATATTCATGTCCTCTCCCTCGACGTAGTCGCGGATGAGGTTGAAGCGTCGTTTGATGTGTCTGGTCTTCTTGTGAAACCGTGGTTCCTTTGCCAAGGCAATGGCACCAGTGTTGTCACATAACAAGGTTATTGGATTCAGTGCGCTTGGCACCACTCCAAGATCCGTCATGAACTGCTTCATCCAGACACCCTCCTTAGCCGCCTCCGAGGCAGCCATGTACTCTGCTTCACATGTAGAATCTGCTACGACGCTTTGCTTGGAACTGCACCAGCTTACTGCACCCCCATTAAGAATAAATACGTATCCAGTTTGCGACTTAGAGTCGTCCGGATCTGTGTCAAAGCTTGCATCGACGTAACCTTTTACGGCGAGCTCTTCGTCACCTCCATACACGAGAAACATCTCCTTAGTCCTTTTCAGGTACTTCAGGATATTCTTGACCGCTGTCCAGTGATCCACTCCTAGATTACTCTGGAACCTACCTGCCATACTTATGGCCAGGCTAACATCCGGTCTAGTGCACAACATCGCATACATGATAGAACCTATGGCTGAAGCATAGGGAACTGAGCGCATATGCTCTCTATCTTCATCAGTTGCTGGGCACTGAGTCTTACTCAATCTCGTACCTTGTAACACTGGCAAGAACCCTTTCTTGGACTGTTCCATTTTGAACCTCTTCAAAACTTTATCAAGGTATGTGCTTTGTGAAAGTCCTATCAGGCGTTTTGATCTATCCCTATAGATCTTAATGCCTAGAATGTAAGCAGCTTCTCCTAGGTCCGTCATAGAGAAACTTTTATTCAAGTAACCTTTTATGCTCTCCAAAAGCTCTATGTTGTTTCCAATCAGTAATATGTCATCCACATATAATATTAGAAACGCCACAGAGCTCCCACTCACTTTCTTGTAAATACAAGATTCTCCAACCACTTGTATAAACCCAAATGCTTTGATCACCTCATCAAAGCGTTTGTTCCAACTCCGAGATGCTTGCACCAGTCCATAAATGGATCGCTGGAGCTTGCACACCTTGTCAGCATTTTCAGGATCGACAAAACCTTCGGGTTGCATCATATACAACTCTTCCTTAAGGAAACCATTAAGGAACGCCGTTTTGACATCCATCTGCCAGATTTCATAATCAAAAAATGTAGCTATTGCTAACATGATTCTGACGGACTTAAGCATTGCCACGGGAGAGAAAGTCTCATCGTAGTCAATTCCTGGAACTTGTGAAAAAACCCTTTGCCACAAGTCGAGCTTTATAAACGGTCACATTACCGTCAGCGTCCGTCTTCTTCTTAAAGATCCATTTGTTCTGAATAGCCTTGCGGCCTTCAGGTAGTATCTCCAAAGTCCACACTTTGTTTTCATACATGGATCCTATCTCAGATTTCATGGCTTCTAGCCATTTGTTGGAATCTGGGCCCACCATTGCTTCTTCATAATTCACAGGTTCATTGTTGTCTAACAACATGATTGATAAGACGGGATTACCGTACCACTCTGGAGCAGCGCGTGATCTCGTCGACCTGCGTGGTTCAACAGAAACTTGAACTGGAGTTTCATGATCATCATCATTAACTTCCTCCTCAACCGGCGTCGCAATTACAGAGGTTTCCCCTTGCCCTGCGCCACCATCCAGAGGGATGATAGGTTCGACAACCTCGTCAAGTTCTATCTTCCTCCCACTCAATTCTCTTGAGAGAAATTCCTTCTCGAGAAAAGTTCCGTTCTTAGCAACAAACACTTTGCCCTCGGATTTGAGATAGAAGGTGTACCCAACTGTCTCTTTTGGGTAGCCTATGAAGACGCATTTTTCCGCTTTGGGTTCCAGCTTTTCAAGCTGAAGCTTTTTGACATAAGCATCACATCCCCAAACTTTAAGAAACGACAACTTTGGCCTTTTGCCATACCACAGTTCGTATGGTGTCGTCTCAACGGATTTTGATGGTGCTCTATTTAAAGTGAATGCAGCTGTTTCTAATGCATAACCCAAAAATGATAACGGCAAATCAGTAAGAGACATCATAGATCGCACCATCTCTGACAAAGTACGATTACGACGTTCGGACACACCATTACGCTGTGGTGTTCCAGGCGGTGTTAACTGCGAAACAATTCCACATTGTCTTAAGTGAGCACCAAACTCGAAACTCAGATATTCACCCCCACGATCAGACCGTAGGAACTTGATCTTCTTGTTACGATGATTTTCCACTTCACTCTGAAATTGCTTGAACTTTTCAAATGTTTCAGACTTGTGCTTCATCAAGTAGACATAACCATATCTACTTAAATCGTCAGTGAAGGTGAGAAAATAACGATATCCGCCGCGTGCCTCCACGCTCATTGGACCACACACATCGGTATGTATGATTTCCAACAAGTCACTTGCACGCTCCATTGTTCCGGAGAACGGAGTCTTAGTCATCTTGCCCATGAGGCATGGTTCGCACGTGTCAAGTGAATCAAAGTCAAGTGACTCCAAAAGTCCATCAGCATGGAGTTTCTTCATGCGCTTTACACCAATATGACCCAAGCGGCAGTGCCACAAAAATATGGCGCTATCATTGTTTACTCTAACTCTTTTGGTCTCAATGTTATGTATATGCGTATCGCTATCAAGATTCAATATGAACAATCCTCTCACATTCGGTGCATGACCATAAAAGATGTTACTCATAGAAATAGAACAACCATTATTCTCAGACTTAAAAGAGTAACCGTCTCGCAATAAACAAGATCCAGATATAATGTTCATGCTCAACGCATGCACTAAATAACAATGATTTAAGTTCATCACTAATCCCGATGGTAGCTGAAGTGACACTGTGCCGACGGCGATTGCATCAACCTTGGAACCATTTCCTACGCGCATCGTCACTTCGTCTTTCGCCAGCCTTCGTCTATTCCGCAGTTCCTGTTTCGAGTTGCAAATGTGAGCAACAGAACCGGTATCGAATACCCAGGCACTACTACGAGAGCCGGTTAAGTACACATCAATAACATGTATATCAAATATACCTGATTTTTCTTTGCCCGCCTTCTTATCTGCCAGATACTTGGGGCAATTGCGCTTCCAGTGACCCATACCCTTGCAATAGAAGCACTCTGTTTCAGGCTTAGGTCCAGCCTTGGGTTTCTTCGGCGGATTGGCAACAGGCTTGCCACTCTTCTTCGAATTGCCCTTCTTGCCTTTGCCGTTTCTCTTGAAACTAGTGGTCTTGCTCACCATCAACACTTGATGCTCTTTACAGAGTTCAGACTCTGCGACTTTCAGCATCGCAAACAACTCGCCGGGAGACTTGTTCATCCCTTGCATGTTGTAGTTCAACACAAAGCCCTTATAGCTTGGCGGCAGTGATTGAAGGATTCTGTCAGTGATAGCCTCTTGCGGGAGTTCAATCCCCAGCTCAGCTAGACGGTTTGAGTACCCAGACATTTTGAGCACATGTTCACTGACAGACGAGTTTTCCTCCATCTTGCAAGCATAGAATTTATCGGAGGTTTCATACCTCTCGATCCGGGCGTTCTTCTGAAAGATAAACTTCAACTCCTGGAACATCTCAAATGCTCCATGACGCTCAAAGCGACGTTGAAGTCCCGGTTCTAAGCCATACAAGACTGCACATTGAACTATTGAGTAGTCCTCCTTACGCGCTAACCAAGCGTTCTTAACATCCTGATCAGCCGTAGCGGGTGGTTCATCTCCTAGCGCAGCATTAAGGACATAATCCTTCTTCCCAGCTTGTAAGATTAGCTTAAGATTACGAGCCCAGTCTACAAAGTTGCTTCCATCATCTTTCAACTTAGCTTTCTCTAGGAACGTATTAAAATACAGGATGACACTTGCGTGAGCCATGATCTACAACACAAATATATTCAAAGTGGACTTAGACTATGTTCAAGATAATTAGAGTTCAACTTAATCAAATTATATGCTAAACTCCCACTCAAAAAATACATCTCTCTAGTCATTTGAGTGGTTCATGATCCACTTACACTATCCCAAGTCCGATCATCACGTGAGTTGAGTATAGTTTCAGTGGTAAGCATCCCTATGCTAATCATATCAACTATATGATTCATGATCGACCTTTTGGTCTCATGTGTTCCGAGGCCATGTCTGCACATGCTAGGCTCGTCAAGCTTAACCCGAGTGTTCCGCGTGCGCAACTGTTTTGCACCCGTTGTATGTGAACGTTGAGTCTATCACACTCAATCATCACGTGGTGTCTCGAAACGACGAACTGTAGCAACGGTGCACAGTCGGGGAGAACACAATTTCGTCTTGAAATTTTAGTGAGAGATACCGTCGTTCTAAGCAAAATAAGGTGCATAAAAGGATTAACATCACATGCAATTCATAAGTGACATGATATGGCCATCATCACGTGCTTCTTGATCTCCATCACCAAAGCACCGGCACGATCTTCTTGTCACCAGCGCCACACCATGATCATCCATCAACGTGTTGCCATCGGGGTTGTCGTGCTACTTATGCTATTACTACTAAAGCTACATCCTAGCAAAATAGTAAACGCATCTGCAAGCACAAACGTTAGTATAAAGACAACCCTATGGCTCCTGCCGGTTGCCGTACCATCGACGTGCAAGTCGATATTTCTATTACAACATGATCATCTCATACATCCAATATATCACATCACATCATTGGCCATATCACATCACAATCATACCCTGCAAAAACAAGTTAGACGTCCTCTAATTTTGTTGTTGCATGTTTTACGTGGTGACCAAGGGTATCTAGTAGGATCGCATCTTACTTACGCAAACACCACAACGGAGATATATGAGTTGCTATTTAACCTCATCCAAGGACCTCCTCGGTCAAATCCGATTCAACTAAAGTTGGAGAAACCGTCACTTGCCAGTCATCTTTGAGCAAAGGGGGTTACTCGTAACGATGAAACCAGTCTCTCGTAAGCGTACGAGTAATGTCGGTCCAAGCCGCTTCAATCCAACAATACCGCGGAATCAAGAAAAGACTAAGGAGGGCAGCAAAACGCACATCACCGCCCACAAAAACTTTTGTGTTCTAGTCGAGAAGACATCTACGCATGAACCTAGCTCATGATGCCACTGTTGGGGAACGTCGCATGGGAAACAAAAATTTTCCTACGCGCACGAAGACCTATCATGGTGATGTCCATCTACGAGAGGGGATGAGTGATCTACGTACCCTTGTAGATCGTACAGCAGAAGCATTAGAGAACGCGGTTGATGTAGTGGAACGTCCTCACGTCCCTCGATCCGCCCCGCGAACAATCCCGCGATCAGTCCCAAGATCTAGTACCGACCGGACGGCACCTCCGCGTTCAGCACACGTACAGCTCGACGATGATCTCGGCCTTCTTGATCCAGCAAGAGAGACGGAGAAGTAGAAGAGTTCTCCGGCAGCGTGACGGCGCTCCATAGGTTGGTGGTGATCTTGTCTCAGCAGGGCTCCGCCCGAGCTCCGCAGAAACACGATCTAGAGGAAAAACTATGGAGGTATGTGGTCGGGCAGCCGTGAGAAAGTCGTCTCAAATCAGCCCTAATTGCTCCATATATATAGGAGGAGGGAGGGGGACCTTGCCTTGGGGTCCAAGGGACCCTCAAGGGGTCGGCCGAGCCAAGGGTGGGGAGGACTCCCCCCCAAACCGAGTTGGACTTGGTTTGGTGGGAGGAGTCCCCCTCCCTTCCCACTTCCTCCCTCTTTTTTTTTCTTTTCCTTTGATTTCCTTTTCTTGGCGCATAGGCCCCCTTGGGGCTGTCCCACCAGCCCACTAAGGGCTGGTGTGTCTCCCCAGAGCCTATGGGCTTCCCCGGGGTGGGTTGCCCCCCCGGTGAACTCCCGGAACCCATTCGTCATTCCCGGTACATTCCCGGTAACTCCGAAAACCTTCCGGTAATCAAATGAGGTCATCCTATATATCAATCTTCGTTTCCGGACCATTCCGGAAACCCTCGTGACGTCCGTGATCTCATCCGGGACTCCGAACAAGATTCAGTAACCAACCATATAACTCAAATACGCATAAAACAACGTCGAACCTTAAGTGTGCACACCCTGCGGGTTCGAGAACTATGTAGACATGACCCGAGAGACTCCTCGGTCAATATCCAATAGCGGGACCTGGATGCCCATATTGGATCCTACATATTCTACGAAGATCTTATCGTTTGAACATCAGTGCCAAGGATTCGTATAATCCCGTATGTCATTCCCTTTGTCCTTCGGTATGTTACTTGCCCGAGATTCGATCGTCAGTATCCGCATACCTATTTCAATCTCGTTTTACCGGCAAGTCTCTTTACTCGTTCCGTAATACAAGATCCCGCAACTTACACTAAGTTACATTGCTTGCAAGGCTTGTGTGTGATGTTGTATTACCGAGTGGGCCCCGAGATACCTCTCCGTCACACGGAGTGACAAATCCCAGTCTTGATCCATACTAACTCAACTAACACCTTCGGAGATACCTGTAGAGCATCTTTATAGTCACCCAGTTACGTTGCGACGTTTGATACACACAAAGCATTCCTCCGATGTCAGTGAGTTATATGGTCTCGTGGTCATAGGAATAAATACTTGACACGCAGAAAACAGTAGCAACAAAATGACACGATCAACATGCTACGTCTATTAGTTTGGGTCTAGTCCATCACGTGATTCTCCCAATGACGTGATCCAGTTATCAAGCAACAACACCTTGTTCATAATCAGAAGACACTGACTATCATCGATCAACTGGCTAGCCAACTAGAGGCATGCTAGGGACGGTGTTTTGTCTATATATCCACACATGTAAATGAGTCTTCATTCAATACAATTATAGCATGGATAATAAACTATTATCTTGATACAGGAATTATAATAATAACTATACATTTATTATTGCCTCTAGGGCATAATTCCAACAGATCTTTGATGTTGAAGTGTCATGCATGGCAAGGTGCTTTGTTGCATTTGCCTTTGACTCTTCAAATAATTGGAAGGTGGATATGATGTCATCCGGAGTCATTTCTTTGAACCCATGGTGCTGCCTCATGTCCCATACCATTTGATGGTGATATGGAGCAAGAGCGTGAAGTAACTTGTCCACAAGAAATCTCTTGGTCAGATTGAAGCCATCTTGCGTCTTGTCACAGTCACATGACTCAATGTCTGCGGCGAGAGTCATGAGCCGTTCTAGTAGTTGCTTGGGAGATTCACCCTTTTCCATACAGAAATTCTGTAATTGCCCCTTGGCAATTTCATATTGAGCAAGCCAAAGAGTGGAGGTACCGGTCTTGGTCCTTATGATGCTATCCCACAGTTCCTTGGCACTTGTGATGTGAATGTAAGGTCTTCGTTGCTTGTCATTCATTCCTTTTCTTATGCACATGATCGCAGTGTCATTGATATGCTTGTCATAAGTTTCTCTGGGCGTGAGGCACCTTGGATCTACAGGATTGTACCCATGCTCGAGGATGTCCAACATCTCATCATTGGCATACCTAAGATGATCCTGCATACCAACTCTCCACAAAGCAAAATCGGAATTGTCATCAAGCAAGGGAGGTTTTCCTCCAGGATTGTACTTAGGTTTCTCAATTTGAGATCTAGCAGTTAGCCATGGAACACTGGTTTGGTTCCTCTCCGGAGGTGGTTGGCCAAATGAAGTACCGTGCACATGTGGCCCTGAGGCCCTCGGGGACGTGGTTGTCCCCGTGGTTAGTGATGCTAGTCTCATTTGGACCATGGCCTCAAGAGAAACATCATGCTCCTCTTTTTTCTTGTCAAGGTCCCGTTCCAGGTCCTCAGAGGTGAAAGACTTGACTTCCGAGGAAGTCCCGTCCCTCTGCATTGGAGCTACCGTAGCTGGTTCCCCGTCCATCTCGCTCTAGGGCGGTTAAGCCACACGAATAGAGCACGAGGCTCTGATAACAATTGAAAAGGATCGAGATGGACCTAGAGGGGGGGGTGAATAGGTACAAATCCAAATTTTAATAATTACTTAGCAATTTTAGGCAAAAGTGCGGAATATGAGTGTGAGCCTAATAATTGCTACGACAAGGAGTAAGCTATTTAGAGTGAAGTAAGACAAGCGGTAAACAATAATCAAATACAAGTACGTAATAAGGATTAACACAAGTAGAGAGTTAGGGTTAGGAATAACTGAAACTCCAAGAGAGACAAGGATGTATCTCGATGTTCACTTCCTTGGAGGGAAGATACGTCACCGTTAGAGGGGCGGATGTTACCACGAAGGCACACCAACGCCACGAAGGCTCACCCTATTCTCCCTTTGAGATAACTCCACGAAGGCATTTCTCAACCACTACTGGTAAGCCTTGAGGTAGCTTCAAACCTTCACAAACTTTCCAGGGGATATCACAATGGTTTGATTCCTCTCCGAAGACTCCTACCGCCTAGGAGTCTCCAACCTCCAAGAGTAACAAGATCACGGGGATTGCTCAAAACTTGCTCAAATCACAAATCACTTTGGTGGAAAGGAGGAGAGGGGGATGATCTATCTTTTGATTGGAACAACACTCAAAGGGACTCACAAATGCTCTTGGGATCTAGGATTTGGTGTAGACAAGAGTGAGTGAGAGGACAGGAGTTCTTGGGTGTATTCTAGTTGTGTTGAACACCCTTTCACGAGGTGGGAGAAGAGTATATATAGTGGGGAGAGAAATACAGCCGTTGGGACACTTTAAGTCATACAGGGTCCGGACGTCCGACAGTTGCCGGAAGTCGAGGCGTCCGCGAGGGGTCGGACGTCCGACAGGGGTCGGTCGTCCGAGGCCTGTAGATATGACTGAAACTGTTTTGAATTGAACAACGACCGGACGTTCGGAGAGGACCAGAAATCTGAGTTATACGACACAACTTCTTCTGGTGGTAGGTTCCGGATTTCCGAAGGGTGTCGGACGTCCGGAGGGAGCCGGAAATCCGAGTTATAGAACTCCACTTCTACTGGTACAGGGTTCCGGATTTCTGGGGCTGGTCGGACGTCCGACCCTCGGATGTCCGGAGGGAGCCGGATATCCGAGTCATATGACTCACAAACTTCTGGTGAAGGGCTGCGGATTTCCGAAGCCTGTCGGTCGTCCGGCCCTCGGACATCCGGAGGGAGCCGGATGTTCGAGGCTATAGACATGTTTCAATATAAGAACAGAGTGGAGAATATGTGGTATTTGGAATGACAGTAAAGATGTGGTATGAGCAAGTTCATCGCAAAACCTGTGATCCCCTCTTAATAGTGCGGGATCCCTATACTCAATATCAGTAAACTCAAAAGACTAGTCTACATAATCTTTTCTTAATCCCGAGCCTTCTCGAAATATAAATCCCCAATCTTCTCAGACAACCATTGGCACATAATTCTCAATCTACTAAAGTACTTGCCATCCTGAGATACACTCAACAAATAGGATTAGTTTCCTATGTATGTGTTGTCATTAACACCAAAACACGATTAGGGGCATAGCATGCACTTTCAAACGGCAAAAGGCAAAAGAAAACAGCAAAGGACAAAGGCAAGTGAAAACGGCAAATGTGAAGTGGGGGAGAGGAAAACGAGAGGCAACTGGCAAAAAAAGTAAATGCAAGAGATGAGTTTGTGAGACCTACTTGGATAGATCTCTCCTTCCCCGGCAACGGCGCCATAAATACTTCTGCTACTGCAACAAAAGACCTTCCAACGGCGCCAGGAACAAGCATGCTGACGGGAGACTATTCTTGTCTTGATACTCCTCAACAAAGGCACCAGGAATACTTCTGCTACGGCTACGCCTTTAGGGACTTCCTTGGAAAATATGCAAAGGATTCCCCCATGGCCTTGGAGCCTTGCGTTGGTGTTCCCTCGAAGCGGAAAGGGTGATGTAGCACAGCGGTGGTAAGTATTTCCCTCAGTTTTGAGAACCAAGGTATCAATCCAGTGAAGGAATATCACAAGTACCTGCACAAACACAAAGAGCTTGCTCCCAACGCTATGAAGGGGTTGTCAATCCCTTACAGATTGTTTGCCAAGTGAGAACTGAAAGCAACAAAGAAACAAAGAAAAGTAAAAGCGAAAGTGGAAACAATAGGTGTGAATATAGCTAGGGGTCGTAGTGTTCACTAGTGGCTTCTCTCATGAAAGCAAGTAGACGGTGGGTGAACGAATTACTATCGAGCAATTGATAGAACCGCGCAAAGTCGTGACGTTATCTATGGCAACGATTATATCTATAGGCATCACGTCCAAAACAAGTAGACCGATACTTTCTGCATCTACTACTATTGCTCCACACCTCGACCGCTATCCAGCATGCATCTAGTGTATTAAGTTCATGAGAACAGAGTAACGCCTTAAGCAAGATGAAATGATGTAGATGGACAATCTCATATCTACGTTAAAAGCCCATCTTGTTACCCTTGATGGCAATAACATGATGCGTGCCTTGCTGCCCCTTCTGTCACTGGGAAAGGTCACCACACGGTATGAACCCAAAACCAAGCACTTCTCCCATTGCAAGAATCATAGATCTAGTTGGCCAAACAAAACCCAAGACTCGGAGAGACTTACAAGGATATCAAATCATGCATATAAGAAATCAGCAAAGACTCAAATATATATCGTAGATAATCTGATCACAAATCCACAATTCATCGGATCTCGACAAACACACCGCCAAAGAGGATTACATCGGATAGATCTCCATGAAGATCATGGAGAACTTTGTATTGAAGATCCAAGAGAAAGAAGAAGCCATCTATCAACTAACTACGGGCCCGTAGGTCTGAAGTGAACTACTCACGAGTCATTGGAGGGGCGATGATGTTGATGAAGAAGCCGTCCAACTCCAAAGTCCCCTCCGGCAGGGCACCGGGAAGGGTCTCCAGATGAGATCTCGCGGAAACGGAAGCTTGCGGCGGCGGAAAAGTGCTTTCGTGAATTCCCTTATTTTTTCTGTATTTTTAGGGAATTTATAGGCCAAAGACCTAGGGTAGGGGAGCGCTAGGGGGCCACAAGCTTGGTTGCCGCGGCCTCGCCCCTGGCCGCGGCAACAGGGCTTGTGGGCCCCCTGTCGGACCACTTGCTTGGCCCTCAAGCCTCTCGATCTTCTTCCGTTTTGGAAAAAATCATTTCGGGGATTTTATTACGTTTGGACTCCGTTCGAAAATCAGATCTGAAAAGAGTCAAAAACATAGAAAAAACAGGAACTGGCACTTGGCGCTGAGTTAATAAGTTAGTCCCAAAAAAAGATATAAAAGGTAAACAAAACATCCAAAGTTGACAAGATAACAGCGTGAAACCATCAAAAATTATAGATACGTTTGAGACGTATCAGTCTTTCCTTTATCTTTGAAGGATATGGCGTTGACATGGTATAGGCTATGTGATGATACTGGATCATGGAACTACAATCGGTTGAAATTGGAATTTCATCAAAAGTTTTATCCTATGCATTTAGTACATCGTGATCGGAATTATATTTATAATTTTTGGCTTCATGACAGAAAAAGCAGCGCTCAAGCTTGGGTGAGGCTTAAATAAATGTTATGTTCATGCCCCAACCATGAGCTCTCGAGAGAAATTATCATTCAAAACTTCTATGCTCGGCTTTCTCATGATGATCGCACCATGCTTGACACTTCTTGTACCGGTTCTTTTATGAAGAGAGATATTGACTTCAAATGGAATTTATTGGAGAGAATTAAATGCAACTCTGAAGATTGTGAGCTTGAAGAAGGTAAGGAGTCAGGTATGAATTTCAAGTTTGATTGCGTTAAATCCTTTGTTGAAACAAATACTTTTCGTGACTTTAGCGCTAAGTATGGACTTGACTCTGAGATAGTAGCTTCATTGTGTGAATCATTTGCTGCTCATATTGATCTCCCCAAAGAGAAGTGGTTTAAATATCATCCTCCTTTAAAAGTCAATGTAGTTAAATCCAATCCAGTTGGAGAGAAAGTCATAATGATCCTATTGTTCCCAGTGCTTACATTGAGAAACCACCTTTCCCTGTTAGGATAAAGGATCATTCTAAAGCTTCAACTGTGATATGTAGAGGCTACATTAGAACACCTACATCCCCTGAGCAAATTAGAGTTGAATCTAGCATTGCTTTTATCAAAGATCTTCTGTCCGACGGTGTTGAGGGACATAATATTCACTTCTGTGAAGATGCTGCTAGAATGGCTAAACCTCACGCTAGAGATAAACATAGGCCTGTTGTTAGCACGCCTGTTGTTTCTGTTAAGATAGGAGATCATTGTTATCATGGTTTATGTGACGTGGGTGCTAGTGTTAGTGCAATACCTAAATCCTTATATGATGAAATCAAAGACGAGATTGCACCTGTTGAGTTAGAACCTACTGATGCCACTATTCAGCTTGCCAATAGAGATACTATCTGCCCTGTGGGAATTGTTAGGGATGTTGAAGTATTATGTGGTAAAATGAAGTATCCTGCTGATTTCCTCGTTCTTGCTAACGCACAAGATAGCTTTTGTCCCATCATATTTGGCAAACCTTTTCTCAATACCGTCAATGCTCATATTGACTGTGAGAAGCAAACTGTCACTGTTGGCTTTGAAGGTGTGTCACATCAGTTCAGTTTCTCCAAGTTTGGTAGACAACCTCATGAAAAAGAGCTGCCTAGTAAGGATGAAACTATTGCTTTAGCTTCTATTGCCGTGCCTCCTACTGATCCCTTAGAGCAATACTTGCTTGAGCATGAAAATGATATGCATATGGATGAAAGGGATGAGACAGATAGAGTTGTCTTAGAACAATATCCTATCCTTAAGAATAACTTGCCTGTTGAACTGCTTGGGGATGCACTCCCACCAAAGGGTGATCCTGTGTTCGAGATTAAACAGTTGCCTGATACTCTTAAGGATGCTTATCTTGATGAAAAAGAGATACATCCTGTTATTATTAGTGCTAGCCTCTCAGAGCATGAGTCATCAGCAACCTATCCTCTATTTATAGTGGCGGCCCAGGTCCTCTTCCCTTATCGTTTCAGCGGGAAGGGATCCCACAGTGGCCAATTTTGAAGGGGGATAGGGGAACATGCTCCCCTGCCCAAAGGTGGTCTTCGCCTGCAAAGTAGCTGTCAGTGTTGTAGGGGCTGGCCCAGGGATGACATCCGTCCGGCTGGCGGGCGGCGACGGCCTTGTTGCACTAGAAGGGAAACCTTTGGAAGATGCCTTCGAGGCCCCAGTACGTTCTTCCCCCCTTGACTCGTGAGGCAAGGCCTCGCCTTGGAATATATGCCGCTCCGGAGGGGTCCTCACGAGGCCCGTGCTGGTCTTGATGCTTCTCCTCCTCGCGAGGGTCTTTTCCTGAGTGACGTCGGGCCCATTGGTTTTTGGTCGATGAGTGGGCCAGCCCTGGCTGCAGGCAGGCAGGTCTGGGTACCCCCATTCCCAGAACACCGACAGTAGCCCCCGGGCCCAAGGCGCGTTGCGGTTGGCCTCTTGGCGAAGCCTGGAGGGCGGCCTGAAGCGTCGCGGGCCCTATTTGCCTACGGGCCAGGCGGCACGCGTGTCCAGCAACCATGTGGCGACGCACACGCTCCTTGAGGCGTTCGGGGTGCGCCAGGCCACGACGGCACAATGTCCTAGAACCGCATAGGCCATCATTGCTCCCATTGAATGGCATAGGTGCAACCTCACCACTCCCAACGGCCCTCGCGGACGTGACCGCTCGGTGGACAGGTGAGGCGACGTGGGCGGCAGCGCTCCCGTCGGCCCACCTCGCGACCCTCGTGAGGCACGCGACGCTCGCGCTTCCACGACGGTTGGGGGCTGTGGCTCACCTATAAATCTGCCCCGCCCCCACCGGGGGGGGGCACTGCAATCTTGAGCTTCTGCTCCGCTTCCTCTGCTCGCCGCGAGAAAACCTCCTCTCCCCTTCGTTCCTTGTCTCCATGGCGTCCCCCGGAGACGGTCTCAGCCACGGGAAGCGTGCGGCGCCTCCGACGCCTTCGTCTTCTCCCGGAGGCAGCGTGCCCATCACCATTGGGCTCTGGCCGGCGAATAAGCCCCTTATTTGAATTTCCTTTACTTGTCACCCCTTCTGGAGCTTGGTGGCTGATTTCCTCTCTTCTCCAGCATGCCCTCCTCCAAGAAGCCCGAGCTCGGAGAGCTTTGGGAGGAGGCGGAAGGGCTGCGGGCCCAACTCGTGAATGTTGAAGCCGCCTGATACGTCTCCAATGTATCTATAATTTTTGATGGTTTCATGCTATTATCTTGTCAAACTTTGGATGTTTTGCATGCTTTTTATTTATTTTTTGGGACTAACTTATTAACTCAGTGCCAACTGCCAGTTCCTATTTTTTCCATGTTTTTGACTCCTTTCAGAGGAGATTTTGAAACGGAGTCCAAACGGAAGAAAATCCCCGAAAAGATTTTTTTTGGAACGGAAGAAGATCGGAGAACTTGGGAGCCAAGCCAGAGGAGCGCAAGGGGCCCGACAAGCCCCCACCCTGCAGCCAGGGCAGCTGCGCCATCCAGGCTTGTGGGCCCCCTGGAGGTCCCTTGACCTAGATCTTGCACCTATATATTCCCAAAAAAATCAAGAGACGATCGCAATCACTTTTCAGCCGCCGCAAGCTTCTGTATCCGCAAAATCCCATCCGGGGCACGTCCTGGTGCCCTGCCGGAGGGGGGATTCGGACACGAAGGGCTTCTCCATCAACTCCATGACCTCTCCGATGATGGGTGAGTAGTTCACCATAGACCTACGGGTCCATAGCTAGTAACTAGATGGCTTCTTCTCTCTCTTGGATCTTCAATACAAAGTTCTCCATGAACTTCATGGAGATCTATCTGATGTAATCATCTTTTGCGGTGTGTTTGTCGAGATCTGATGAATTGTGGATTTATGATCAGATTATCTAAGAATCTTATTTGAGTTTCTTCTGATCTCTCTTATGCATGATTTCATATCCTTGTAATTCTCTTCGAGTTGTGGGTTTTGTCTGGCCAGCTAGATCTATGATTCTTGCAATGGGAGAAGTGCTTGGTTTTGGGTTAATACCGTGCGGTGACCTCACGCAGTGACACAAGGGGTAGCGAGGCACGCATCGTGTTGTTGCCATCAAGGGTAAAAAGATGGGGTTTTCATCATTGGTTTGAGATTATCCCTCTACATCATGTCATCTTGCTTAAAGCGTTACTCTGTTCGTCATGAACTCAATACACTAGATGCATGCTGGATAGCGGTCGATGTGTGGAGTAATAGTAGTAGATGCAGAAAGTATCGATCTACTTGTCTCGGACGTGATGCCTATATGCATGATCATTGCCTTAGATACCGTCATGACTTTGCGCGGTTCTATCAATTGCTCGACAGTAATTTGTTCACCCACCATGATATTTGCTATTATGAGAGAAGCCTCTAGTGAACACTATGGCCCCTAGGGTCTACTCCACACCATATTTTCAGCCTTACACTTTTTACTTCGTTGCACTTTCCGCCGTCAGATCTCACTTTGCAAACAATCTTGAAGGGATTGACAACCCCTTTGAAGCATTGGGTGCAAGCTTGTTTGTGTTTGCGCAGGTACTTTGGACTTGGCGAGGCCCTCCTTCTGGATCGATACCTTGGTTCTCAAACTGAGGGAAATACTTATTGCTCATGTGTTGCGTCACCCTTTGCTCTTCAAGGGAAAAACCTACGCAAACCAGAGAAGTAACAAGAAGAATTCCTAAGCGCCAGGGAAGGACTTTTGTTGCCGTAGCAGAAGAATTTCTCGCGCCGTTGCCGGGGAGGAAGATCAAGTCAAGAACTCATCCAAGTAGGTGTCGCAAACTCATCTCTTGCATTTACTTTGTTTGCCAGTTTCCTCTCGTTTTCCTCTCCCCGACTTCACCAATTTACCTTTTTCGTTCGCCTTTTCGTTCGCCTTTTCGTTCGCCCTTTTTCTCGCCTGCTCTTTGTTTGCTCGTGTGCTTGCTTGCCTGCTGAAGTCATCATGACCGAAAACACCAAGCTTTGTGACTTCTCGAATACTAATAATAATGATTTTATTAGTACTCCGATTGCTCCCACCACTAGTGCGGAGTCATACGAAATCAATGCCGCTTTGCTGAATCTTGTTATGAAAGAGCAATTCTTTGGCCTTCCTAGTGAAGATGCCGCATCCCATCTCAATACCTTCATTGAGCTTTGCGATATGCAAAAGAAAAAAGATGTGGATAATGACGTGATTAAATTGAAGCTTTTTTCCTTTCTCGTTGCGAGATCGCGCAAAAACTTGGTTTTCTTCTTTGCCCAAAAATAGTATCGATTCTTGGGATAAGTGCAAAGACGCTTGTATATCCAAGTATTTTCCGCCGGCTAAGATCATCTCTCTCTGTAATGATATCATGAATTTCAAGCAACTTGATCATGAACATGTTGCACAAGATTGGGAGAGAATGAAATTAATGATTAGAAATTGTCCCGCTCATGGCTTGAGTCTTTGGATGATTATCCAAATCTTTTACGCTGGCTTGAATTTCGCTTCCAGAAATATCTTGGACTCCGCCTCAGGTGGAACGTTCATGGAAATCACGTTAGGAGAAGCCACAAAGATCTTAGACAACATCATGACAAACTACTCTCAGTGGCACACTGAAAGGTCACCTACTAGTAAGAAGGTACACGCTATAGAAGAAATTAACTCGTTGAGTGCTAAGATGGATGAGTTAATGAATTTGGTTGCTAGTAGAAGTGCTTCTTTGTATCATAATGATGTGCCTTTATCTTCTTTGATTGAGAGTAGCAACGCTAGTTTGGAATTTAATTTTGTTGGTAGGAATAACTTTGGCAACAACAATGTCTTTAGAGGAAACTATGTTCCTAGGCCTTTTACTAATAACTCCTCTAATAACTTTGGCAACTCCTACAACAATACTCATGGAAATTACAATAGATTACCCTCTGATCTAGAGAGTAATATCAAAGAGTTCATCAACACTTAAAAGATTTTCGATGCATCCATAGAGGATAAACTACTCAAAATTGACGATTCGGCTGAGAGCGTTGATAGGATTTCTTGTGATGTTGATGCTTTGAAAGCTAGGTGTGCTCCTCCCAAAATCAACATGGATGAAACTTTGAAAGCTATGCGTGTTTCCATGATTGAGAGTCAAGAAATAACCGCCCAAATTCGTGCTAGACATGAATGGCTTAAAAAGGCGTGTTCTCGTGATGAGAATCACGAAGATCTTAAAGTGCTTGGTGTGACTCCCATTGAATCTTTGTTTTCTTGTGTCAAACCTAATGATTATGGGGCTGAATATGAATCCACTTTGGTTGAAAAGTGCCACAAGGATTTGGAGTCCATCTATCTTGATGCTAAAAGCATTAAAAGTGGAGTAGAAGACATTAAGACTTTGAGTAGTAATGAAATTACTACCGTGGATTTCAAGGAATTCAATTATGATAGTTGCTCCTTGATTGAATGCATTTCTTTGATGCAATCCATGTTGAACTCTCCACACGCTTATAGCCAAAACAAAGCCTTTACCGATCATATCGTCGAAGCTATGATAAAGCTCTTGAATAGAAACTTGAATTGGAAGTCTCTATTCCTAGAAAGCTCCATCATGAGTGGGAACCTACCATCAAAATCAAAATCAAAAACTATGAGTGCAATGCTTTGTGTGATTTGGGTGCTAGTGTTTCTGCTATTCCAAAGTATTTATGTGATGTTCTGGGTTTTAATGAGATTGAAGAGTGTTCTCTTAATTTGGATCTTGCTGATTCTACTATCAAGAAACCCATGGGAAGGATCAATGATGTTCTTATTATTGCAAATAGGAACTATGTACCCGTGGATTTCATTGTGCTTGACATTGATTGCAATCCTGCATGCCCTATTATTCTTGGTAGACCTTTCCTAAAGACTATTGGTGCTATCATCGATATGAAGGAAGGGAATATTAGATTTCAATTTCCTTTAAGGAAGGGCATGGAACACTTTCCTAGAAAGAAAATAAGATTGCCTTATGAATCCATGATGAGGGCCACTTATGGTTTGAGCACCAAAGACGACGATACGTGATTCTATCGCTTCTATGCCTAGCTAAGGGCGTTAAACAATAGCGCTTGTTGGGAGGCAACCCAATGAATTTATCTTTTCCTTTCTGTTTTGTTGAGTACATACTTTCACAATTCTGTTGTGATTGTGTTTTTTTGTGTTTCTTTTTGTGTTTGAGCCAAGCAAAACCTTTATGACTAGTCTCGGTAATGGTTCTTTGATCCAGCTGGAAAAAGACAGAAACTTTTCCCTCACAAGATGAATTTTCATTTTTATTAAGAAAGAGATTTTGAGTTTATTCTTTTTTCTTATGATTTATTTGCTTTTTCCCCAGGCCGTCGTAATTTTTCAAATTATTTGAGGTACCAGAAGTATACGAAGTATACTGACTGCTACAGACTGGTCTGTTTTTGACAGATTCTGATTTTGTTGAGTTGGTTGCTTATTTTGATGAAACTATAGTTAGTATCGGGGGGGTACTAGCCATGAAAATGTGAGAATACAGTAGCCCATCATCAATATAGACGGAATTCAAGTTTGCTACAGTACCAAAAGAAGTGGTAGTTTGTTTTCTTGTACTAATGTTATCACAAGTTTCTGTTTAAGTTTTGTGTTGTGAAGTTTTCAAGTTTTGGGTGAATTTCTCATGGACAAAGAGATAAGGAGTGGAAATATCTCAAGCTTGGGGATGCCTAAGGCATCCCAAGCCAAAATCAAGGACACCAAATAGCCTAAGCTTGGGGATGCCCCGGGAAGGCATCTCCTCTTTCGTCTTCAATCCATCGGTAACATTACTTGGAGCTATATTTTTATTCACCACATGATATGTGTTCTGCTTGGAGCGTCTTGTATCTTAGGAGTCTTTTCTTTTTGTTGTGTCATAATCATCCTTGTTGCACACCTTTTTGAGAGAGAGAGAGACATGCACTCATCGTGATTTTGCTAGAATGCTCATAGTGCTTCACTTATATCTTTTGAGCTAGATACTTTTGCTCTTGTGCTTCACTTATATCTTTAGAGAACGGCGGTGCGTGATTTGGTAGTTGTCTTATGCTATGAAAGTAGTCCCAAATGTGCTAGATACCCAAAGAGGATGCCAAAAAACCTACATCTTCATGTGCATTGAGTAGAAAGAGAAGTTTTGATTCCTCTCAATTAGTTTTGAGACGTGGATTCGGTAATATTGAGAGTTATGTTAGTAGGGTGTTGTGAATCTAGAAATAATTGTGTGGAAGTTAGTGATTCCCGTAGCATGCACGTATGGTGAACCGCTATGTTAGGAAGTCGGAGCATAATTGATCTATTGATTGTCATCCTTTGTGTTGAGGTCGGGATCGCGCGATGGTTTACACCTACCAACCCTTCCCCTCGGAGTATGCGTTTAGCACTTTGTTTCGATTACTAATAAAAACTTTCGCAACAAGTATGTGAGTTCTTTATGACTAATGTGATCCCATGGTATAGATGCACTTTCACCTTCCACCATTGCTAGCCTCTCTAGTGCCGCGCAATTCTCGCCGGTGCACAAACCCACCATACCTACCTACTATGGCATTTTCATAGCCATTCCGAGATATATTGCCATGCAACTCCCACCGTTCCATCTCGTGACTTGTGTCGTTACTCTCATATTGCCATTGCATGATCGTACTAGATCATTGCACATCCCGGTACACTGCCAGAGGCATTTCCTATGGAGTCATCATCATTGTGATCTTTGAGCTGTGAGTAAATAAAAGTGTGATGATCATCATTATTAGAGCATTGTCCCATGTGAGGAAATAAAATAAGAGGCCAAAGAGCCAAAAAACAAAAAAAAGGAGAACCGGAAAAAAGAGGCCTAAGAGCCCAAATAAAAAAAAAGGAAATGAGAGAAAAAGAGAGAAGGGACAATGCTACTATCTTTTTCCACACTTGTGCTTCATGTTAGCACCATGTTCTTCATGATGGAGAGCTTCTTGCTTTTTCACTACCATATGCTAGTGGGAATCTTTGTTTTATAACTTGGCTTGTATATTCCAATGATGGGCTTCCTCAAAATTGCCCTAGGTCTTCGTGTGCAAGCAAGTTGGATGCACACCCACTAGTTTTCCTCTTGAGATTTCACATACTTATAGCTCTAGTGCATCTCTTGTATGGCAATCCCTACTCATTCACATTGATATCTATTAATGGGAATCTTCATAGCATATTGATATGCCGAGTCAATGTGACCATCTCCTCCTTTTTGTCTCACAACCAACACCACATTCTATTCCACCTATAGTGCTATATCCATGGCTCGCGCTCATGTATTGCGTGGTAGTTATAAAAGGTTTGAGAAAGTAAGAGTGCGAAAACAATTAGTTGGCCAATTCCGGGGTTGTTCATGATTTACATTAGTTGTGTGAGGATGATGGAGCATAGCCAGACTATATGATTTTGTAGGGATAACTTTCTTTGGCCTTGTTATTTTGAAAGGTCATGATTACTTTGCTAGTTTGCTTGAAGTATTACTGTTTTCATGTCAATAGCAAACTATTGTTTTGAATCTTACGGATCAGAACATTCATGCCACGTGAAAGAAGTTGCAAAGGACAATTATGCTAGGTAGCATTCCACATCAAAAATTCATTCTTTATCACTTCCCTACTCGAGGATGAGCAGGAGTTAAACTTGGATATGCTTGATATGTCTCCAACGTATCTATAATTTTTGATGGTTTCATGCTATTATCTTGTCAAACTTTGGATGTTTTGCATGCTTTTTATTTATTTTCTGGGACTAACTTATTAACTCAGTGCCAAGTGCCAGTTCCTATTTTTTCCATGTTTTTTACCCCTTTCAGAGGAGATTTTGAAACAGAGTCCAAAGGGAAGAAAATCCCCGAAAAGATTTTTTTTGGAATGGAAGAAGATCGGAGAACTTGGGAGCCAAGCCAGAGGAGCGCCAGGGGCCCCACAAGCCCCCACCCCGCGGCCAGGGGGCCGCGCCATCCAGGCTTGTGGGCCCCGTGGAGGTCCCCTGACCTAGATCTTGCGCCTATATATTCCCAAATATTCCCAAAAAATCAAGAGACGATCGCAATCACTTTTGCGCCGTCGCAAGCTTCTGTCTCCGCAAAATCCCATCTGGGGCACGTCCTGGTGCCCTGCCAGAGGGGGATTCGGACACGGAGAGCTTCTCCATCAACACCATGACCTCTCCAATGATGCGTGAGTAGTTCACCATAGACCTACGGGTCCATAGCTAGTAACTAGATGGCTTCTTCTCTCTCTCTTGGATCTTCAATACAAAGTTCTCCATGATATTCATGGAGATCTATCTGATGTAATCTTCTTTTGCGGTGTGTTTGTCGAGCTCCGATGAATGGTGGATTTATGATCAGATTATCTATGAATCTCATTTGAGTTTCTTCCGATCTCTCTTATGCATGATTTCATATCCTTGTAATTCTCTTCGAGTTGTGGGTTTTGTCTGGCCAACTAGATCTATGATTCTTGCAATGGGAGAAGTGCTTGGTTTTGGGTTCATACCGTGCGGTGACCTCACCAGTGACAGAAGGGGTAGCGAGGCACGTATCGTGTTGTTGCCATCAAGGGTAAAAATATGGGGTTTTCATCATTGGTTTGAGATTATCCCTCTACATCATGTCATCTTGCTTAAAGCGTTACTCTGTTCGTCATGAACTCAATATCTTAGATGCATGCTGGATAGCGGTCGATGTGTGGAGTAATAGTAGTAGATGCAGAAAGTATCGATCTACTTGTATCGGACGTGATGCCTATATGCATGATCATTGCCTTAGATATCATCATGACTTTGCGCGGTTCTATCAATTGCTCGACAGTAATTTGTTCACCCACCGTGATATTTGCTATTATGAGAGAAGCCTCTAGTGAACACTATGGCCCCCAGGGTCTACTCCACACCATATTTTCAGCCTTACACTTTTTACTTCATTGCACTTTTCGCCGTCAGATCTCACTTTGCAAACAATCTTGAAGGGATTGACAACCCCTTTGAAGCGTTGGGTGCAAGCTTGTTTTTGTTTGCGCAGGTACTTTGGACTTGACGAGGCCCTCCTTCTAGATCGATACCTTGGTTCTCAAACTGAGGGAAATACTTACTGCTCCTGTGCTGCATCACCCTTTCTTCTTCAAGGTAAAAACCGACGCAAACCAGAGAAGTAACAAGAAGAATTCCTAAGCGCCAGGGAAGGATTTTTGTTGCCGTAGCACCGCCCTCCAGGCCGCCCGTGGGGACGAAGCATAGGCTAAGGCGGAGTTGGCATCATTACGGACGCAAGTCCAGGAGGTGACCGTCGCCGTCCTGGCCGCCAAGGACAAGGCGTCGTATGCCCGAACGATGGCATATCAGCGCGCCAAGAAGTTCGCCGGCATCACCGGACAGGCGATCGAAGAGACGCGTTGATTTGTGGGGGAGGCCCCGGCGCTTCTTAACGTGATGAGCGACAAGGGCTACCTCGCCTTCTTCCAGAGGGTGGTGGAGGCGCTCGAGACCGGCGCCTCCTGCGTGGAATTGGACAGCGCGACCGACGCGTGCGAGCTTCTAGGCCTTACCTTGACGCTCGTCTTTTCCAACCTGTGCCGCCTCGCTCCGAGATCGATCTCTGGCGCGTCGTTGAGCCAACGCATGCTGAGTCACACCATCTTCTTCAGGATGAAGTCCGCCCGCACGTGGATGTCCTGGTGGAGCGATGCACCCGGGTGCCCGTCTCTAGAGAGGAGGAGGGCTCCGACGACGAGCCTGCGGTCATCAAGGGCATCATCGGTGACCGTTCCCCTTAATCGCCTCCCAGTTTCTGCTTATCTGTTCCTGTAACAGTGGACCAAGGGTTATGCCAAGTTGGTCATTAAACTTTTGCTCGTTACCTTCGTCGTTCTACTTTTCCTTTTGATCCTAAATTGATGGCTTGCTTGCCGGTGGTCGTCGTGGCTTGTCTTCGAGGCTTAGGGTCCGTCACTGCCCCAACCACTGCTTAGGAGTGACGGGGTCGGGACCCTCAGGAGGTTCTGTCCTCCCAAGGCACCGCTTGTGCCGCCGCACGTTCGGTCGATGGCATCCTTCCTTACCGCAGCTAGATCCTCACGCATTGCACCCCTTCGTTAGCACTCATGTTTTTAATTCATTGTTAGTTTGATATGAGACGAGAAGGTTCCAGTCCGGGCCTGCGGGGTACTTAGCTCGTGGGTTTGTGTCGCTCCCTTGCGTAGTCCCTCCTATGCAGTTTCTATTTCGTGGGTGGAACAGGGTGAAGACCCTTTTGGCACTCTATGTGTGCGGGTCCTGGTCCCGCGCATTTCCTTGCCCCCGTAAGGCGCAACCTATTACCAAGGTTGTCCCCCAGAGGGCAAGGTCCTGACCCGAAGCCCAGGTGGCCTTGTGACCAGTAAGGCTCCTGAGGCGTGCTGCTCAGGAACCCCCCTTGACACGCAAGCCACTCTGCGTCCTCAGGCCCCAGCCCCACACATTTCCCCACCGCCCTTAGGCTCGCGCTTCATAGGGCGGGGCCGTGCCATTCCTAACACCGACCGGAGCTCCTGGACGGCGCCAACAGTGGCAAGTGGCATTATGACTGGTAAGGCTCCTGAGGCGTGCCAGGAGCCCCCTTTCTAGCATCTGAGCGATTCCACACTCCGTTCCTTTGTTCATCGCCCCAGGGGTCCTCAGGTCTCCCTAGACTCTTTGTGGTGGTATCAAGTTTCGGTCCAGACCCCCGAGCGGGGGTTGACTACTGAAAAAAATTTCCCCCTGGGGTGGCAAGTCCTTGCTTTAACGCTCCTTGATTCCTAGGGGCGGTGCGGAGCATTCATTTCAAAACACGACCTCCAGAAGGGAGGCTTTTAAAGCCAGTGAAATAAGAAGTCGCTGGAGAAAGTTTCCCCCCTTTTTGTGTTTCAAACGTCATGCACTGAGAATCAGAAAACAACTTTTGGAACAGACAAGTTTAATTTCAACGAAAAATGGTTCGAAATCCAAGAAAAGCAAGCAAACGCCGCGTCCGGCACTCTCGTTGGCATAGTCATTGGTCGACTATATGGGTTTCCTTGCGAGCTACGGGCATAGTCATTGGTGGACTGTGTTGATTGCCTTTGTCTTCTCCCCAGCACAGAGCGTAGGGCTGCCACTAGGTGTGGGATGGACCCCTTCGCGTCCTCGGGGGGGCCTGGGCGTATACAGCCTTGACTTGTTATTACGTGAGAGTGTCACGGTGGGGGTGTATATGGGTGGTCGCGAGGACTCTTTGGCCTCGCGAGTGTCCTTACCCCCAAGGCATAGGCGCCTGATTCCGGAAGTCATTGGTGGACTGTGTTGATTTCCTCCGTCTGTACCCAGCGCGGAGCATAGGTCTTCCACTAGGCGTGGGGTGAACCCCTTCCGCGTCCTTGGGGGGGGCTGGGCATATATAGCTCGTTATTACGTGAGAGTGTCACGGGATTAAGTAGGTTCCGGAAGGATTGAAGGACGATGCAGAGGTGCGACGGGTTGATGCAGGTCCTGCGTGCTCCTTCCCCGGAGGCCATTTAAGGGCTTTTCTATGGCTCCATGTCGACAAGTCACAGTCCCACACATTTCCCTTCCGTCGTGAGGCGCCTCACGAGGCAAGGCCCCGACATCCCCCGTTACCGACCAAGACTGGGCGACACCAGGGTGGTCAAGTGGCTTTGTCACCGATAAGGCTCCTGAGGCGTGATGCTCAGGAGCCCCCCTTAATGTTCGAGCGGCTCTACGCCGCTAGCATCCAGTCCCGCACATTTCCCAATCGCCATCGTGTGTGACCAAGTGAACGGATGCAGCTACGGGGTCAGGCCCTACCACCCCTGATAACGACCGGATAACCGAGGACGATGTGAAGGGCGACATGTGGCCTTGTGACCGGTAAGGTCCCTGAGGCGCGATGCTTAGGAGCCCCCTTTTGACATTCAAGCGCTCTGCGTCGCCATGACCTGGTCCCGCACATTCCCCGACCGCCGATGCTTGTGACCGAATGAATGATCTCAGCTACGGGGTCAAGCCCTGCCACCCCTGATAATGACCGGATAACCGAGGACGATATCAAGGGTGGCAGGTGGCCTTGTGATCGGTAAGGCCCCTGAGGCGCGAAGCTCAGGAGCCCCCCTTGACGCTCAAGCGACTCTGATTTTATCTTGTCGATTGTGGTCCTGGGGAGCCATGGGGCTTCCCCAGTCCCCTCGTCGGGGCGACGCGCATCGGCCGGAGCCCGCGAGTGAGGGAGGTAGATCGCCCAAAGATGCTAGCAAGGTAGTGTGTCAGGTCGCCAAGTGGATGCAGCAGAAATTATAAAACATTGCGCAAACGATACAACAGGCAGAAACATGCCTTGAATATTTGAAGCCCTTGCGGTCAGCAGACACTTCCTAAGGCAGTAATTCCAAAAAATTACCTTGAATAGCTCCCTTGTGCCTAAGGAGCGCCTCGCGAGGCCTCGCCCTCAGCACCCACGTCTGCATCGTGGTTGCCGCGGGTGACCCGTGCCGCTTGCATCTCGTCGTTGCACTTGACTCGTCCTCCTGAGGCCTGGGTTTTGGCTTTACGTAGTTCTCCCACTGGGAAGGCGGCTGGCGCCATGCCCCGCGGCTTGAGGGCGCCTCCCTGCCCGTGCCTCTTGGGGCCGACTCAGGGAGGGGTCCCAAAGCGTCCCTCACTCCTGAGGAGGATAGGTGCCCGGGGGGACGCCTGAAGCTCTTCCTCGTCGGGAGGGTTAGGTGATGCCGCATACTCCGGCATGTACGGCTCCATGTAGGCGTTCGATCATCCTCCGTGTCCGCTCAGCGGTGTGACGGTGGCGGTCCCTCTCAGTGCTGGAGGGGGACCCCCCCGGCCGTACTGCTCGAAGATCTTCCTGCGATAAGCCTCCGCGTGAAGTCGCTTGTTCCTGTTGCTGCCGTTGGCTGGTCCCGACGATGCCCGGTGCTTATTCCCTCCTTGGTGGCCTGGCATGTCTCCATTGTCGTAGTTCACCCGCGCCGATGCCTCCACCCTCTGCTGGATGCGCTGGAGGGAGCGCTCCTGTGTGGCCGCCCCAAGCTGTCGGAGCCCGACCTGGTCTTGGTGATGCACACCGGTGTGTGCATCGGTCGTACCGCCGTTCTCTTCGTGCCCCTGGTGGTTGTCAGCGTGATGCGCCTCGGGGCCGGCCGTCAGAACCTGGAGGAGGAGGAGGGCTGCATGGGGCATGTCTCTCTCGGCCCCACCCAGCATAGGAGGGGCCCCGTTGCTCGCAACCCCAGGGGCCGATATGAGGTGCGAGCCCCCGCGCCCGACGCCGACACCCTTGAAGAAGAGCGGGGTTGGATGGCCTTCTGGGTGATGGCGATCAACTCCATGATGTGGTCTGCCTAGGCGTCAGAGCCCCCTGCGTTGGTCATTGACGGAGCATCTCGCTTGCCATCTGCAACGCGTCGTGTGCGTCGAGGTCCCCTAAGTTGTTGCGACGCATCGTGGGTGCCGGAGGCACCACCTAGCCACCAGGCGCCTGGGTGGCACGGGTGGTTGTGATGGTGGAGACTACGTTGACGATATGGTACGAGCCGCCCGGTACCGCAACGCGGCGTGTGCGCTTCCGGCTGCCGTGACGTATCGGTTGCCGGCCAACTCGATGAGGCTCAAAAAAGCAGGTTGGGCGCCGGCCATCGGAGCAGCGGGCCTAGGGAAGGTGAGGCTCGAAGATGACCTTAACACGCCCCCTACCTGGCGTGCCAAATGTTGGATTTCGGGCTCCGCAAAACCCTAAGGATTCGAACTCAGGGGTGTGTGTGAAGATCTCGCACGGCCTAACCTCGCCCTGCTCTCTACTCAATGGGAACGGCGAAAACTCACTATATGATGAGGGAAACACAGAACACAACAGTTTACCCAGGTTCGGGCCACTGCGAAGCATAAAACCCTACTCCTGCTTTGGTGGATTGCCTCTCGTGGATGTTGGTGGATGAACTAGTACAGTGCTTGGGTGCCTCCGGAGACTGGATGACCTTGCGGAGTGCTAGTGGGTGAATAGGTGGTTCGGGGATCGGATCCCCTCTACGAAGCAACCTATCCTCTATTCGTAGTGGCGTCCCTGGTCCTCCTCCCTTATCGTTTCGGCGGGAAGGGATCCCAAAGTGGCCAATTTTGAAGGGGAATAGGGGAGCATGCTCCCCTGCCCAAAGGAGGTCTTCGCCTGCAAAGTAGCTGCCAGCGTTGCAGGGGCTGGCCCAGGGATGACGTTCGTCCGGCTGGTGGGCGGCGACAGCCTTGTTGCACCAGAAGGGAAACCTTTGGAAGATGCCTTTGGGGCCCCGGTACGTCCTTGCCCCCTTTGCACTAAAGGGGAAACTGCACCACCTACAATCTCGTGCTCGCTTGTCCTTCCCTTGCGTCACCCTTGACTCCTGAGGCCGGGCCTCGCTACGGAATATCCGTCGCTCCGGAGGGGTCTGTAACGCCCAAGATGCGATCCTATCCTTATTTTGGCGCGAGGGCCTCGACAGGGATAGAAGTGCATCTTGTCGTTTCACAAGAATGGATATCGTTACAAGTACATGTACTGGAAAGAAGAGATATATGGAATTGGCTTACACTCTCCACAAGCTACATCAGAGTCACATCAGTACAATACATAAATATCACGAAGAAGAGCAGGTTCCGACTACGGACGAAAACAAACGAGAAAAGAAAACGACGTCCATCCTTGCTATCCGAGGCTGCTGGCCTGGAACCCATCCTAGATGGATGACGAAGAAGAAGAAGAAGCAACTCCAAATGAACAATCAACACGCTCGCGTCAAGTAACCTTTACCTGTACCTACAACTGGTGTTGTAGTAATCTGTGAGCCACAGGGGACTCATCAATCTCACTTCCAAAGGTATCAAGACTAGCAAAGCTTAAAAGGTGAGGTATGGTTAAGTGGTGAGGCTGCAGCAACCGACTAAGCATTATATGAGGTGGCTAACCTACGAGTACAAGAATAAGAGAAAGATGATCTACGCATAGCGGACGTGAACTACTGATGATCAAATGAATGATCCTGAACACCTACTTATGTCAAACATAACCCCACCGTGTCCTCGATCGGAGAAGGAACTCGCGAAAGAGACAGTCACGGTTACGCACTCAGTTGGCAAGTTTTAATTAAGTTAACTTCAAGTTGTCTAGAACTAGTGTTAAACAAAGTTTCCACGTTGCCACATAACTGCGGGCACGGCTTTCCGAAAGATTTAACCCTGCAGGGGTGCTCCAACTAGTCCATCACAAATTACCACAAGCCGCATAGAAATCCTCGATCATGAAGCTCACGGTCTCGTCGGACTCCTTAGTGAAAAACCTCAACTCTGAGATTACCCAAAGCATCACCGGAATCCCGATGCACAAGACACTCGTCAAAGGTAAAACTAATCCAGCAAGGCCGCCCGACGTGCCGACAATCCCGATAGGAGCCGTGTATCTCGTTCTTAGGGCACACCGGATGAGTGATGGTTACCACGCCAAACGTCGAGTTGCCCCGGGTAGCGTTAATTAGCTGCTCTATTTTGGGACCAACACCATCATCACTGGCCCCCTGTATTATGTAGAATTATTCCTCGGGTAGCGCTAACTCCCTATGCATTTCAGTATTAACAGAATTATTATGTTGGGAAAATATAGAACCAATGTTGGGCCTTGCGAGACCAGCTTTAATCGAAGACGAATTATCAAGGGGGTACCCATAGCAACCCCGATCGTGTTAGGAGCGCTCAATTATGGAACATAACACCGGTAGCCAAAACTAAGGGGGCAAAGGTGGAACAAAACACCAGGCTAGAAAGGCCGAGCCTTCCACCTTTTACCAAGTATATAGGTGCATTAAATTAAATACCATTAATATAGGGTGATATATCAAGGAACCCATGTTATCACATGGAAGCAACTGCACCTGCAACTACCAACGCTAACACATGGGTAAGTGATACGTCTCAAACGTATCTATAATTTTTGATGGTTTCACGTTGTTATCTTGTCATCTTTGGATGTTTTGTTTACCTTTTTATCTTTTTTGGGACTAACTTATTAATTCAGTGCCAAGCGCCAGTTCCTATTTTTTGTGTGTTTTTGACTCTTTTCAGATCTGATTTTGGAACGGAGTCCAAACGGAATAAAATCCCCGAAATAAATTTTTCCAGAACGGAAGAAGATCGGGAGGCTTGAGGGCCAAGGCAGTGGGCTCATAGGGAGCCCAGAAGCCCTGTTGCCGCGGACAGGGGGCCGCGACAACCAGGCTTGTGGCCTCCCTGGCGCTCCCCTGTCCTAGCTCTTTGGCCTATAAATTCCCTAAAAATCCAGAAAAACTCAGGGCATCCATGAAAACACTTTTCCGCCGCCGCAAGCTTCCGTTTCCGCGAGATCTCATCTGGAGACCCTTCTCGGTGCCCTGCCGGAGGGGACTTTGGAGTTGGAGGGCTTGTACATCAACATCATCGCCTCTCCAATGACTCGTGAGTAGTCCAGTTCAGAGCTACGGGTCCGTAGTTAGTAGCTAGATGGCTTCTTCTCTCTCTTGGATCTTCAATACAAAGTTCTACATGATCTTCATGGAGATCTATCCTATGTAATCCCCTTTGGCGGTGTGTTTGTCGAGATCCGATGAATTGTGGATTTGCGATCAGATTATCTATGAATTATATTTGAGTCTTTGCTGATTTCTTATATGCATGATTTGATATCCTTGTAATTCTCTCCGAGTCTTGGGTTTTGTTTGGCCAACTAGATCTAGATTCTTGCAATGGGAGAAGTGCTTGGTTTTGGGTTCATACCGTGTGGTGACCTTTCCCAGTGACAGAAGGGGCAGCAAGGCACGCATCGTGTTGTTGCCATCAAGGGTAACAAGATGGGCTTTTATCGTAGATATGAGATTGTCCATCTACATCATGTCATCTTGCTTAAGGCGTTACTCTGTTCTTTTGGACTTAATACACTAGATGCATGCTGGATAGCGGTCCACGTGTGGAGTAATAATAGTAGATGCAGAAAGTATCGGTCTACTTGTTTTGGACATGATGCCTATAGATATAATCATTGCCTTAGATAACGTCACGACTTTGCACGGTTCTATCAATTGCTCGACAGTAATTCGTTCACCCACCGTCTACTTGCTTTCATGAGAGAAGCCACTAGTGAACACTACGGCCCCTGGGTCTATTCACAACTATCGTTTCCACTTTCACTTTTACTTTGCTTGTTTACTTTGTTGCTTTCAGTTCTCACTTTGCAAACAATCTATAAGGGATTAACAACCCCTTCATAGCGTTGGGTACAAGCTCTTTGTGTTTGTGCAGGTACTTGTGACTTGACGAGATCTTCCATTGGTTCGATACCTTGGTTCTCAAAACTGAGGGAAATACATACCGCCGCTGTGCTACATCACCCTTTCGTCTTCAAGGGAACACCAACGCAAGGCTCCAAGGCTGCGGGGAAATCCTTTGCATGTTTGCCAAGGAAGTCCCTAAAGGCGTAGCCGTAGCATCAGGATTCGTGGCGCCGTACCACAGAAGGTCTGTTGTCGCAGTAGCAGAAGGATTGTTGGCGTTGTTGCCGGGGAGGATCAAGTAAAGAATAGTCTCTCGTCAACGTGCTGATCTCTGGTGCAGGGAGGAGATCTGTCCAAGTAGGTGTCACAAACTCATCTCTTGCATTTACCTTTTTTTCCAGTTGCCTCTCGTTTTCCTCTCCCCCACTTCACATTTGTCGTTTTCTTTTGCCTTTCCCCTTTGCCATTTTCATTTGCCTTTTTGCCGTTTTCCTTTGCCGTTTTCTTTTGCCCTTTGTCGTTTTCCTTTGCCGGTTTTCTTGCTTGCTTGTGTGCTTGTTTGTTTGTTGAAGTCATCATGGCTGAAAACACCAAACTTTGCGACTTCTCGAGTACCAATAATAATGATTTTATTAGTACTCCGATTGCTCCCGCCACTAGTGCGGAATCGTATGAAATCAATGCAGCTTTGCTGAATCTTGTTATGAAAGAGCAATTCTCTGGCCTTCCTAGTGAAGATGTCGCATCCCATCTCAATACCTTCATTGAGCTCATGGCTTGAGTTTGTGGATGATTATACAAATCTTTTACGCTGGTTTGAACTTCACTTCTCGCAATATCTTGGACTCCGCCTCAGGTGGAACGTTCATGGAAATCGCGTTAGGAGACGCTACAAAACTCCTAGACAATATCATGACCAACTACTCTTAGTGGCACACTGAAAGGTCACCTGCTAGCAAAAAGGTACACGATATAGAAGAAATTAACTCGCTTAGTGCTAAGTTGGACGAGTTGATGAATTTGGTTGCTAGTAGAAATGCTCCTTTAGATCCTAATGACATGCCACTATCTTCCTTGATTGAGAGTAGCAACGCTAGTTTGGACGTTAATTTTGTTGGTAGGAATAATTTTGGCAACAACAATGCTTTTAGAGGAAACTATGTTCCTAGGCCTTTTCCTAGTAACTCCTCTAACAATTATGGCAATTCCTACAACAACACTTATGGAAATCATAACAAATTACCCTCTGATTTAGAGAGTAATATCAAAGAGTTAATCAACTCTCAAAAGATTTTCAATGCGTCCATAGAGGGAAAACTACTCAAAATAGACGATTTGGCTAAGAGCGTTGATAGGATGTCTTGTGATATTGATCCTTTGAAAGTTAGATGTGCTCCTCCCGAGGTTAACTTTGATGAAACTTTGAAAGCTATGCGTGTCTCCATGAATGAGAGCAAAGAAAGAACCGCCCAAATTCGCGCTAGGCATGAATGGTTTAAAAGGGTGCGTTCTAGTGATGCAAATCATGAAGATCATAAAGTGCTTGGTGTGACTCCTCTTGAATCTTTGTTTTCGCGTGTCAAACCTATTGATGAAGGGGCTGGATATGAATCCACTTTGGTTGAAAAACGCCCCAATGATTCGGAGTCCACCTATCTTGATGATAAATGTGTGGAGAGTGGAGTAGAAGAAATCAAAATTTTGGGTAGTAATGAAACTCCCACTTTGGATTTCAAGGAATTCAATTATGATAGTTGCTCCTTGTTTGAATGCATTTCCTTAATGCAATCCATTGCAAACTCTCCACATGCTTATAGCTAAAGCAAAGCCTTTACCGCTCATATCGTAGATGCTATGATGAAATCTCTTGAGGAGAAGCTCGAATTAGAAGTCTCTATACCTAGAAAACTTCATGATGAGTGGGAACCTACTATCGAAATCAAGATAAAAAACTATGAATGCAATGCTTTGTGTGATTTGGGTGCTAGTGTTTCCGCGATTCCAAAGTCTTTATGTGATATTCTTGGTTTTCATGAGATTGAAGAGTGTTCTCTTAATTTGCATCTTGCAGATTCTACTGTCAAGAAACCCATGGGAAGGATCAATGATGTTCTTATTGTTGCAAATAAGAACTATGTACCCGTGGATTTCATTGTGCTTGACATAGATTGCAATCCTTCATGTCCCATTATTCTTGGTAGACCTTTCCTAAGGACTATTGGTGCTATCATCGATATGAAGGAAGGGAATATTAGATTTCAATTTCCCCTAAAGAAGGGCATGGAGCATTTTCCTAGAAAGAAAATAAGATTGCCTTATGAATCTATGATGAGGGCTACTTATGGTTTGAGCACCAAGGATGACTATACGTGATTCCATCACCTTATGCCTACCTAAGGGCGTTAAACAATAGCGCTTGTTGGGAGGCAACCCAACGAATCTATCCTTTTTCTTTCTGTTTTGTGTTTTCCACACTTTAATAATTCTGTTATGATTGTGTTTTTTGTGTTTCTTTTTGCGTTTGTGCCTAGCAAAACCGTTATGATTAGTCTTGGGGATGATCGTTTGGTCATGCTGGAAAAGGTTGAAACTTTCTTCTCACGAAAAGAATTTTCATTTTTTTTCTGTAAGAGCTTTTGAGTTGATTATTTTTTCTGCTTATTTCTACGCAAATGCTTCAGACTGTCGTAAGTTTTCCGAATTTTGGAAGTAGCAGAAGTATATGAAGTATACAGATTGCTACAGACTGGTCTGCTGTTAACAGATTCTGTTTTTGTTGAGTTGGTTGCTTATTTTGATGAAACTATGGATAGTATTGGGGGGTATTAGCCATGGAAGATTGAAAATACAGTAACCCTACATCAACATAAGTAGAATTTAAGTTTGCTACAGTACCTAAGGAAATGGTCGTTTGCTTTCTTATACTAATGTTATCACGAGTTTCTATTTAAGTTTCGTGTTGTGAAGTTTTCAAGTTTTCGGTGAAGTTCTTATGGACAAAAAGATAAAGAGTGGCAAGATCTCAAGCTTGGTGATGCCCAAGGCACCCCAAGTTGATTCAGCGATGCCGTAAAAGCCTAAGCTTCGGGATGCCCCGGGAAGGAATCCCCTCTTTCGTCTTCAATCCATCGGTAACGTTACTTGGGGCTATCTTTTTATTCACCACATGTTATGTGTTTTGCTTGGAGCGTCTTGTATCGTAGGAGTATTTTATTTTTGTTGTGTCACAATCATCCTTGCTGCACACCTTTAGAGAGAGACATGCACTCACCGTGATTTTGTCGAGCTTCACTTATATCCTTTGGTTAGACAATTCAGCTCACATGTGCTTCACTTATATCTTTTGAGCTAGTTGATTTTGCTCTATGTGCTTCACTTATATCTTTTAGAGCACGGCGGTACGTGGCTTGGTAGTTTATCTATGCTTTGAAAGTAGTCTCAAAAGGGGTAGTTATCCAAAGGGATATGAAAACTTCCACCTTCATGTGCATTGAATAGTTAGAGAATTTTGATTCATCTCAATTAGTTTTGAGTTGTGGTTATGGTAATACTGAAGTTATATTAGTTAGGTGTTGTGGATCTAGAAATACTTGTGTTGAAGTTAGTGATTCCCGTAGCATGCACGTATGGTGAACCGCTATGTGATGAAGTCTGAGCATGATTAGTCTATTGATTGTCATCCTTTGTGTGGCGGTCGGGATCGCGCGATGGTTTATACCTACCAACCCTTCCCGTAGGAGTATGCGTTGAATACTTTGTTTCGATTACTACTAAAACTTTTGCAACAAGTATATGATTTCTTCATGACTAATGTTGAGTCCATGGTTTAGATGCACTTTCACCTTCCACCATCACTATCTTCTTTAGTGCCGTGCAATTTTCGCTGGTGCCCAAAACCCACCATTAGCCTCCCTCAAAACAGCCACCATACCTACCTACTATGGCTTTTTCAAAGACATTCCAAGATATATTGCCATGAAACTACCACCATGACATGTGCCACCACTTCTACATTGCCATTGCATGATCATAAGATATCTAGCATGATTTTCCCATTGATGTCTATGCCATGCTAGATCATTGTCACGGTACACTACCGAAGGCATTCCATATAGAGTCATCATTGTTCTAAGTTTTGAGTTGTAAGTGTGATGATCATCATTGATGGAGCATTGTCCCATGTGAGGAAATAAAAGAGGCCAAAGATGCCCACCAAAAAAAGAGAGGCCAAAGAGCCCAACAAAAAATGAGAGAAAAAGAGAGAAGGGACAATGCTACCACCTTTCCACACTTGTGCATATTAAGCACTATGATCTTCATGATTGAGAGTCTCTCGTTTTGTCACCACCATATAGCTAGTGGGAAATTTTCATTATATAAGTTGGCTTGTATATTCCAATGATAGGATTCCTCAAATTTGTCTTAGGTCTTCGTGAGCAAGCAAGTTGGATGCACACCCACTAGTTTTCTTTAAGAGCTTTCACATACTCTTAGCTCTAGTGCATCATTTGTATGGAAATCCCTACTCATTCACGTTGATATCTATTGATGAGCATCTCCATAGCTCATTGATGTGACTAGTCAATGTCACTATCTTCTCCTTGTTTGTCTTGCAACCTCCACCACACTCCACACCACTTATAGTGCTAAAACCATGGTTCACGCTCATGTATTGCGTGAGAGTTGAAAAGGTTTGAGAAAGTAAAGGTGTGAAAACAATTACTTGGCCAATACCGGGGTTGTGCATGATTTAAATTCGTTGTGCAAGGATGATAGAACATAGCCAGACTACATGATTTTTTAGGGATAACTTTCTTTTGGCCTTGTTATTTTGAAAGCTCATGATTACCTTACTAGTTTGCTTGAATTATTGTTGTCTCCATATCAATAGCAAAGTATTGTTTTGAATCTAATGGATCTGAACATTCACGTCATATAAGAGGAGTTACAAAGGACATCTATGCTAGGTAGCATGAAAGCTTCAAAAATACATTCTTTATCACTTCCCTACTCGAGGACGATTAGGAGTTAAGCTTGGGGATGCTTGATACGTCTCAAACGTATCTATAATTTTTGATGGTTTCACGCTGTTATCTTGTCATCTTTGGATGTTTTGTTTACCTTTTTTATCTTTTTTGGGACTAACTTATTAATTCAGTGCCTAGCGCCAGTTCCTGTTTTTTCTGTGTTTTTGACTCTTTTCAGATCTGATTTTGGAACGGAGTCCAAACGGAATAAAATCCCCGAAATAAAAGACCGGGAGGCTCGAGGGACAAGGCAGTGGGCTCACAGTGAGCCCACAAGCCCTGTTGCCGCGGCCAGGGGGTCCGCGGCAACCAGGCTTGGGGCCTCCCTGGCGCTCCCCTACCCTAGCTCTTTGGTCTATAAATTCCCTAAAAATACAAAAAAAAATCAAGGCATGCACAAAAACACTTTTCCGCCGCCGCAAGCTTCCGTTTCCGTGAGATCTCATCTGGAGACCCTTCTCGGTGCCTTGCCGGAGGGGACTTTGGAGTTGGAGGGCTTCTACATCAACATCATCGCCTCTCCAATGACTCGTGGGTAGTCCACTTTAGACCTACGGGTCTGTAGTTAGTAGCTAGATGGCTTCTTCTCTCTCTTGGATCTTCAATACAAAGTTATCCATGATCTTCATGGAGATCTATCCGATGTAATCCTCTTTGGCGGTGTGTTTGTCGAGATGCGATGAATTGTGGATTTTTGATCAGATTATCTATCAATTATATTCCAGTCTTTGCTGATTTCTTATATGCATGATTTGTTATCCTTGTAAGTCTCTCCGAGTCTTGGGTTTTGTTTGGCCAACTAGATCTATGATTCTTGCAATGGGAGAAGTGCTTGGTTTTGGGTTCATACCGTGTGCTGACCTTTTCAAGTGACAGAAGGGGCAGCAAGGCACGCATCATGTTGTTGCCATCAAGGGTAACAAGATGGGATTTTTTCGTAGATATGAGATTGTCCATCTACATCATGTCATCTTGCTTAAGGCGTTACTCTGTTCTTTTGGACTTAAAACACTAGATGCATGCTGGATAGCGGTCAACGTGTGGAGTAATAGTAGTAGATGCACAGAGTATCGGTCTACTTGTTTTGGACGTGATGCCTATAGATATAATCATTGCCTTACACAACGTCACGACTTTGCTCGGTTCTATCAATTGCTCGACAGTAATTCGTTCACCCACCGTCTACTTGCTTTCATGAGAGAAGCTACCAGTGAACACTACGGCCCCCGGGTCTATTCACAACTATCGTTTCCACTTTCACTTTTACTTTGCTTATTTACTTTGTTGCTTTCAGTTCTCACTTTGCAAACAATCTATAATGGATTGACAACCCCTTCACAGCGTTGGGTGCAAGCTCTTTGTGTTTGTGCAAGTACTTGTGACTTGACGAGATCTTCCATTGGTTCGATACCTTGGTTCTCAAAACTGAGGGAAATACTTACCGCCTCTGTGCTACATCACACTTTCCTCTTCAAGGGAACACCAACGCAAGGCTCCAAGGCCACGGCGAAATCCTTTGCATATTTGCCAAGGAAGTCCCTAAAGGCGTAGCCATAGCGGCAGGATTCCTGGCGTCGTACCAGGGATGGTGTGTTGTCGCAGTAGCAGTAAGCAAGCGGTAACATAGCCAAACAGTGGTTTGCTAGGTTGTGAAGAGGTTAAGGTTTTCATGGCAATGTTGGTAGGCTGATATTTAACAAGTGGTAGGTAACGAGACATAACGATAGAAACAGTAACAACTAGCATGGTAATGATAGTAATGGTATCTGGGGAAATGGTCATCTTGCCAGAGATCCCGCTTGGAAGAAGAATGACTCCATGAAGCAGGCGAACCGATGTAGTCGAACGGGTCCTCACTTTCCGACACGCTTGCGGAACTCTAATGAGACGAAGGAAACTGGAAACAAGAATCAACACACGATATTCACCACGGCACATGCATGACAAGATTCAATCCACATATGATGCATGAACGGTTGGATATATGCAAGACATAGCATGACAATTCACAACAATCAAACACTACACATTAAGTTAAGTTCAATATGCAACGAGTTGCATATTGACGAAACTCCACATACGAATTATTTAGTTCTATCCCGATTATTTACACGACAATATTAAATGTGGTTAAACATGGCAAGAGGTGAAGCGTAATTAATCTACCTATCTAGGCATTTTAAATGAGGTCGGAAATGACTTATAGCATCTCCGAGATGACCTCATACGTTAATTTGTAATTCTGTTCAGATCTGAACTAACACTTTTGAATAGTTGTTAAACAGCAAAATAAATAGGTTCACGTGATTCTACGCGTCGTTTCGATCACTTTACATATAGAGAACATCTCCAAAGGAGCTACGGTTCAAAAGATACGAACACCGCAAGATATGATGGCATGAATGCAATATGTGTGCATCGACAGTCACAAGCATTTCAAAACATACAACCAACGAGATAATATGAAACTACATGCGATTCTAAGAAATCTTCATATAGGACACGAACAAAACGGAGCAACGGTTCAACAACTACGAGCTAAACAAGAAATCACTACAATCTGCCAAAATCAGCCACATATAATTTTCTACACCCTCGAACAACTAGCAACACAAAACCAGTATGCTCAAACAAGGCATGACGCAATAGAGGTCAAGATGCACTACAACATACAACTAATAACACCTAGCATGGAAGCATGGATTACTAGGAAAAGAACTCACAAAAGGGCATCTCACATACAGTTTCAGACTTAGTGAAAATATCAGTTTTGACAGTGCAGTTTTCGATCTGAAGGCATATTGACAGCGGCAAAACTATGAGCTACAGGACTCCAAATGAAATGAAAATTCACAGCATACTAGAGAATCTTAAGGTCTACAACTAAATCCATTGCACCAACCTCAAAAGAGCAACAGATCACCAGATAAATTCATGACAAGACAGCAACAAAATATAACTGATTTCAGACTTAGAAATATTTCAGCATCTCCAAATCAGCACTATTTTCTAGCAAGTTTAGAACAAATAAACTACACCTAAACATGGATTTCTATTTCAACCAAAATTACCAAATGCTAGCCTACACATCCAAGGGCATATCTCTAGTTGACAACTCCTTCATATCATGCACGGATTAAATCACACAAAATAGACAAGAGGGCAACATGGCAAAATATCACGCACATTAACTTGCTCACTAAATGCACAGTTAAATTCTATGGATTTTTCTACCCAGAAAACATATATAACATGAGGGGTTGCAAAATAATAATATCACCACACGAATATGCGAGATTATGTCCTAATCACGATATAACAAACTAGCGACCGAACCTACATGCAAAAATGCAAACAACTACTCTAAAATACATGGCAAAAGGTCCCTAAAAACATGAACATTTCATCTATGTGGTTCGAGCAATCCGGACACGCACGAAAATAAATACGGGACAAAACCCTAATAGGACAGCACGCATTTCTAGGCATATGGCAAGTTAAATCACTTCAAACATGTATGCAAGTTGCAAAATGTTAATCTACATGGAAAACTAATCAAGTTACATATTTAAATCGTTGCGATCCGACGGTCGGTTAATTATCTACGGCCATTTTTAATATATAGCAAAAACCTGAAATAACTAAATTCGCGAAAATCTAAGAAAAACTAAACGGGTCGAATCCACCGGGCGCAGGATAACTACGAAACGCCTAGGCATAAAATAGAGGGGCTGGCAGGGGCTCACCTGATGGGCCAAGGCCCGGTGCGGCTTGGAGGAGGCGGCGGCATGGAGGAGGCCCTCGCGGTTGGAGCGGGCCGATTGGGCCTGTCCCACGCGCCTTCATGCGCGGTCAATGGGGCCGGGGGGTCCTTGTCTCCCTCCCGTCGCTTGCTTGGAGGGAGGCCACGAGGCCATGGCGGCGGCGGCGGCTATAGGGACCGGCGGCAGGGCGACGAAGGCGGCAAGGAAGGCCAAGGGCGGCGGGATCCGGCCAGATCTCGCAGGATCCGGGCCAGACGGCGGGGAGGCGGCTGCGGCGAGCTAGGGCGAGGGAGCACGGAGGTGGGGTGCATGCTGGGGCTGCAACAGCTTCGGGCAAGGCGGTCAGTGGCTCCGATGGCGGCTCCATGCGACGGCGCGGCGAGGGGCGGTGTACCGGCGACGGGGAACTCGAGAGGAGGCTGGACGGGAGGTGCTCGGGGCAGGGAGGCCGGCGCTGGCACCCAGGCGGCGGCGGCGCCAGATAGGCCTGGGAGGGCCTCGCGTGGGCTCGTGGGCCCGGCGGCTGGAAGAGAGAGAGGGCGTTAGGGTGGCTAGGGTTTGCATGGAAATCGAGGCAAAGGGAGAGAGTGGTTGTCTAAAATGGCATGGGGGTCTATTTATAACAATTGGGGGCTAGGTTTAGCAGAATTTCGCCCCGGTTTCAACCGCGCGATTGGAATTGAACGGTTTCGCATGCGGGAGGGGCTAAGTGGCCTTGTAGAGGAGGTTAGCTGGAGATGAGAGGGAAAACGGCACCCGGCAACGTGATTTTTAAAACACCAAAAAACGTCTAACGATAGACCGAATACGGTGCCGCTACGGTCGACCGTTCGGGTACCAGACGGACTCCGATTGCGAAGAAATATGGCAGGCGGCCTACCTATAACTAAATAAGACCGCACGCCAAGTTTCAACCCAATCCAAGAAAGTTTTACACACACTTTTAAAAATAAGATTAAACGATGCCGCAGGCGCGTGCGAGTGTGGTCGGTCTCAGAACGGGCAACGACGAACACGGAGAGAACAGGCAACTAATAACGGATGCAAGTTTTGAAAACTGGCGGTAACGGAGATGCCGATGCAATGCAGATGATGTGAATGATGCGGTGATGATGCGACAATAAAAATAATCACATGACAAAAACGGAATAAAAGGGGAATCTTGTGGAACGTTGGTCTTAGGCTGTGACAGGGTCCTGAGGAGGCCCGTGCGGCTCTTGATGTTGCTCCTCCTCGCGAGGCTTGGCCCCTCGCGAGGGTCTTGTCCTGAGTGACACCGGGCACATTGGTTTTTGGTCGATGAAGTGGGCCAGCCCTGGGCCGCAGGCAGGTGGGTCTGGGTACCCCCATTCCCAGAACGCCGACAATCACCATTTCACCAACACTTGTTACTCTTGGAGATTTGGGGCTCTTGGGCGGTAGGAGTCAAGGCGTGAAAGCTCCGGCGTGCATCGAAAAGTTTGTAAATGTTCAATAGTCGCCTTCAAGACCAACCCCAAGTGATTTGAGACTCATCTATTTGGGGGGAGGGGGCAACTCCAAGGATGAATAAGGTGAGCCACTTGGTGGCGATCCAGAGCTTTGGATTCAACACGTCTCCTGCTGAGATTAGTGATACTTCCAAAATGCATCACTATTTTGTATCATAATTTGTCTCTATTCATTGATATATTTCACAATATGATGATGTACTTATAGTGTTTTGGCTTATTTTACACAGTTTACAACTTTCCGGTGCCGAAACAGCAGACGCGGGATTCCGCGAAGAAAATAGCATGAAGAGTTGACATATCAGAACATCCCCAACTGCGGTGAAATTTACAAGGAAGATGTTTCCGAACGAATCGCGAAGACAAGCCGAAGAAGGGCCGGAGGGGGCCCACCAGGCACCCAGGCGACCTCGTGGCGTGGGTCACCCCTAGGCTGCGCCCAAAGGCTGCCTGGGTGGTGGGTCCGACCTCCGGTGCTCTCCTTTGGCCTATATGACCCTCGTGACCTAAAAGCTTCGGGAACAGAAGTTTTTCCGAAGTTCCGCTGCCGCTCCGGGGCGGAAACATACAAAGAAGAAAAGACCTTTTCGGCGGGTAGATTCCGCCGAGCTAAAACCCTCCCGGAAGGGGAGATCGTCCTCATCGTCATCACCATCGTCACGAGCATCATCGAGATCATCATCACCATCATCATCATCACCAGCACCATCTCCATCTTCACCCCATCTCACTTTACTATAGCAATCAGAGTTGTACCTTGCACTATTCATCCCCTCTACTCTATCGGTGTTGATTACTCTTTTGTGGTGAATGCTATTGAGTTTTGTTGGAGAATTATTGTTATGACCATATTGTTTATCATATTTTCATCACCTTTGATCATGATCTCTTTTATGTCTCATTAGTAGTTCCTTTAGTTCTTGAGGGCATGGGAGAAGTCTAGTTGCTAGTAGTCATATGATGTTGAAGTAATATGTGTTGATTGATATTTAAGTTATGGTGTTATTCTTCTAGTGGTGTTATGTGAACATCGACTACATAACACTTCGCCTTTATAAGGACCTAGGGGAATGCATCGTGTATAAAGACTGCTTATGGTGGGTTGCTGGAGTAACAGAAACCTGAACCCCGGTTCGCATACTTTTGCACGAGGGATTATTGGATCCTAAAGCTTATTGCTATGGTTAGGCTTTCCCTTAATTTCTCTCTTTTATTTGCGGAGACTTGCAAGGGGTATTAATCATAAGAGTGTACTTGTCTTAGCCTAGACGGTGCACTAGTTAAGATCCACCCACATAACACTTATCAATACAAAACATTGTACTAGACAGAATATGGCAAAAGCACTTGACTATCTCTCCCGTGTGTCCTCGGGAATGCCTTAGTCTTTATAAGTTTAGTCCATCGGCTTATCCTTTGTGTTCAAAAGGATTGGGCCACTTGCTGCACCTTGGCACCATTTACTTTCCTTCCATTTATTTCCTTGTTGCTTATACGAGAAAACCCATAAAAAGTTACCTTTCAGTACTTGCAGTTATTCCTTGCTCAAGATCGCTTGTCAGTACCTTCTGCTCCTCATTGGGTTCGACACTCTTACTTATAAAAAGGCTACATAGATCCCTTACACTTGTGGGTCATCAATTAGCACTCCCAAAAAGAGTGTGAATTTTAGCATATATACATTCACGTCAACGACTCACTTTTGGTTTATCCGTTCTCATCCCTTTAGGCCTTCCACTATGTGTCTAGTGCCAAAACTCAAAAAAGTAGGCCACATAAACACGGATGCCAGATGAAAATAATTTAGCACCGATCACACAATGTTGAAGAATCTTGCATCGACTGGAACTCGGGCCCACATATATAAACTTTTATAAATCAACCTAAGTTACCTCACCCCCAGCATCTTCCTGCCACATACACACGGCCGTAATGCCTTACTTTATTGCTTTGCAGGATTTGGCTTCGGAGCAAGTAGATGCGTCGGTGCCCAGAAGTTTTTATTTGGCATCGTTGGGCAATCTAGGGCATCGGTGCCAAATGCCCCAAAAGCAAATTTAGCACCGGTTTTGGCCTACATAGTGGAAGGCCTTATGTGCTTTGTTGGCTTCCTAATTAGCTCATTGCATTGTTTACTATTGTACTTGCTTGCTTGCAATATAGGTTGTTCTCACAGTATATTGCATATACAAAGCACACACTTTATTTTCTTTGTCACTAAAATTGAAACTTAAGCTTAATTTTGTAGTTTCATATTCACCCCTCGTTTATTCGACCTCTTGAAAGTGCGCTATATCGACTAGAGGGGGTGAATAAGTGATTCTTATGAATTCATCACTCAGGAAATTCCTTGTGAGGAAATTGCTCAGTCATGAACGGCGAACAGCGGATCAAGTACTCACGTGAGCGTGCAACACAACAACAACATAGTCGTCATGATGAAATGAAACAAAGAATTCGCACAAGTAGCGTGTTCAGGATATGCAGGTGAAGAACAAGTGAACTGAAGAATTTGGGGTGAGGAAATTGTGAAAGTCTTCAGTCAAATTTTTCAACTAGTAACGATCAATTTCATCAACACGTAAATGAGGAAATAGAAGGGTTGACGAAATAGAACCAGGTACTCGGTGAAGACAATGATTTGATGACCCAGTTCCAACTGTTGTCATAGTCGTACGTCAGGTTTGGAGGGGCTTGGTATTTAAACCAAAGGACACACAATCCAAGGACATACGATCCTTATTGTATTCTCCTTAAGCTAAGGATACACAGTCCTCGCCCAACACTCGTGGTAAGTATTGAGGGCTGACTTCCAATCCCTCACAAACTCAGTCACCCGACATCCATAATGGACTACAGGATGCTCTAGACCATGACGCCTAACCGTCTGGAAGATGCACATTCCTCAAAGGTAACAAGCGCCGGTTCCACACAGGAACAATCTCTTGAATGATGCTCAATCACTTTGGGTTTTGAGTTTTGGTTTGGGTGTTTGGGTTTTTTCCTCACTCATGATTTTCTCTCAAAGCCTTCGAGGAATGGGTTGCTCTCAAATGGCAAGTGTCAGTTTCTCTTGCAGAGCAGCCAACCAGCTAGTGGTTATGGGGGCGGCTATTTATATCCTGGGGGCAACCCCGACATGATTTGACATAAATGCCCCAATGATATGACTGTTATGTGGATAAGGTTGGGGACAGCTAGCGCATAGCGCAGCAACAATCGGAATCTTTCAGCTATGAAGTCCTCATGTCTCTCATGTTTCTCACTTGTAGGTAATTCGCACTAGCGAAAACCTAACTCCGGAGTTAGAGCAAATTCCTGAGGGACCACATGATCTTCGTCTCTCTCACTGAAGAATTTGACTAAACTGTAAATTTTTTCCAAAGGCTTCACTCGAAGGATTGGGTATGTGTAGGCTTTGAGTTGAGCATCACTTGGAAACTTTTCCTTAGTTTTACCTTGACCCCCTTTAACAGTATGGTGGTCCTATGACTCAAAATAAAGGAAATGAAACTATGGAAACAATAGTCTTCATGCTTCAAATTCCTCGCATCAATTTCTTCACGGACACACGAATTTCCTCGCTTTCAAAGTTTTCAAAGAATTACCAAAGTCTTTAGTCAAAGATATTCATTTCTAGGGGTTGATATTCTTCGAATAACTCAAACTCTCACAGACTTATAGACCCTGTGTACACTCATAAACACATTAGTCTCTTTACCTATAAGTAGTCAATACACTGAAATCACTAAGGGGCACTAGATGCACTTACAACCTCCCCCTTTTTGGTGATTGGTGAAAAATAGGTTATGTTTTCAACGGGGATAACAATATGAAGTGTAATTACATAGTTTGAGGAATTTGATTGCAAGATATAGAAAGACTCCCCCTGAAGATGTGCATATTTGAGGAATTTTCTTTGGACTGCAAATGCACATTTTAGGTTTATACCATGAAGATCTCCCCCTATATCTTGTAATCCATGCAAGCATTTAACATATATTGTGAGGAAATTGAAATGCATGATGGAAAGTGGTTTCTGAGGAATTTTAGCATGCATGCATTAATCAACATGAGGAATAATCATGCAAAGAAAACGGTTCAAAAGTGTTAGACCACCACCGGGCATAAGTTTACAACTCATACAACCAAACACTTCACAAGAACGAGAGTTGCAACTTAAAAAAATATAGTTCATAAGCCCATATGGTAGATCCGTTTGAAGACTAACTCAGATTTCTCCCCCTTTTTCATCAAGTGACATAAAGGGACGAAACTGAGGACTAACGCCCTTGAAGAATTTCTACTTGGTTGTGGAGGAGGAGCGCCAGCGTTGTCGGGGTTGTTCGTCGTGATTGGGTCAGAGTAGTGTCGTCAAGATCCTCAGTTTCATCAGTTGTGCGTGATGATGAACTTGAAATTTCTTGAATTTCTTCTTGGGCGGCCAGGACCAATCAAAATCTTGCTGAAATTCCATTTCAATGAGTACCTCAGGAGTCTTGATGTGAGACAGAATGGCCCATGTGCGGTCGAAGATTTCATGAAGATAATAGTGATTTTCTTCATGGTGTTTTGCATTGCATTTATATCACACACAATGGCACCAAACTGAGGCTTCACCTACTTGTTATTGCGATCGACCGTTTGACGAAGACTAAGCGGAAGCTCATGATCAGTCATCACGCGCGGGGCAGACTCACGAGGTGCTTTAGCTGAGGCTTTTGCAGCTGAGTCTTGTGATGCATTGTCATCATTTGTTGAGTAGGATGCAGCCATGTGAAATTGTCCATCAAGGGGACGAGATCCCTCATCAAACATTGTTTTGCCCTTGCCTTCAATTAGCTCAAAGTATTTCTTGATGGCTTCAAGTGGGGGCAAATAGCTGAAGTGATTATGAAAATTAGCATTGTAAGGAATTGATGATCTGGTTGTGATGAATTTCATAATCCATGGCGCATAAGGCTTCAACTCTAAAGGTGACATGGCATAATTGGCCAAAGTCTTCATGAAGATTTATTGGAATTCCATGAATGATGTTGAATAGCAAATTCTTCTTGATTCCCACAATGTCTTCTTCTTCACAGTTGTGGCCCTTGATACGACTGAGGGTTTTGGTCAAGATGTGGTATACAGTTCTAGGTGCATAGAGCGGATCTTTGATGAGGAATGTGGTCCTTGGTAGCTTGCCAGGAGCCAAAGGCTCCATCATCACTTGCATGAGGTGATCGGATAGCTGAAATTCATCATAGATTCATCTGGCTCCATCTGAGGGGATTGGAACTCGGACCGCATGAAGTAACTCCGTGGCAAGAGCTGCGTAGTGAGTGTCTTCGGTCATCTAGTCAAGAACCCAAGTGTTTACATCTAATGATTTACCCGAAAGATGCAAAGTGGCATAGAATTGAAGAATGTTAATGAGTTGTGTAGTGAGTGTCTTCATTCCAGTCACAGATATCCATGCAGAATGGAAGTACGCCAGCATCATACAGAATGTTAAGGACTGCCCTGAAGCAAGGAATGAGTTCCATGTCTGCATGAGGAATTTGCTCATGCTGAAAAAGCTTATTCTTTTTAAAGAGCACAACACCATAGAAGTTCACCTATGTGCCAGTCCAGAATCTCTTGCGCCTTATCCTTGGAGAGTCATACAGATTGGCACCGATGAAGAAATGATGTTCATCAAATAATATATCCTTTTGGAATTTCGGTCTTTTGTAAGGCTGAAGAGTCTTGGGTTGAAGATTTCTTCAGTTTGAGGAACTTGAGTCACGACAACTGTTGGGGAACGTTGCATGGGAAACAAAAAATTTCCTACGCATAGGAAGACCTATAATGGTGATGTTCATCTACGAGAGGAGATTAGATCCACATACCCTTGTAGATCACTCAACGGGAAGCTTTAAGAAACGTGGTTGATGTAGTGGTACAGCTTCGTGATTCAAATCACCATCATCCCACGATCCGTTCCGATCTAGCGTCGAACGGACGGCACCTCCGCGTTCAGCACACGTACATCTCGATGATGATCTCGGCCTTCTTGATCCAGCAAGAGAGACGGAGAAGTAGATGAGTTGTCCGGCAGCGTGACAGCGCGCCGGTGTTGGTGATGATCTATTCCTGCAGGGCTCCGCCCGAGCTCCGTAGAAATCTAAGCTAGAGGAAGAACTGCGAGGTGTAGGTTTGAGTTGCACGTGGCAAAGTTGTGTATCAAAAGCCCTAAACCTCTAGTATATATAGGAGGAGGGGACAGGCAGCCGTGGGCAGCCTTGGCGCACCAAGGAAACCCTCCTTGGGTCAGCCGAAGTGGGAGGGAGGAGTCCTTCTCCAATCCCACTTGGATTAGGACTCCTTCCTTATTTTCCCACCTCTTTTGGTTTTTCCACTTTTTCCTCATGGGCTTTCATTGGATGACTTTGTCAGCCCATTATACCTTATTGTACATCCAATAAACCCACCTGGACCCCTTGGGGCGTGCTGGGCCCACCCAGTGGGCCCCCGAAACCCAGTCGTCACTCCCGGTACACTGTCGACAATGCCCGAAAACTTTTCAGAATCCAAACACCAACTTCCTATATATCAATCTTTGTTTCCAGACCATTCCAAAAACCCTCGTGACGTTCGTGATCTCATCCGGGACTCCGAACAACCTTCGGTCACCAACACATATAACTCAACTATACTAAAATATCATCGAACCTTAAGTGTGCTGACCCTACGGGTTCGAGAACTATGTAGACATGACCCGAGACACTTCTCGGTCAATATCCAATAGCGGGACTTGGATGCCCATATTTGATCAAACATATTCTACGAAGATCTTATCGGTTGAACCTCTGTGCCAAGGATTCATATAATCCCGTATGTCATTCCCTTTGTCCTTCGGTATGTTACTTTCCCGAGATTCGATCGTCGGTATTCGTATACCTATTTTAATCTCGTTGCCGGCAAGTCTCTTTACTCGTTCCATAATACAAGATCCCGTGACTTACACTTGAGTCACATTCCTTGCAAGGCTTGTGTGTGATGTTGTATTACCGAGTGGGCCCCGAGATACCTCTCCGTCACACGGAGTGACAAATCCTAGTCTTGATCCATGCTACCTCAACGGACACCTTCGGAGATACCTGTAGATCACCTTTATAGTCACCCAATTACGTTGTGACGTTTGATACACACAAGGTATTCCTCCGATGTCAGTGAGTTATATGATCTCATGGTCATAGGAATAAATACTTGACACGCACATAAAAATAGCAACAAAATGACACGATCACATGCTACGTTTATAATTTGGGTCTTGTCCATCACATGATTCTCCTAATGATGTGATCCCGTTATTAAGTGACAACACTTGTCTATGGCGAGGAAACCTTGACCATCTTTTGATCAACGAGCTAGTCAACTAGAGGCTTACTAGGGACAGTGTTTTGTCTATATATCCACACATGCATTTGTGTTTCCAATCAATACAATTATAGCATGGATAATAAATGATTATCATGAACAAAGAAATGTAATAATAACTAATTTATTATTGCCTCTAGGGCATATTTCCAACAGTCTCCCACTTGCTATAGAGTCAATAATCTAGTCCACATCACTATGTGATTTTAATGAATCCAACACCCATACAGTTTTTGGGTTTGATCACGTATTGCTTGTGAGAGAGGTTTTAGTCAACGGTTCTGAACCTTTCAGATCCGAGTGAGCTTTACAAATCTTTATGTCATCTTATAGATGCTGCTACTACGTGCTATTTGGAAATATTCCAAAGATCTACTCTACTATACGAATCCGTTTTACTACTCAGAGTTATTCGGATTAGTGTCAAAGCTTGCATCGACGTAACCCATTACGACGAACTCTTTAACGACCTCCATAATCGAGAAAAATTCCTTAGTCCATTAGTCACTAAGGATAACTTTGACCGCTGTTTAGTGATTCAATCCTGGATCACTCCTTGTACCCTTGATAGACTCATGGCAAGGCACACATCAGGTGCGGTACACAGCATGGCATACTTTAGAGCCTACGGCTATGGCATAGGGGACGACCTTCGTCCTTTCTCTTTCTTCTGTTGTGGTCGGGCTTTGAGTCTTACTCAAATTCACACCTTACAACACAACCAAGAACTCCTTCTTTGCTGATCTGTTTTGAACTCCTTCAAAAACTCGTCAAGGCATGCATTTCATTTGAAAGTTCTATTAAGCGTTTTGATCTATCTCTATAGAGCTTGATGCTTAATATTCAAGTAGCTCTATCTAGGTTTTCCTTTGAAAAACTCCTTTCAATCAACCCTTAATTCTTTATAGAAATTCCATATTACTTCCGATCAATGTCAACCACATATACTTATCAGAAATTCAATAATGCTCCCACTCACTTCTTTGGAAATACAAGTTTCTCATAAACCTTGTATAAACCCAAAAACTTTGATCATCTCATCAAAGCGTATATTCCAACTCTGAGATGCTTGCACCAGTCCATTGAAGGATGGCTGGAGCTTGCATACTTGTTAGCATCCTCAGGATCGACAAAACCTTCTGGTTGTATCACATACAACCTTTCCTCAATGAAACCGTCAAGGAAACAATGTTTTGACATCCTATGTGCAATATTTCATAAATAATGCATCAACTGCTAACATAATTCCAACAGATTTTAGCATCGCTGCGAGTGAGAAAGTCTCATTATAGACAACTCTTTGAACTTTGTCGAAAACATCTTTGCGACAAGTCGAGCTTTTCTTAATGGTGACTTTTCACCTTCATCGTATGTCTTCCTTTTAAAGAACCATCTTAACTTGATAGTCTTACGACCAGCAAGTAGTTCTTCCAAAGTCTACACTTTGTTTTCATACATGGATCCTCTCTCGGATTTCATGGCCTCCAGCCATTTGCGAGAATCCGGGCCCACCATCGCTTCTCCATAGCTCGTAGGTTCATTGTTGTTCAATAACATGACCTCCAAGACAAGGTTACCGTACCACTCTACAGTAGTACGCGACCTTGTCGACCTACGAGGTTTGTAGTAACTTGATCCGAAGCTTAATGATCACCATCATCAGTTTCTACTTCAATTGGTGTAGTCGCCACACGAACAACTTCCTGCGCCCTGCTACACACTGGTTTAAGTGACGGTTCAATAATCTCATCAAGTTCCACCACCCTCCCACTCAATTCTTTCGAGAGAAACCTTTCCTCGAGAAAGGACCCGTTTCTAGAAACAAACACTTTGCTTCCAGATCTGAGATAGGAGATGTACCCAACTATTTTGGATATCCTATGAAGATGCATTTATCCGCTTTGGGTTCGAGCTTATCAAACTGAAACTTTTTCACATAAGCGTCGCAGCCCCAAACTTTCAAGAAACGATAGCTCAGGTTTCTCCAAACCATAGTTCATACTATGTCGTCTCAACGGAAATATGTGGTGCCCTATTTAAAGTGAATGCGGTTGTCTCTAATGCATAACCCATAAACGATAGTGGTAATTCGATAAGAGACATCATAGTATGCACCATATCAAATAGGGTGCGGCTATGACGTTCGGACACACCATCACACTATGGTGTTCTAGGTGGCATGAACTGCGAAACAATTTCCACATTCTCTTAACCGTGTACCAAAACTCGCAACTCGGATATTCATCTCTGTGATCATATCGTAGACAGTTTATCCTCTTGTCACAATGATCTTCACTCTGAAATAGCTTTGAACTTTTCAATATTTCAGACTTGTGATTCATCAAGTAAATACTCTTGTATCTACTCAAATCATCAGTGAAGTAAGAACATAACGATATCCACTGCGTGCCTCAGCACTCATTGGACTGCACATATCAAAAATGTATTACTTCCAACAAGTTACTTTCTTATTCCATGTGGTATGATTTGCATGTCTCAAGTGATTCAAAATCTAGTGAGTCCAAACGATCCATCTGCATGGAGTTTCTTCATGCGTTTATACCAACAGGTATGGTTTGCATGTCTCAAACATTTCAAAAATGAGTGAGGACAAAGATCCATCAGCATGGAGCTTCTTCATGCATTTTACACCAACATGACTCAAGTGTCAGTGCCACAAGTAAGTGGTACTATCATTATTACTTTGTATCTTTTGGCACCAATATTATGAACATGTGTAACACTACGATCGAGATTCAATAAACCATTGAGGGTAATTATTCAAGCAAATAGAATAACTATTATTCTCTTTAAATGAATAATCGTATTGCAATAAACACGATCCAATCATGTTCATACTCAACGCAAACACCAAATAACAATTATTTAGGTTTAACACCAATCCCGATGGTAGAGGGAGCGTGCGATGTTTTGATCACATCAACCTTGGAAACACTTCCAACACGTATCGTCACCTCGCTTTTAGCTAGTATCCGTTTATTCTGTAGCTTTTATTTCGAGTTACTAATCACTTAGCAACCGAACCAGTATCTAATACCCTTGTGCTACTAGGAGTACTAGTAAAGTACACACCAATATCATGTATATCAAATATACTTATGTCTACTTTGCCAACCTTGTTATCTACCAAGTATCTAGGGTAGCTATGCCTCAGGGACCATTCCCCTCGTAACAGAAGCACTTAGTCTCGGGTTTGGGTTCAATCTTGGGTTTCTTCAATAGAGCAGCAACTGGTTTGCCGTTTCATGAAGTATCCCTTCTAGCCCTTGCCCTTCTTGAAACTAGTGGTTTTTCTAACCATCAACAATTGATGCTCCTTCTTGATTTCTACTTTCGCAGTTTCAAACATTGCGAATCGCCCAAGGACCATCATATCTATCCTTGATATGTTATAGTTCATCACGAAGCTCTAGCAGCTTGGTGGCAGTGATTTTGGAGAACCATCATTATCTCATCTGGAAGATTAACTCCCACTTGATTCAAGCGATTGTTGTACTCAGACAATATGAGCACATGCTCAATGATTGAGCATTTATCCTTTACTTTGTACACAAAGAATCTTGTCGGAGGGCACGAGCATGAAATCTCAATTTCATCTCTTAGAACATCTCTTATGTTTCGTGACGTTTCAAAACATCTTCAGCGCCTTGCTTCTAAGTTATTAAGTATTACGCACTGAACTATCACGTAGTCATCAAAAATGTGTATGTAAGATGTTTGCAACATCCACAGATGACGCTCGAGGTGAAGCACACTGAGTGGTGCATTAAGGACATAATCCTTCTGCGGAGCAATGAGGATAATCCTCAGTTTTACGGACTCGGTCCGCAAAGTTTCTACTATCATCCTTCAACTAAATTTTCTCTAGGAACATATAAAAAACAGTAGAGCTATAGCGCAAGCTACATCATAATTCGCAAAGACCTTTTGACCATGTTCATGATAATTAGTTCAATTAATCATATTACTTAAGAACTCCCACTCAAAAAGTACATCCCTCTAGTCATTTGAGTGGTGCATGATCCAAATCCACTAACTCAAGTCCGATCATCACGTGAGTTGAGTATAGTTTCAGTGGTAAACATCTCTATGCTAATCATATCAACTATACGATTCATGCTCAACCTTTCGGTCTCTTGTGTTCCGAGGCCATGTCTGCACATGCTAGGCTTGTCAAGTTTAACCCGACTGTTCCGCGTGTGCAACTGTTTTGCACCTGTTGTATGTGAACGTTGAGTCTATCACACCGGATCATCACGTGGTATCTCGAAACGATGAACTGTCGCAATGGTGCACAGTCAGGGAGAACACAATTTCATCTTGAAATTTTAGTGAGAGATCACCTTATAATGCTACCGTCATTCTAAGCAAAATAAGGTGCATAAAAGGATTAACATCACATGAAATTCATAAGTGGCATGATATGGCCATCATCTTGTGCTTCTTAACTCCATCACTAAAGCACCGGCATGATCTTCTTGTCACCGGCGCCACACCATGACCTCCATCATCGTGATCTCCATCATCGTGCCGCCATCGAGGTTGTCGTGCTATCTATGCTATTACTACTAAAGCTACGACCTAGCAATATAGTAAACGCATCTGCAAACACAAACATTAGTTTAAAGACAACCCTATGGCTCCTGTCGGTTGCCGTAGCATCGACGTGCAAGTCGATATTAACTATTACAAAATGGTCATTGATACGTCCATTTTGCATCATGTTTTCATGTTGATATTTATCGCTTCTTGGGCTGTTATTTCACTTCACGGTACAATTCTTATGCCTTTTCTCTCTTATTTTGCAAGGTTTACATGAAGAGGGAGAATGCCGGCAGCTGGAATTCTGGCCTGAAAGTGGAGCAAAGTTGAGATACCTATTATGCGCAACTCCAAACACCGTAAAAATCAACGAGGATTTTTTTTCCGCATTTATAAAAAATACTGGGCCGAAGAAGCGCCAGAGGGGCACCAGCACGTGCCCACAAGCCTGCACAGCGCGGCCACCCCCAGGCCGCGGCAAGGGGGCTTGTGGGCAGCCTGCTGGCCCACTGGCCCCCTCTTCTGCTATATGAAGGGTTTCGTATGGAAAAAAATCAAGGATGAGCTTTTTCGTGGATTCCCCGCCGCCATGAGGCGGAACTTGAGCAGAACCAATCTAGAGCTCTGGCGGGACGATCCTGCCGGGGAAACTTCCCACCCGGAGGGGGAAATCGTCGCCATCGTCATCACCAACACGCCTCTCATCAGAGGGGACTCGTCACCATCAACATCTTCATCAGCACCATCTTATCTCCAAACCCTAGTTCATCACTTGTAACCAATCTTCGTCTCGCGACTCCAATTGGTACTTGTAAGGTTGCTAGTAGTGTTGATTACTCTTTGTAGTTGATGCTAGTTGGATTACTTGGTGAAAGAGTTTATGTTCAGATCCTTGATTCTATTCATTACCTCTCTGGTCATGAATATGATTATGCTTTGTGAGTAGTTACTTTGGTTCCCGAGGACATGGGATAAGTCATACTAATAGTAGTCATGTGAATTTGGTATTCGTTCGGTATTTTGATGTGTTGCATATTGTTTTTCCTCTAGTGGTGTTATGTGAACGTCGACTACATAACACTTCACCATTATTTGGGCCTAGAGGAAGTCATTGGGAAGTAGTAAGTAGATGATGGGTTGCTAGAGTGACAGAAGCTTAAACCCTAGTTTATGCGTTACTTTGTAAGGGGCTGATTTGGATCCACTAGTTTAATGTTATGGTTAGACTTTGTCTTAATTCTTCTTTCGTAGTTGCGGATGCTTGCGAGAGGGGTTAATCATAAGTGGGATGCTTGTCCAAGTAAGGGCAGTACCCAAGTGCCGGTCCACCCACATATCAAACTATCAAAGTAATGAACGTGAATCATATGAACATGATGAAAACTAGCATGACAGAAATTCCCGTGTGTCCTCGGGAGCGTTTTTCCTCCTATAAGACTTTGTCCAGGCTTGTCCCTTGCTACAAAAGGGATTGGGACACTTTGCCGCACCGTTGCTACTTTTGTTACTTGTTGCTTGCTATGAATCATCTCACCACACAATCACTTGTTACCGAAAAATTCAGTGCCTGCAGATTTTACCTTGCTGAAAACCACTTGTCAGATCCTTCTGCTTCTCGTTGGGTTCGACACTCTTACTTATCGAAAGGACTATGATTGATCCCCTATACTTGTGGATCATCAATCATCTCATACATCCAATATATCACATCACGTCATTGGCCATATCATATTGATAACCCACAAGTATAGGGGATCAATTGTAGCCTTTCTCGATAAGTAAGAGTGTCGAACCCAACGAGGAGCTAAAGGTAGGACAAATATTCCCTCAAGTTCTATCGACCACCGATACAACTCTACGCATGCTTTACGTTCGCTTTACCTAGAACAAGTATGAAACTAGAAGTACTTTGTAGAAGTGCTAGGATAGGCTTGCAAGAAAGTAAAGAACACATAAATAAAACTAGGGGCTAGTTAGATAAAGAAACAACTACGAGTGTCTAACGAGTGTGGAAAAGTGGTGGTAGGAGTTGCAGAATTGTCCCTAAGCAATTGATTACGTTACTAGATCGATAGCAAGTATCATGTAGGAGAGGCCTCTGCTAGCATATCATCCCTTACTTGGAATTCTATGCACTTATGATTGGAACTATTAGCAAGCATCCGCAACTACTAACGTTCATTAAGGTAAAACCCAACCATAGCAATAAGATATATTGGTCCCCCTTCAATCCCATATGCATCAATTTCTATGCTAGGTTTGAAGCTTCTGTCACTCTAGCCTGCCAATACATAGTCCTATCAACATACAACTAACCCTATGGTGTGATCCACGCGTGCGATCGTATGATAGGCACCAAAGGACAGCAACATAACCACAAGCAAATTAAACCAATCATAGCAATTCATCAATCACCGATAGGACAACGATAATCTACTCAGACATTATAGGATAGCAACACATCATTGGATAATAATATGTAGCATAAAGCACCTTGTTCAAGTAGAGGGTACAGCGGGTTGCGGGAGAGTGAACCGTTGAATATAGATGGGGGAAGATAATGGAGATGTTGGTGAAGATAACGGAGGTGTTGGTGTAGATCGCCCTCACACGATGATGTCCCGGGCGGCGTTCCGGCGCCGCCGGGAGAGAGGGGGAGAGAGCCCCCCTCCTTCTTCTTCTTCCTTGAACTCCTCCCTAGATGGGAGAAGGGTTTCCCCTCTGGTCCATGGTCTCCATGGCGGCGGAGGGGCGAGAGCCCCTCCGAGATTGGATCTCTCTCTGTGTGTCCTTCTGTTTCTGCGCTCCCAGATTCTGCGTTTCACCGTTTCTGAAATTCCCGGAGATCCGTAACTCAGATTGGGCTGACATTTTAATACGATTTTCCTCCGGATATTATCTTTCTTGCGGTGAAAGAAGGGCTCCAACCGCCTTAACGAGTGGCCACAAGCTTGCCTGCCACGGTCCCACCCCCTGGCCGCGGCGATAGGGCTTGTGGGAACTCCGTGCATCACCTCGCGTTGATTCTTCTTCCCAAAAATCATAAATATTCCAAAAAAATCCCCGTAAGTTTTTATTACGTTTGGAGTTCATTTGGTATGGATATTCTGCGAAACAAAAAACATGCAACAAACAGGAACTGGCACTGGGCACTGGGTCAATATGTTAGTCCCAAAAATAGTATAAAAAGTTGCCAAAAGTATATGAAAGTTGTAGAATATTGGCATGAAACAATCAAAAATTATAGATACGACGGAGACGTATCAGCATCCCCAAGCTTAATTCCTGCTCGTCCTCGAGTAGGTAAATGATAAAAAAGATAATTTTTGATGTGGAATTCTACCTAGCATAATCTTGATCATATAATCTAATCATGGCATGAATACTAAAACACGAGTGATTCGAAGCAATAGTCTATCATTTGACATAAAGACAATAATATTTCAAGCATACTAACAAAGCAATCATGTCTTCTCAAAATATCATGGCCAAAGAAAGTTATCCCTACAAAATCATATAGTCTGCCTATGCTCCATCTTCCCCGCACAACGTATTTAAATCATGCACAATCCCGGTTTTAGCCAAGCAATTGTTTCATACTTTAGTGTTCTCAAACTTTTTCAACTTTCACGCAATACATGAGCGTGAGCCATGGACATAGCACTATAGGTGGAATAGAATATGGTGGTTGTGGAGAAGACAAAAAGGAGGAGATAGTCTCACATCAACTAGGTGTATCAACGGGCTATGGAGATGCCCATCAATAGATATCAATGTGAGTGCGTAGGGATTGCCATGCAACGGATGCACTAGAGCTTATAAGTGTATGAAAGCTCACAAAAGAAACTAGTGGGTGTGCACCCAACTTGCTTGCTCACGAAGACCTAGGGCAATTTTGAGGAAGCCCATCATTGGAATATACAAGCCAAGTTATATAATGAAAATTTCCCACTAGTATATGGAAGTGACAACATAGGAGACTCTCTGTCATGAAGATCATAGTGCTATTTGAAGCACAGGTGTGGAAAGAGGATAGTAGCAATTGTCCCTTCTCTCTTTTCTCTCATTTTTTGTGGGCTCTTTGGCCTCTTTTTTTTATTATTTTTTTCATTTTGGTGGGCATCTTTGGCCTCTTTTTTGTAAATGGGCTTCGCTGGCCTCTTTTATTTCCTCACATGGGACAATGCTCTATTAATAATGATCATCACACTTACAACTCAATACTTAGAGCAATGATGACTCTATATGAAATGCCTTCGGTAGTGTACCGTGACAATGATCTAGCATAGCAATGACATCAAAAAACGGACAAGCCATGGAAACATCCTGCTAGCTATCTTACGATCATGCAATGGCAATATGGAAGTGGTGGCACATGTCAAGAGACGGAACGGTGGTAGTTGCATGGCAATATATCTCGGAATGGCTATGAAAATGCCATAATAGGTAGGTATGGTGGCTGTTTTGAGGGAGGCTATATGGTGGGTGTAATGCACCGGCGAAAGTTGCGCGGTACTAGAGAGGCTAGCAATGGTGGAAGGGTGAGAGTGCGTATAATCCATGGACTCAACATTAGTCATAAAGAACTCACATACTTATTGCAAACGTCTATTAGTCATCGAAACAAGGTACTACACGCATGCTCCTAGGGGAAAGGTTGGTAGGAGTTAACCATCGCGCGATCCCGACCTCCACACAAAGGATGACAATCAATAAATAAATCATGCTCCGACTTCATCACATAACGGTTCATCATACGTGCATGCTACAGGAATCACAAACCTTAACACAAGTATTTCTAAAAAAACACAATTACTCACTAGCATGACTCTAATATCACATATTCATGTCGCAAAACTATTGCAAGGAATCAAACATATCATATTCAGTGATCTGCAAGTTTTATGTAGGATTTTATGACTAACCATGTGAATGGACAACTCCTGTTAACTCTCTAAATAGGTATAAGTGAAGCATGAGAGTTTAATTCTTTCTATAAAAGATATGCCCCCCTCTAACAAATATAAGTGAAGCAAAAGAGCATTCTACAAATGGCGGTTTTCTATGTGTAAGGAAACAGGCAATCCAAACTTCAAAAGATATAAGTGAAGCACAAGAAGCATTCTATAAAGCCAACCAAGGACTATCTCATACCAGCATGGTGCATAAAAGAAAAATGAAAAATAAACACAAAAGACGCTCCAACCATTTGCACATATCATGTGACGAATTAAAATATAGCTCCGAGTAAAATTACCGATAGATTGTAGACGAAAGAGGGGATGCCTTCCGGGGCATCCCCAAGCTTAGACGCTTGATTCTTCCTTGAATATTACCTTGGGGTGCCTCGGGCATCCCCAATCATAGGCTCTTGCCTCTCCTTATTCCTTCATCCATCGTGCTCTCACCCAAAACTTGAAAACTTCAATCACACAAAACTCAACAAAACTTCGTGAGATCCGTTGGTATAATAAAATAAATCACCACTTCAAGTACTGTTGTGAACTCATTCTAAATTCATATTAGCATTATATCTACTGTAATCCAACTCCACCATGGTTCATATGTTGGGGAACGTCGCATGGGAAACAAAAATTTTCCTACGCGCACGAAGACCTATCATGGTGATGTCCATCTACGAGAGGGGATGAGTGATCTACGTACCCTTGTAGACCGTACAGCAGAAGCGTTAGAGAACGCGGTTGATGTAGTGGAACGTCCTCACGTCCCTCGATCCGCCCCGCGAACAATCCCGCGATCAGTCCCACGATCTAGTACCGAACGGACGGCACCTCCGCGTTCAGCACACGTACAGCTCGACGATGATCTCGGCCTTCTTGATCCAGCAAGAGAGACGGAGAGGTAGAAGAGTTCTCCGGCAGCGTGACGGCGCTCCGGAGGTTGGTGATGACCTTGTCCCAGCAGGTCTCCGCCCGAGCTCCGCAGAAACGCGATCTAGAGGAAAAACCGTGGAGGTATGTGGTCGGGCTGCCGTGGAAAAGTCGTCTCAAATCAGCCCTAAAACCTCCGTATATATAGGTGGGAGGGAGGGGCCTTGCTTTGGGGCTCAAGGAGCCCCAAGGGGGTCGGCCGAGTCCAAGGGGGAGGACTCTCCCCCCCAAACCGAGTTGGACTAGGTTTGGTGGGAGGGAGTCCCCCTTCCTTCCCACCTCCTCCTTTTTTTTTCTTTCTCTCTTGATTTTCTTCTCCTTGGCGCATAGGGCACTTGTGGGCTGTCCCACCAGCCCACTAAGGGCTGGTGTGTCTCCCCCAAGGCCTATGGGCTTCCCCGGGGTGGGTTCCCCCCCCCCCCCCGGTGAACTCCCGGAACCCATTCGTCATTCCCGGTACATTCCCGGTAACTCCGAAAACCTTCCAGTAATCAAATGAGGTCATCCTATATATCAATCTTCGTTTCCGGACCATTCCGGAAACCCTCGTGACGTCCGTGATCTCATCCGGGACTCCGAGCAACATTCGTTAACCAACCATATAACTCAAATACGCATAAAACAACGTCGAACCTTAAGTGTGCAGACCCTGCGGGTTCGAGAACTATGTAGACATGACCCGAGAGACTCCTCGGTCAATATCCAATAGCGGGACCTCGATGCCCATATTGGATCCTACATATTCTACGAAGATCTTATCGTTTGAACCTCAGTGCCAAGGATTCGTATAATCCCGTATGTCATTCCCTTTGTCCTTCGGTATGTTACTTGCCCGAGATTCGATCGTCAGTATCCGCATACCTATTTCAATCTCGTTTACCGGCAAGTCTCTTTACTCGTTCCGTAATACAAGATCCCGCAACTTACACTAAGTTACATTGCTTGCAAGGCTTGTGTGTGATGTTGTATTACCGAGTGGGCCCCGAGATACCTCTCCGTCACACGGAGTGACAAATCCCAGTCTTGATCCATACTAACTCAACCAACACCTTCGGAGATACCTGTAGAGCATCTTTATAGTCACCCAGTTACGTTGCGACGTTTGATACACACAAAGCATTCCTCCGGTGTCAGTGAGTTATATGATCTCATGGTCATAGGAATAAATACTTGACACGCAGAAAAGAGTAGCAACAAAATGACACGATCAACATGCTACCTCTATTAGTTTGGGTCTAGTCCATCACGTGATTCTCCCAATGACGTGATCCAGTTATCAAGCAACAACACCTTGTTCATAATCAGAAGACACTGACTATCATCGATCAACTGGCTAGCCAACTAGAGGCATGCTAGGGATGGTGTTTTGTCTATGTATCCACACATGTAAATGAGTCTTCATTCAATACAATTATAGCATGGATAATAAACTATTATCTTGATACAGGAATTATAATAACAACTATATTTATTATTGCCTCTAGGGCATAATTCCAACATCATACCCACCGATACTACCCATAGATTCATCAAAATAAGAGAACAATGCATAGAAAACAGAATCTGTCAAAACAGAAGAGTCTGTAGCAATCTGTATATTCCGTATACCTGTGGTATCTCAAAAAATCTGAAAAATTACGAACATCTGGAAAATTTGCATATCAATCATCAGAAAAAAGAATAAACTCAAAATCTCTTCCATAATAAAAACTAAAATTAATTTCGTGAGCAGAAAGTTTCTGTCTTTTCTCAGCGTGATCAAACAACTATCACCCAAACTAATCGTAAAGGCTTTACTTGGCACATTATTTTTAAAAACACAAAGGAATTGTACAAGGGGATAATTATTTTTGTGAGAAACTTCCATGAAAAATTCTACATTGTTTCCATGAGCATGAACACAAGTGTTCAAGGTCGACCCTCACTTCCGCAATGCATCATCTTTCAATCGCTTCTCTTTTTGAAAAAGTTTTAAGTTCCCCTCCATATTTTTTTTAAACTAAATAAAAGCACTCAACAGAAATAAATGACTCTCTAAAACTTCCGGGTTGTCTCCCAGGCAGCGCTTTCTTTAAAGCCATTAAGTTAGGCATAAAGTGCTCAAGTAATGGATCCACCCGGATCCCAAGGTATATCAAAGCCAATTTTAATTAGCAATGATTTGAAATTTAGTAGCGAGCACAAGGTAACATATATCATGCAATGACAAAGTCTAACTCTCTTCCTATGCATTGATATGTCATAAAAGAACAATGACAGTTTCTTGCAATTTTATCGTATTGGAAACATAGAGAGGCGGAGATTGCTACTGCAACAAAAGACCTTCCAACGGCGCCAGAAATAGGAGTGTTGCTTGATACTCCTCAGCAATGGCACCAGGAATCCTTCTGCTATGGCTACGCCTTAAGGGACTTCCTGGGCAAATATGCAAAGGATTTCCCCCGTGGCCTTGGAGCCTTGCGTTGGTGTTCCCTCGAAGCGGAAAGGGTGATGTAGCACAGCGGTGGTAAGTATTTCCCTCAGTTTGAGAACCAAGGTATCGATCCAGTGGAGGAGTATCACAAGTGCGTGCACAAACACAAAAAGCTTGCTCCCAACGCTATGAAGGGGTTTTCAATCCCTTATAGATTGTTCGCCAAGTGAGAACTGAAAGCAGCAAAGTAACAAAGCAAAGTAAAAAACGAAAGAGGAAACGATAGATGTGAATAGACCCGAGGGCCATAGTGTTTACTAGTGGCTTCTCTCATGAAAGCAAGTAGACGGTGGGTGAACAAATTACTGTCGAGCAATTTATATAACCGCGCAAAGTCGTGACGATATCTATGGCAATGATTATATATATAGGCATCATGTCCAAAACAAGTAGACCGATACTTTTCTGCATCTACTACTATTACTCCATACGTCGACCGCTATCCAGCATGTGTCTAGTGTATTAAGTCCAAAAGAACAGAGTAACGCCTTAAGCAAGATGAGATGATGTAGATGGACAATCTCATATCTACGACAGAGCCCATCTTGTTACCCTTGATGGCAACTACACGATGTGTGCCTTGCTGCCCCTACTGTCAGTGGGAAAGGTCACCACACGGTAAGAACCCAAAACCAAGCACTTCTCCCATTGCAAGAATCATAGATCTAGTTGGCCAAACAAAACCCAAGACTCGGAGAGACTTACAAGGATATCAAATCATGCATGTAAGAAATCAGCAAAGACTCAAATATATATCATAGATAATTTGATCACAAATCCACAGTTCATCGGATCTCGACAAACACACCGCCAAAGAAGATTACATCGGATAGATCTCCATGAAGATCATGGAGAACTTTGTATTGAAGATCCAAGAGAGAGAAGAAACCATCTAGCTACTAACTACGGACCCGTAGGTCTGAAGTGAACTAATCACGAGTCATTGGAGGGGCGATGATGATGATGAAGAAGCCCTCCAACTCCAAAGTCCCCTCCGGCAGGGCGCCGAGAAGGGTTTCCAGATGAGATCTCGCAGAAACGTAAGCTTGCGGCGGCGGAAAAGTATTTTCGTGGCTCCCTTGATTTTTTTCTGATTTTTAGGGAATATATAGGCGCAAGATCTAGGTCAGGGGGGCGCCAGGGAGGCCACAAGCCTGCCCACCGCCGCCCCCTGGTGGCGGAGTGGGGGCTTGTGGGCTCCCTGTAGACCTCCTGGCTTGGCCCACAGGGCCCCTGATCTTCTTTCGTTCGGGAAAAATCATTTCGGGGATTTTATTCCGTTTGGACTCCGTTCCAAAATCATATCTGAAAAGAGCCAAAAACATAGAAAAAACAGGAACTGGCACTTGGCACTGAATTAATAAGTTAGTCCAAAAAAGATATAAAAGGTACATAAAACATCCAAAGATGACAAGATAACAGCGTGAAACCATCAAAAATTATAGATACGTTTGAGACGTATCAGAGATGTAGTTCCTGTCTCATAATAACTGCAAGTAGGAGCAGCAAGCACATGCATATTATATTCATCAAAATCATCATGTGTAACATAAGGAACTATAGTTAGCTCATCTTCATAAGCATCATTCATATTGGCATCATGGCCACAAGCATAGCAAGCATCAAGTTCATCAAAAAGGGATATTTCAAACGAATCCAAGGGATCATAGCATTCATCCTTCGGTAAGAACGGAGGGAAATTAAATAATGTATGAGTAGAAGAGTTACTCTCATTAGAAGGTGGACACGGGTAGCTAGTCCGCTCTTCCTCCTTTTGTTCTTCGCTCTCCTCTTCATCTTTTTCATCTAATGAGCTCACAATTTCAGCATTTTCTTCTTCCATAGTTTCCTGCAAAATAATAGTCTCTTCTTGGGCAGCATAGGATTTCTCCTTAAATTGTTCAATATGGGCATTATATTCATAATTAGTATAACAATAACGAAGCATAGCCAAATTTTTAGATCGGTAAGGAGCATCATCATTATCATCACAGCTTTTAAACAGAGCCTCAATTTCATAAGCACCCATAAAAGCAACAAACTCTTCTGTTTGATCCACATCATAGTAATCATATATACCATTAGCATAAGAAGCCAAGGTTTTATGATCATTAAATTCACAAGAAAAGGGAAGGTGTGGAGCCTTCATCCTAGAGCAACAAGTAACACCATATCTCTTGCATAGTTCCCAAGCATACCATTTCAACAAATGGATTTGATCCCATAAAAGTTTCCCTTTTTGAGTCAAGCGATAATCCCTAAATTATTCACATTGATCCAACGTGTATCCCATTATATAATTGAATGGGGCTTTCTCAGGATTATTAAAGAAGTGCATAATATTTTCCACATAACGAGCCTCGAGGGTTTTAGGCGGTTCCCCATCTCCATGAGTAGCAAGTACACCTAATTTTTTTGGTATTTCGTGTTCCATATCCATAACTAAAGATAGAGAACAACTTAGAACAGCAAATAAATCTACTTAGTGATAAAGCAAACAAGCACACACAAGGATATTCACCCCACGCTATTACTCCCCGGCAACGGCGCCAGAAAAAGTTCTTGATAACCCACAAGTATAGGGGATTAATTGTAGCCTTTCTCGATAAGTAAGAGTGTCGAACCCAACGAGGAGCTAAAGGTAGGACAAATATTCCCTCAAGTTCTATCAACCACCGATACAACTCTACGCACACTTTACGTTCGCTTTACCTAGAACAAGTATGAAACTAGAAGTACTTTGTAGGAGTGCTAGGATAGGCTTGCAAGAAAGTAAAGAACACGTAAATAAAAGTATGGGCTGGTCAGATAAAGAAACAACTACGAGTGTCTAACGAGTGTGGAAAAGTGGTGGTAGGAGTTGCGGAATTGTCCCTAAGCAATTGACTACGTTACTAGATCGATAGCAAGTATCATGTGGGAGAGGCCTGTGCTAGCATGTCATCCCTTACTTGGAATTCTATGCACTTATGTTTGGAACTATTAGCAAGAGTCTGCAACTACTAACGTTCATTAAGGTAAAACCCAACAATAGCAATAAGATATATTGGTCCCCCTTTAATCCCATATGCATCAATTTCTATGCTAGGTTTGAAGCTTCTGTCACTCTAGCCTGCCAATACATAGTCCTATCAACATACAACTAAACCTATGTTGTGATCCACGTGCGCGATCATATGATGGGCACCAAAGGACAGCAACATAACCACAGGCAAATTAAACCAATCATAGCAATTCATCAATCACCGATAGGACAACGATAATCTACTCAGACATTATAGGATAGCAACACATCATTGGATAATAATATGTAGCATAAAGCACCATGTTCAAGTAGAGGGTACAACGGGTTGCGGGAGAGTGAACCGCTGAATATAGATGGGGGAAGATGATGGAGATGTTGGTGAAGATGACGGAGGTGTTGGTGTAGATCGCCGTCACACGATGATGTCCCGGGCGGCGTTCCGGCGCCGCCGGGAGAGAGGGGGAGAGAGCCCCCCTCGTTCTTATTCTTCTTCCTTGACCTCCTCCCTAGATGGGAGAAGGGTTTCCCCTCTGTTCCATGGTCTCCATGGCGGCGGAGGGGCGAGAGCCCCTCCGAGATTGGATCTCTCTCTCTGTGTGTGTCCTTCTGTTTCTGCGCTCCCAGATTCTGCGTTTCACCGTTTCTTAAATTCCCGAAGATCCGTAACTCCGATTGGGATGAAATTTTAACACGATTTTCTTTCGGATATTATCTTTCTTGCAGCAAAAGAAGGGCTCCAACCGCCTTAAGGAGTGGCCACAAGCCTGCCTGCCGCGGGCCCACCCCTTGGCCGCGGCGACAAGGCTTGTGGGCACTCCGTGCATCGCCTCGCGTTGATTCTTCTTCCCAAAAATCATAAATATTCCAAAAAAATCCCCGTAAGTTTTTATTACGTTTGGACTTCATTTGGTATGGATATTCTGTGAAACAAAAAACATGCAACAAACAGGAACTGGCACTGGGCACTGGATTAATATGTTAGTCCCAAAAATAGTATAAAAAGTTACCAACAGTATATGAAAGTTGTAGAATATTGGCATGAAACAATCAAAAATTATAGATACGACGTAGACGTATCACATATCACAAGCATACCCTGCAAAAACAAGTTAGACGTCCTCTAATTTGTTGTTGCAAGTTTTACGTGGCTGCTATGGGTATCTAGTATGATCGCATCTTACTTACGCAAACACCACAACGGTGATGTGCAAATTGCTATTTAACCTCTCTCCAAGGATCTCCTCGGTCAAACCCAATTCAACTAAAGTTGAAGAAACAAGCACCCGTGAGTCATCTTTATGCAACGAGTTGCATGTTAGTCGATGAAACTAGTCTCTCGTAAGCGTATGAGTAATGTCGGTCCGCGCCACTTCAATCCAACAATACCGCTGAATCGAGAAAAGACTAAGGAGGGCAGCAAATAGAACATCAACACCCATAAAACATTTTCTGTTCTACTCGAGATAACATCTACGCATGAACCTAGCTCATGATGCCACTCTTGGGGAATGTTGCATGGGAAACAAAAAATTTCCTACGCACAGGAAGACCTATCATGGTGATGTTCATCGACGAGAGGAGATTAGATCCACATACCCTTGTAGATCACTCAGCGGGAAGCTTTAAGAAACGCGGTTGATGTAGTGGTACAGCTTCGTGATTCAAATCACCGTCGTCCCACGATCCGTTCTGATCTAGCGCCGAACGGACGGCACCTGCGCGTTCAGCACACGTACAGCTCGATGAAAATCTCGGACTTCTTGATCCAGCAAGAGAGACGGAGAAGTAGATGAGTTCTCCGGCAGCATGACGGCGCGCCGGTGTTGGTGATGATCTATTCCTGCAGGGCTCCGCCCGAGCTCCGCAGAAATCTAATCTAGAGGAAGAACTACGAGGTGTAGGTTTGAGTTGCACGTGGCAAAGTTGTGTCTCAAAAGCCCTAAACCTCTAGTATATATAGGAGGAGGGCAGAGGCAGCCTTGGGCAGCCTTGGGCCGAAGTGGGAGGGAGGAGTCCTTCTCCAATCCCACTTGGATTAGGACTCCTTCCTTATTTACCCACCTCTTTTGGTTTTTCCACTTTTTCCTCATGGGCTTTCCTTGGATGACTTTGTCAGACCATTATACCTTATTGTACATCCAATAGACCCACGTGGACCCCTTAGAGCATGGTGGGCCCACCCAGTGGGCCACCGGAACCCAGTCATCACTCCCGGTACACTGTCGGCAATGCCCGAAAACTTTTCGGAATCCAAACACCAACTTCCTATATATCAATCTTCGTTTCCGGACCATTCCGGAAACCCTCGTGACGTTCGTGATCTCATCCGGGACTCCAAACAACCTTCGTTCACCAACACATATAACTCAATTATACTAAAATATCATCAAATTTTAAGTGTGCACAACCTGCAGGTTCGAGAACTATGTAGACATGACCCGAGACACTTCTCGGTCAATATCCAATAGCGGGACCTGGATGCCCATATTGGATCCTACATATTCTACGAAGATCTTATCGGTCCTCTGTGCCAAGGATTCATATAATCTTGTATGTCATTCCCTTTGTCCTTCGGTATGTTACTTGCCCGAGATTCGATCATCAGTATCCGTATACCTATTTCAATCTCGTTACCGGCAAGTCTCTTTACTCGTTCCGTAATACAAGATCCCGTGACTTACACTTGAGTCACATCGCTTGCAAGGCTTGTGTGTGATGTCGTATTATCGAGTGGGCCCCGAGATACCTCTCCATCACACGGAGTGACAAATCCCAGTCTTGATCCATCCTAAATCCCAGTCTTGATCCATGCTAACTCGACGGACACCTTCGAAGATACCTGTAGAGCACCTTTATAGTCACACAGTTACGTTGTGACGTTTGATACACACAAGGTATTCCTTAGGTGTCAGTGAGTTATATGATCTCATGGTCATAGGAATAAATACTTGACACGTAGAAAACAATAGCAACAAAATGACATGATCACATGCTACGTTTATAATTTGGATCTTGTCCATCACATGATTCTCCTAATGATGTGATCCAGTTATCAAGTGACAACACTTGTCTATGGCCAGGAAACCTTGACCATCTTTTGATCAACGAGCTAGTCAACTAGAGGCTTACTATGGACAATGTTTTGTCTATATATCTACAGATGCATTTGTGTTTCCAATCAATACAATTATAGCATGGATAATAAACAATTATCATGAACAAAGAAATATAATAATAACTAATTTATTATTGCCTCTAGGGCATATTTCAAACAACAACTGTAGTCGGAGGATTTTGAACATGAGGTTCATGAGCAGCGTCCTCACCTTGAGGAGGAGCGGTTTCTTCACCCACATTTTCTTCAGTGTAAGGAATATGCTTTGCACATTCGTCAATTACATATGCACCAGTATCCTTAGTGGCGGTTTGATTCATAGTTTCTTCAGCTGATGCATCTGATTCATCCTCTTGAATAGACTTCACGGGAGTGTGTTTGTCATCAGACCGTGTATGCATTTCTTTAGTGATTTCACAGGACTGAGGATTTTGTGGAAGTGGAGTTGCGAGAGGTGATTTAGGATGAGCTTCTTCCCAGTAATCATCGTTCATAATTGGTGTTTGGCATCCAATGTCCACATGTTCATATTTTTCTTCATTGCTCGCCTATGTTCTCTGCTCAGGCGGAGGTGATGAGTCTTGAGGAATTGAAGGATTTGGTTTCACTTCAATTTCTTCATCCACCTGCTCTGTGGAAGCAGCAAATCGAGTATCTTCCATTTCTTCATCCCCTTCTGGGATGACATGTTTGGCACCAAATGGCACCACCTCGTAAGAGTGTACCATGCTGATTGGAGTAGCATCAATATGTGCATTTGAGGAACTTGTCAAAGTACTCAAGCGTTTGGCTTCTGATGACTCTCTGCTTGTTGACGCCTTTCGCTTCTTAGTGGCTTCCTTTTCAGTAGTCTTGGTTTTCTTCACTCATGATGCAGAACGAAGTGTCTCTTTCTTCACCTTTGAAGACTTTGGTGCTCGGGCAGATTCTTCAGGCACGGCTGATCCAGTCGTCCTGGCGGTAGTAGTTTCTTCAGGTGCAATAGTTTCTTGAGCTAGTCTTGCAGGTTCGTCATGTGTAGCACATTCAGGCTCTTGAATTCCTTTAGCCCCCGTAGTTTCTTCAGGAGGTTGAGGAGAGGAGCTGGCTAGAGGAATTTTTGGTTGCATTTGGACCGCAGCCCCGTTGTTGTGGTCAGTGATGGCTTTGGTAGCCACATTGACAACTGTGATCTTTGCACCCTTCCAGTCAGCATGATAGCGAGTGTATTCTTCATTGAGGTTTTTGATCTCAGTTCGTGCGGAGATGAGCTGATCAGGGGTGAAAGATAGGATGTTATTCTTCAAAAACCTTTCTTTCCAAGTTTGTGCTTTCCTGGCCCTTTTGGCCTTTTCCACCTTCCATTTTTCTTCACTGATGAAAGCTGTCACCACATGGCTTGGTCCAGGTGGGAGCTTCCAATCATCAATCGGTGTTTGAGGATCTTGATACCAGGTGTCAATGAAGTATAAAACCGCCTTGGGATCCAGCATGAGGGGAATGTTAGTGCCTTGGGCCTATGCAACCCTCTCTTGTTTGTTTCTGATGATTGTTGCAAGTACTTCATCATCAACCTCTTCTTCTTCGTCAGATCCAGAGGGAACATTGAGGACCACCTTGTGAGGGTTGGGCCTTTTTCCTCGCCCAATTGTCATCTTTTTCTTCATGGTTGCACTTGAAGAAGTGTGTGCACAGCCAGAAGCGGAGGGTCGTGAGGGAATTGGAGTCTCCATTGGACGCTGGCTTGTCTCCAGTTGCATTGGCAGTGAGGACTTTCTGGCAGTTGTTGAGGACTTTGCAGCCACATTTGGAGCTGATTGAGGAATTCGCTATGAGGAATGTGCAGTTGAAGACTTTGGCTTGATAGTTAATTTCTTCATCAAAGCTTGCTTCAGAGCAGTTTCAGTGCCACGGACCTCAGTAGCACAGGAGGAGGCAGCAGCAGTCTCCAAATTGAATCTCCTCATGGCCTCTTTTGTAGTTTTCTGTAGTTTAGCCTGATGCTTTGCGCATTCTTCAGGAAATTCTTCACCGGTGACCAGGCTTGTGGGATCAACAACTTGTTGGTTACCAAGAGGAGGTCTTGGGCTTGGAGGCTTCAAAGCTAATTTCTTCGTGTACTTTAGAGTCACATACATGTATTCCCTCCATTCCCTGGCCCATCTACTTTCTATTTTCTGCAAGCGCGTCTTGCACTTTTCCTTTGTCTCCTTCCCATATATTTCTTCATCACAGGTGCAATATTCATCATAGATGTCTTCAGGTATTTCAAAAGCAGTGTTGGTCTCAAGCTTCTTTCCACCCTTCTGTTGTTTCTTCTCATTGACCATTCTCTTCACTTGGGGAATTTGAGCTTTTGAGGAATCTGAGGAGGTGTGCAAATTTCCTTCAAGAAATTTTGCAAATGAGTTAAGTTGATGAGAACCTAGAGATTCATCAGTAGACATTTTGTACTTGTGAACGGAGTATAGGTGCAAAGAATTTGAAGAGGTCATATGCGTTCTTAGAAGATTTTAAAAAACGACTCAAGTTGAGGAAATTGACCAATAATGTCTTGAAGAATTTCGCTAAGTGTTCTTGACTTAGGTTCCGGTGTTGTGCAGATCCGAAATTCCACACAATTCAGGAATCTCTTGAAGAATAGTGTAACTTAGGGAAATTGATCAAGTGATCTAAGCATAGGAAGTGTTCATATGATGAATTTGCTGAGGAATAACACTTTTAGAAGATTTTATGGAAACACAAAGATCTACAAGGGCAATAAAAATATATTTTAATTACCCTTGTTGAAGAACACAAAGAACATGACAAACACGAGGAAGTTGAGTAGAAGCTCATCGGTTCAGATCTTCAGCGCCCTAACTTGGTGGCTGAAAATAGCTATGGCGGTGGCGGAGGGAGGATATCCATGGCCGACATGAGTACGACGACGAGGAGGTGGAGGTATTGAAGCTCTTCCTCATCAACGACGATGATTTCTAGTGACCGCTGGGCTTCGAGCGGTGAGAAGTGAGATCGAGAGGAAGAAAGTAACTAAGGGGTGTGAGTGAGGTATTTATAGCCCGGGTGAAAACAGCCCGGCCTGAAGTTTTTGGACCAAACGGCCCCTGACTCTTAGTCTCTCCTCGACATGTGTCACCCATGCATTAAGCGGTGGAGTTAGTGGAGATCGTGCTTATCCAGACGTGAGTAGTGGGAGCGGTTTGAGCGGCAACGGCCAAAAAATTTGATAAAATTTTGAGGATTTTGTTCGCAAATTCTTCAGCTACAAGGAGTCAGTGAAGACTCTGAACGAGTTTCAAATAGAACGCATATGAAGAATTTGAGAACAGACCAGGTTGAGCATAGTATAGAGGGGGAGCGTGTCCGATCACATTCATTTAGAAGAAAAACCAACATGAAGACTTATCAATAAGTGAATGTTGTTGAGGACTTTGAAAGCTCACTAATAAGTATATAGTCAATGAAAAGCACATGTTAAAAAGTTTGAAGAATTTTAACTTTTTGAGGAATTTCCAACTTTGAAGAATTTCAACTTGAAGAATTTCGGCTTGAAGAATTTCAACTTGGGTTGGTGGCGTAACCCATCGTATAAGAATGCTCATTCTAGACACCGCATGCAATTATCATAGGGTCATGGGAATAAAATTCTTCATTAATTTATTCACACTTAGAGTGTTATTCTTCATTGATCGAAGAAAAACGTTACTTCATGTGTTGCACATATAAGTCATCAATTTTGCATAAGTGTTAGGATATGTGTCCTTTCATAGAACATTTAAAGGTTCTAAGATATTTAGCTCACACTACAACTTGCAAAATATCTTCTCATCCAAGGGCTTACTGAAGATATCTGTCAGTTGTTCTTCAGTCTTCACATGGTCGAGGAAGATGTTGCCCTTGAGTACATGATCACGAAGAAAATGATGACGAATCTGGATATGCTTGGTCTTCAAGTGTTGTACTGGGTTGTTTGTGATCTTGATTGCACTCTGATTGTCGCAGTAGAATGGCATATTCTTCATGTTGATGTCGTAGTACTTGAGGGTTTGCTTCATCCACAGTAGTTGAGCACATCACAAACCAACAGCAATGTACTCAGCTTCAACACTGGAAAGTGACACGCAGTTCTGCTTCTTCGAGGACCAACAAACTAAGGATCGTCAGAGGAAATGGCAGGTGCCTCATGTTGACTTGCGAGCTACATGGTCACCACCATAGTGAGAGTTAGAATATCAAACCAGATGAAGATTTAAGCCCTTGGGGTACCATAATCCAAGCGTTGGTGTGTGAGCTAGATATCGAAGAATATGCTTCATAGCCTTATGGTGTGATTCCTTCGATATTGCTTGGAAATGGGCACACATGCAAACACTAAGAATAATATCTGGCCTAGATGCACATAGGTACAATAAATAGCTAATCATGGAGTAATATACCTGCTCATCGAAATCTTTACCATTTTCGTCACTGCAGAGGTGGCCGTTGGTAGGCATTGGAATTTTGACGCCTTTGCATTCATGCATGCCGAATTTCTTAACGACATGTGATACGTCTCCAACGTATCTATAATTTTTATTGTTCCATGCTATTATATTATCTGTTTTGGATGTTTTATATGCATTAATATGCTATTTTATATTATTCTTGGGACTAAGCTATTAACCTAGATCCTAGTGCCAGTTTCTGTTTTTTCCATGTTTTTGAGTATTCCAGATAAGGAATATTAAACGCAGCCCAAACGGAATAAAATCTCTGGAATGATTTTTCTTGGACCAGAAGAGACCTGCCAGGCTTGGAGAAGGGGGCAGGAGATATACCGGGAGACGACAAGCCTACAGGGTTTGTGGGCCCCGTGCAGGCCTCCTAACCCTAATCTTCTTCCTATAAATTCCCAAATATTCCCCCAATACCAGAACGACACCAAAAAATACTTTTCCGCCGCCGAGAGCCTCTGTTCCCGTGAGATCCAATCTGGGAGCTTTTTCCGGTAATCTGTTGGAGGGGGAATCAATCACGGAGGGCATCTAGATGAACTCCATTTCCTCTTCGATGATGCGTGAGTAGTTCATCACAGACCTACGGGTCCATATCTAGTAGCTAGATGGCTTCTTCTCTCTCTTTGTTCTTGAATACCATGTTCTTCATGATCTTCATGGATATCTATCCGATGTAATACTCTTTTGCGTTGTGTTTGTCGAGATCCGATGAATTGTAGGTTTATGTTCAGATTATCTATGAATATATTTGAATTTTCTCTGAATTCTTATATGCATGATTTAATATCTTAGCAAGTCTATTCTAGTTATTGGTTCGGTTTGGCCAACTAGATTGGTAATTCTTGCAATGGGAGAAGTGCTTAGTTTTGGGTTCAATCTTGCGGTGTCCTCACCCAGTGACAAAGTAGAGGTAGTGAGGCACGTATTACATTGTGGCCATTGAGGATAAAAAGATGGGGTTTTCCTCATATTGCTTGAGTTTATCCCTCTACATCATGTCATCTTACCTAATGCATTACTCTGTTCTTCATGAACTTATTACTCTAGATGCACGCAGGAGTCGGTCAATGTGTGGAGTAATAGTAGTAGATGCAGAATCGTTTCGGTCTACTTGACACGGACGTGATGCCTATATGCATAAGCATTGCCTTGGATATCTTCATAATTATTTGCTTTTCTATCAATCGCTCGACAGTAATTTGTTCATCCACCGTATTATTTTCCTTCATGAGAGAAGCCTCTAGTGAAACCTGTGGCCCCCGAGTCTATTTTCCATATTATATTTTTAGATCTATAAACCAAAACTACCAAAAATATATTGCTGCTATTTATTTACTTTTTTACTTCTAGTTCTAGCAATCTTTTATCTATCTCTATCAGATCTCATCCTTGCAAATAGCTGTGAAGGGATTGACAACCCCTTTTTTGCGTTGGGTGCAAGTGTTTGATTGTTTGCGTAGGTGCTATGATTGGGGCCTTAATTGTTCCTCCTACTAGATTGATACCTTGGTTCTCAACAAACTGAAGGAAATATGTATCTACGTCGCTGCATCACCCTTTCCTCCGCAAGAGAAAACCAACGCAAGCTCAAGAGGTAGCAAGAAGGATTTCTGGCGCCGTTGTCGGGGAGGATACATAGAAAGATCAAGCTTACCAAGTACACATCACAAACTCATATCTTGCATTTACTTTATTTGGCATTTGCCTCTTGTTTTCCTCTCCCCCACTTCTAAAACAATTTTCAGAAAATACCAAAAAGATTTGCCTTTTTATTCGCCCTTCTTCCGTTCGCCTTTTTCATTTGCTTTTCGTTTGCTTGGGTGTTAGATCGCATAAACTCATGGCTAGACTTGCTACTATCACTAGTATTCACGAGAATGAAGTTCTTAATTTTAAGCAAAGGGAGGGAGAAAACTTAAAATATGCTTGGTATAGAATTTGCAATGCTCAAGATCTACTCGTAAGCAATCTACAACCGTTCTCCTTCGCAATTTTTATGTGGGTGTCTCTCCGTGGAATAGATATGTTTTGGGCACCATTATGGGAGGCAATTTCTTAGGTAGACATATCTTTGATTCTTATAATGCTATGACAAATTTAGTAGGTTCACCCCCACTCATGGTTAATGAAACAATCTTAACTTTGGAACATGTGATGCGAAGGATTGATGCTATTGAAAATAAAGTTGCTGCAATTGAGCTCATTGAAAACTTGGACCAAAATATTCATAATCACATTACTCAATATGGATCTAAGGTAGGAGTTACTTTAAAAAACCTTAGGGAAAAGGAACCAATGAGTTTATCCCTCTACATCATGTCATCTTACCTAATGCATTACTGTGTTCTTCATGAACTTAATACTCTAGATGTAGGCAGGAGTCGGTCGATGTGTGGAGTAATAGTAGTAGACGCGGAATCGTTTTGGCTACTTTACAGGGACGTGATGCCTATGTGCATAATCATTGCCTTGGATATCTTCATAATTATTCGCTTTTCTATCAATCGCTCGACAGTAATTTGTTCATCCACCGTATTATTTTCCTTCATGAGAGAAGCCTCTAGTGAAACCTGTGGCCCCCGAGTCTATTTTCCATATTATATTTTTAGATCTATAAACCAAAAATACCAAAAATATATTCCTGCTATTTATTTACTATTGTTTTACTTTTAGTTCTATCAATCTTTTATCTATCTCTATCAGATCTCATCCTTGCAAATAACTGTGAAGGGATTGGAAACCCCTTTTAGCGTTGGGTGCAAGTGTTTGATTGTTTGTCTAGGTGCTAATATTGGCGCCTTGCTCGTTCCTCCTATTGGATTGATACTTTGGTTCTCAACAAACTGAGGGAAATACTTATCTACTTTGCTGCATCACCCTTTCCTCTTCAAGGGAAAACCAACGCAAGCTCAAGAGGTGGCAACATCCTTGGGGTATTTCTCTTGAGAGATGAAGATGACATTGCATTGTTGATGAATTTGTAGTCCTAGGAAGAATTTCTTCACCATCCTGTAGGAAAATTCGTCACTATAACGTTTGTTAGTACAAAAAAAATAATACCGTCTACATATATTTGACACACAAATAGTTCATTGTCATAGCATTTTGTGAAAAGAGTTGGATCAAGTGAACCAGGTTTGAAGCCTTTCTTCATGATGAATTCCTTCAATGTGTCATACCACGCCCGAGGGGCTTGCTTGAGGCCATAGAGAGCCTTGTTGAGTCTGAAGACTTTGTCAAGATGCTTTGGGCCTTCAAAACCTCAGGGCTGAGCAGCATATACTTCTTCCTCAAGCTTACCGTTGAGGAATGCACTTTTCACATCCATTTTGTATAAGGTGATATTGTGATGGTTCGCATAAGCAAGCAATATACGAATATCTTCAAGTCTAGCAAAAGGTGAAAAAGTTTCATCAAAGTCAATTCCTTCAACCTTTGTGTAGCCTTGTGCTACAAGTCGTGCCGTGTTCCTCACTACTTGACCATCTTCATCTTGCTTGTTTCGGTAGATCCACTTGGTACCGATGGCATTTTGCTTGTGAGGATCAGATCGCTTGACAAGTTCCCACACATTGTTAAGCTTGAATCGATGAAGTTCTTATTTGCATTGCTTGAATCCACTCAGGTTCCATGAAGGCTTCATCAACTTTTGAGGGTCCTGTGATAGACACAAAGAAAGAGTTCCCACAAAAGTTAATTAAATGTGAAGCTTTTGAGCGAGTGAGGGGACCTAGCGCATTGATGTCATCAAGGATTTTTTCAATTTGCACCTCATTTGCAATTATTTGATGCGCGGGTTGAAGACTTCGATCGGGTTGAGGAATTTGAGCAATTTCCTTAGGTGCGCTAGCCCGAATTTGTTCATTGTTTGGGATGACTTCTTCAACAGGCGGTTGTTCTTCAGTGGGAATGATATCTTCAGTAGTCTTGAACCTAATAGATTCCTCAGGAGGCATTTCATCTAGCACATGAGGCAGGTTCTCTCTTTGGGAGTTGTTAGTTTCAACGAACCGCACATCTACAGTTTCAATAACTTTGTTGTCATAGTTGTTGAAGACTCTGTAGTTATGCGAGTCCTTTCCGTAACCAAGCATAAAACCCTAATGTGCTTTCGGTGCAAATTTTGAAGTATGTTGAGGATCTCTAATCAATCATCTTGCACCGAAGACTTTGAAATAACTTGCATTGGGTATCTTGTCAGTGAGGAGTTCATATGAGGTCTTCTTGAGGAATTTGTGAATATATACCCTATTGATGATGTGGCAGGCAGTGTTGATTGCCTCGGGCCAGAAGCAATGAGGACTCTGGTATTCTTCAAGCATAGTGCAAGCCATATCAACAAGATTCATGTTCTTGCGCTCCACAACGCCATTCTGTTGAGGAGTATAAGGGGCACATAGCTCATGAGTAATACCAAGTTCATCAAGATAGTCATCAAGACCAGTATTCTTGAATTCTGTCCCATTATCACTCCTAATGTGCTCACGCCGAAGTTCATCGAGGCCCTTAAGGAAAATATTTTGAAGACTTCTTGCACTTCAGTTTTGTAATAGATGATATGCACCCAAGTGTAAAGTGAATAATCATCAACAATGACAAAGCCATATAGGGATGCTACATTGGTTAGAGTAACATAATGAGTATGTCCAAAGAGGTCCATGTGAAGCAATTCAAAAGGACGAGTAGTGGTCATGATAGTCTTCGGGTGCTTGGATCTCGTCATCTTTTGAGACTCACAAGCTCCACACAGATGATCCTTGAGCAATTTGACACTTTTCGATGCCAATGACACGCTTCTTCTTTGCCAGTGTGTGTAGATTCCTCGTGCCTACATTACCAAGTCATCGATTCCATAGCTAGCCCTCTGATGCTCTTGCAAGTATACATGTGGTCGGCTGTGGACCTGTAGAGAAATCAACAATGTACAAGTCTCCTTTCCTAAAGCCTTCGAAGACTTTGGATTTGTTAGATTCCATGATGACTATGCATCTATATTTGCCAAAGATGACAATTATATCAAGATCACAAAACATTGAGAAAGACATGAGGTTAAACCCAAGGGATTCGATAAGCATGACTTTGTCCATGTGTCGGTCCTTGGATATAGCCACCTTACCGAGGCCCAATACCTTGTTTTTTTCCTTTGTCTGCATAGGTGATATGCTTGAGTGGTGATGGAGTCAGTGGGATGTTCATCAATAGACTCTTATCACGAGTCATGTGATTTGTACATCCATTGTCAAGAACCCACTCAGTGGTTTTGGGGTTGTCATCTTGCATATCAATTAGTACTGCTTACTATCTCGTATGCTTTAGAGTGAAGAATATGATATCAAATTCATCAGACTTCAATTTCATCACATAGAGTAGAGTTAAGACAATATAAGGACGTGTGAAATGATAATCATTTCATCATGATTAGCTTGTGTCCTTTCAAACATTTCCTCAGGTCTCCAGCAGATTCTTCAGATGATGATGTTCATTTGGAGACCTAACCTGCAAAAGTGATTAGTTCAATTTCTTCACCACCCACATCTGAAGGGGTGGCAAAGAGTTTATCCTCCTGCGAGCACCATAAGATAGTTTTGGCATTGAAGCTAATGCACTTCGTTGCACGGGAGGGGGGGTCAGTGTACTCAAATGAATATGCATAGAAATTCTTCGAGGACTTATGAACATAGTGATTTGAGGAAAATTGCACATATTCATGTCCCTTGTAGTTTCCCCGCATATCAAAAGCATTAGCATGAGTACGAGCATAATTTTGACCATATGAGGAATTTGATCCTCATGAATACTTTGGTCCACTTGAGGAATTTGATCTAGGTTCTTGTTCTTCATGAGTGGTGTCATGAGGACATTCACCTAAAGACTTTCCAAGCTGCTTTTGGGAACCCAGATTTTCCTCATGGATGGTCCATTCCTGCAGTTAGTTCCAACATATCTACCAAATACCTCACCATTCTGATTTTTGAACACTTTATAGTTGGAGTCAAATGACTCATCAGAGGAATATGAAGTTTCACATGCAAAACCTGATAGTGTAGAAGGATCAAAAGGAGGTCCTTTTGCAGCAACCCATGAGGTCTTGGGATACTGCTCAGTTTCCAGTATGATTCATCAGCATTCAATTTCCTCTCAAATGCAATGCCCTCTTTCCTAGGGTTTCTGTCCAGAATCTGCTTTTTGAGCACATCACAAAGGGCTTGATTCCCTTTGAGGCTTTTGTATATGTCTGTCACATACGATTCCTTCAACCCTGCATTTTCGTCAGTGTCATTTGTGGTTTCCTCAAGTGAGGAATTTGTAACCACACATAAAGTTGAAGAATTTATAGCAATAGAAGTATTTGAACTTTGAGGTGGAGAATTAGCAGATTCACGTTCGATGAATTTCAAGCATGGTGGAATGAATTCTTATTGAGCAAAACTGATCTGTTGAGCAAGCAAAGAATCATTTTCACTTTGAAAATCATCATGAGACGCCCTTAGTTTCTCAAGATCTTGCTTTTTTGAAGAAATTCATAAGAAAGCTTCTCATGATCAGCTAAGAGAGTGCCATGACATTCCTGAAGACTATCAAACTTAGATTGAAGACTTTAAACATCATTAGTCAGGGTTTGAGTCTGTTTCATTTCCTCATTCAACAGGTCATCGCTTCTGTCTAGCAGTTTTTGAAGCTTTTCAAGAGCATTTTGTTGCTTAGTGGCAATATTAGCAAGCTTGTATTAACTGGGTTTTTGATAGTCATCAGGTTCACAATCACTAGAGTCAGAAGAGGAAGTGTGTTTGGATACCTTGGAACCTTTTGCCATGAAGCAATAGGTGGGATCAAAGTCGTCGTTGCAGTCATTAGTGTTGTTAACGTTGTCATTTACTTCGAGGTCGAAGATGAACTTGCCGATGGATGTGGTAGCAAGGGCTAGGCTTGCCACACCAGACTCTGACTCCTCCTCGGATCCTTCCTCTTCATCACATTCTTCCTTAGAATCCATTTCCTTGCCAATAAGAGTCTGAGCCTTTCTGAAACTATTCTTCTTGTGCGATGAGGACTTTGATGATGAGAATTTTGAAGATTTCTTATTTTTCTTTGAGTCATCACGACTGTCATCCTTGTAGTTCTTCGTCTTTGATTTCTTCACCCAGCAAGGACAATCAGCAATGTAATTATCAGACTTCTTGCATTTATGACAGGTTCTTTTCTTGTAGTCCTCAGATGAAGATTGTGATTTCCTCATATCTCTTCTTGAAGATTTTCCGAACTTGCCTCGTCTCGAGAACTTCTGGAATTTCCTCACGAGCATAGCAAGTTCCTGACCAAGTTCTTCAGGGTCACCAAGACTACAATCAGATTCTTCTTCTTTAGATGAGGAAACAACCTTTGCCTTAAGCGCACGAGGTCTACCATAGCTTGGTCCATAGAGTTCTCTCTTCTGAGCTTGTTGGAATTAATGAGTATTGAGTCTCTCATGAATATCAACAGGATTTAGTAACTTGTACTCTCTTCATTCTTGAATCATCAGAACCAATGTATCGAATGAAGAATCAAGAGATCTCAGCAGTTTCTTCACCACCTCATGGTTAGTGATGTCTCTGGCTCTAAGAGCCTGTAGCTCACTGGAGATATCAGTGAGGCGATCGAAGGTTTGCTAACAGCTCTCATTATCGAGTCTTTTGAAGCGGTTCAATAGATTGCGAAGAACATCAACCCAAGAGTCACGTTGAGTAGATACTCCTTCATTGACCTTGGGAAGCCTGTCCCAGATAAGCTTTGCAGAACCCAACGCACTCACTCTGCCATAGTGACCTTTGCTCAGATGGCCACAGATGATATTCTTCACTTGAGAGTCGAGTTGCTTGAATCTCTTCACATTAGCAGCATTGATAGTTGGGGTGACAAAGGGAACACCATTTTCCACAACATGCCAGAGATCGTTGTCAATTGCTTCAAGGTGCATGCACATCTTGTTCTTCCAATAGGGATAGTCTGCCCCTTCAAAGGTAGGATAACCCGCAATAACCTTCATCATACCTGCAGTCAACATAACTAAAACTCCAGGTGGTTAAACCAAAATCACACAGAACAAGGGAGTAACTTGCTCTGATACCAATTGAAAGTGCGTTATATCGACTAAAGGGGGATGAATAGGCATTTTTTATGAATTTTTCACAAAGGAAATTCCTTGCGAGGAAATTGCTCAGTCACGAACGACGAGTAGTGGATTAAGTACTCAGGCGAGCATACAACACAGCAATAGCGTAGTCGTCATGATGAAATGAAACAGACAATTCACACAAGTAGCATGTTCAGGATATGCAGGTGAAGAACAAGCGAAGTGAAGAATTTCGGGTGAGGAAATTGTGAAAGTCTTCAGTAAAATTATTCAACTAGTAACGATCAATTTCATCAACACATAAATGAGGAAAAAAAGGGTTGAAGAAATAGAACCAGGTACTCGGTGAAGACAATGATTTGATGACTCAGTTCCAACTGGCGTGACAGTCACACATCTGGTTTGGAGCAGCTTGGTATTTAAACCAAAGGACACACGGTCCGAGGACACATAGTTCTTACCGTATTCTCCTTGAGCTAAGGACACATAGTATGAAAGGACGTGGATGTCGCCTACAAGGGGGGTGAATAGGCACTTTAAAATAATTACGGTTTAGGCTTGAACAAATGCGGAATAAAACTAACGTTTAATTTGTCAAGCACAAAAGCTACAACAACTAGGCTCACCTATGTGCACCAACAACTTATGCTAAGCAAGATAAACAACTAAGTGATAGCAAAATATATGACAATAAACAATATGGCTATCACAAAGTAAAGTGCATAAGTAAAGGGTTCGGGTAAGAGATAACCGAGGCACGCGGAGACGATGATGTATCCCGAAGTTCACACCCTTGCGGATGCTATTCTCCGTTGGAGCGGTGTGGAGGCACAATGCTCCGCAAGATGCCACTAAGGCCGCCGTAATCTCCTCACGCCCTCGCACAATGCAAGATGTCGTGATTCCACTAAGGGACCCTTGAGGGCGGTCACCGAACCCGTACAAATGGCAACCCTTGGGGGCGGTCACCGAACCCGTACACGTGACAACCCTTGGGGGCAGTTACCGGTACCCGTATAAATTGCTCGGGGCAATCTCCACAACCTAATTGGAGACCCCGACGCTTTCCCGGATCTTTACACCACAATGATTGAGCTCCAAGACACCACCAAGCTTCTAGGACGCCAAAGCATCCACGAAGAACAAACTCTAGGGTACTAAGTACCAAAAGGTAATAAGATTCTCAACTTGTCACTTCTACATATCACCATAGAGAACTCAAACCGATGCACCAAATGCAATGGCAAGGGCACACGAAGTGCCCAAATCCCACCAAAGCAACTAATGCTAGGGAGGAAAATGAGAGGAAGAATGAAGAAGAACACGAAGAACTCCAAGATCTAGACCCAATGGGTTCCCCTCACTTAGAGGAGAAAGTGAATGGTGGAAATGTGGATCTAGATCTCCTCTCTCTTTTCCCTCAAGAACTAGCAAGAATCATTGGAGGGATTGAAAGTTAGCAAGCTTGAAGAAGGTCAACAATGGGGGAAGAACACGAGCTAAAGAGATAAGGTTCAATGGGGAAGAAGACCCCCTTTTATAGGTGGGGAAAAATCCAACCGTTAAGCCTCACAGCCCGCACAAAGCGGTACTACCGCTCATGGAGGGGTACTACCGCTCGGTAGGTTCACCAACCATGCTGAGGCCAAAAAGTATGCAAAAAAGAGTCCAACGGAGCGGTACTACCTCTAGGGCGCGATAGTAAAAAAATCTACCGCTCTGGGTGTGATGCCCTCGATTTAATCGTACGCTAACCATACACGCAAATGCGTACGATCAAACCCAAGGACTCATGGGAAGATACCACAACACAACTCTAGACACAAATAAAAATAACATCAGCTTCATATTACAAGCCAGGGGCCTCGAGGGCTAGAATACGAAAGCTCGATAAACACACGAGTCAGCGGAAGCAACAAATATCTGAGTACAGACATAAAACATGGGGTGCCTTAGAGAAGGCTAGCACAAAAGATACAACGATCGAACGAGGCGAGGCCTCCTGCCGGGGAACCTCCTAACTACTCCTGATCATCAGCGGCCTCCACGTAGTAGTAGGCACCGTCGGGGTAGCAGTCGTCGGCGGCGGGGACCTCCATCTCCTGGACTCCATCATCTAGTCGCAGCAACGGATCAAGGGAACAAGGGGGGGGGGCAAAGCAGCGGTGAGTACTCATCCAAAGTACTCGCAAGTCTTACATCAGAACTATTCTAATTAGGGTTATAGGTGGTCTGACTGCAGCAATGCGAGAATAGAGAGAGAAGGCCAAGTCCTATCGAAGACTAGCATCTTCAGGGTCTTGCAGCAATAGACGAGAGTAGAACAGGGGTAACACATTAATAGTCATATTGTTGCAGCAAAATTAAAGTGAGGTCATGCCTAAAGATCCTCCCTCGACTCCCTGCGAGGAAGCAATCCCGAGGCAAACTAATTCTAGTTAAGTAACAATTGTAGTTGTAAAAGATCGGGGCACAACTCCAAGTCGTCCTGTAACCGTGGACACGGCTATCCGAATAGTTAATTTTCATCCCTCCAGGGGTGCACCACATGTCCCGTCACGCTCGATAACACTCTGGCCGGACATACTTTTCTGGGTCCTGCCCGGCCTCGGAATATCGACACGTCGCAGCCCCACCTAAGACTAATCAGAGAGGCCAGCCCGCCGGTCTAAATCCTAAGCACAAAGGGTTCATGGGCCCAGTTCCCCTTCACGCTCCTGCACGTGGCGTGGGCGGCCGACGCCAGTCCTAGCATCCCTTAATCACAAGCGCGATGCATCTCGGGACCACTCGGGCGCGCGCCGCTACATTGCTGGCATCTGAAAAGCTTCGGCTGATACCGCGACGCCGAGTACCCATAATTCTTCCCGCATAGCCGGTTAGTGCGAAAAGGTCTCCGACCAACCCAGATCAAATACCCAAATCCATTAGCATTTTAATTAGGCCAGCAACACAGTCTCACGGGAATCCACCCGTCTTACAACTAATCACCAATGATCCAAGTAACATGGTCGAATAACTGTGTGGTTGTAACATCGGGGGGAATCCGAGGTATCACCCTCGTTGGATTCCGAACGATGTACCCATCAAGGTGGGCTTAGAGGAATCACCCTCGGGGGTCCCACACTTGAGGGGTTGCACGACAGGGGCGTCATCGGGAATGGTGAAAGAGGAATCACCCTCGATAACCACGACCGACTAGCTATACTACAGAGATATCATCAGGAGTACTTAGCGAGGTGTCACCCTCGGTACCCGATAGTATCTCTGTAGCTCGTACAACAAAGGGGGTGAATGTGCTGTGTCGGGTCTGGCTCGTCGATCAGAGATCGAGATTGAAAAACAAGCGGGGCAACTGAACTACGGGGTCAGAGGGGATGACTGCTCCACCTATACTAAGCATATTTAAAGTACATGACTGAAAGTAGCAGTTCATCAAAAATAGGCTATGCATCAGATATAGCAGCTAACTACAACAGTAGCAAAATACTAATGCAAGCAGTAGGAAGTAAGATATAGGCGATATAGGAATGATCAAGGGGAGTTTGCTTGCCTTGCTGCTCTGCGGCAAAGGACTGATCGGCAGGGTCGTAGATGTACCCGGCAGCAGCGTCAGTCTCGGGGTCTACCGGTAAGAAGAGGGGGAAGAAACAATAAATAATAGCACCGATGCAACACAAAGCACGACATGGAAAGATGCAGGCTAGACATGAGCTAACGCAGCAGCATCCGTCATAGACGGGTCGGAAGAATACCTGACGATATTTTCCGGGTCTCGGGCTACTACCGGTTATACTGGAAACGATGGAAAAGTTCCATGTTTGCTATGCTAGGGACGCGTGATAGAAGAACGGGGCATGTATCCGGGTTCGTCTCGTTTTGCTGATCAACTTTCATGTTGAAAATAATTTGATCTGACTTACGGATTATTTTATAATAATTTTCAAAGTTTTATTAATTATTTAGGAATTAAAAACAGATTTAGCTATTTTAATAAAATCCCATTATGACATCATCGCGATGTCATGCTGACATCAACATTTGACTAGTCAACTGACCAGCGGGTCCCGAACGTCATAGGCACAAGTTTTTATTAAGATTAATTATTATTTAATCAGGTTAATTTAGTGGGGGGCCCGCGTGTCATTCTCTCATTAGGTTAATTAATTATTCTAATTTATTAATTTAACTAATATATCTATTTAACTAATTCATTAACTCATTAATTAATTATTATATCTATTTATTTATTTATTTAATAAAAACATATATTTCTATTATTTATATTTTAATTTCCATTTTCTTCAAAGCGAGTGTGGGGCCTCCGTGTAAGTGGGTGTGGAGGTATGGCCCCACCGGTAAGTGACATAGGCCATATACTCGATTTTTTTCCAAAGATATAAATATGCAAATATCGTATTCCTCCAATATCTATATACGCAATACATACATAAATACGGGTATCAAATACATACATACATACATACGGAATACAACATTTGTTTTTTTATTTCTCTCAAAACTCTCATCTCCCTCTCTTTGTTAACAAATAAACAGAGAGGTTCTTTGCTAACTCCACCTAGAAGAACCAAAAGTTCAATCCTTCCTACCGGAGTCTACCGTCGACGGATCGAGGCCTCGTTTGCCGGAACGGAACCGGGGCGGCGAGGAGAACGACATGGTGGGAGGAGCCCGAGGAGGGGCTCACCGACGGTGACGAGACGGCCCGATGAAGCCGGAGTTCGCACGAAGGTGAAGGTGACGACGGTGACGCGGTTCCGGTGAAGACGGGCGTGCCGGCGAGGAGGAGCCGGCCGGAGGTTCGCCGAGAGGGGCCCCGGTGAGGAGGGGCCCCCGGAGATGGAGCCGGCCGGAGTGGGTGAGGCCGGCAAGAGGGACCTCGAGGAGGCCGGGGCCCCTGCCAACGGGGTGGAGGCCGAGGGGGGCGGCTCGCCGGCGGGAAGGAGGAGGCCGTGGGGGGGGGGGGGGCTCGCCGGCGGGAAGGAGAGGGGACCGACGGGGGGGCTGGTGCCGGCGGGGTGACCAAGGGGCCTCGGCCGGCGGGGGATCTGGGGGCCGCCGGCGGGAGGGGGAGGAGGTGGAGAGGAGGGGCACGGGCGAGAGGGAGAGAGGCGACAGGGGCCGTCGACGGGAGGCAGGGGGCCGACGGGAGGGGAGCCGAGGTGGGAGGCGAGGTGGGGAGGGATCTGGAGGGGTGGGGGCTCTCGTGGGGGGAGGGAGTTACGGGACGTGGGAGTGTGGGGGTCTCGGTGGGGTGGGGTCTGTCGTGGGGGGGGAAGGGAGACCGAGAGGGAGCGTGGGGGGGGGCGGCGCTAAGGGGAGGGAGAGGGAGCGAGCCAGGGGCTCCCTCGCCAGGGGGGCGCTAGGGTTTGGCCGGTTGGGCCTCTTGGCCCAGCCAGGCCACGGGGTGGGGGTTGCTTTTTTTTCTTTGTTCTTTTGTTTTGATTTGTTTTATTTTGCCTTTTTTATTATTTCTTTCTTTCATTATTTATTTTACTATTTGATTTTTCATTTTAAATACTTTCTTTTATTATACTTTCTTTTACAATTTATTATACATACTTTTAATTCTTTCTTTCATATACATATTCTTTTAATATTTGTAATGAACTTATAAAGTACTTTTTCTTTTGTTTTCAAATTTTTGGATCCGGACAGACTCGAATCAACGCGGGTCTGAGATGGGAATTTGATGACGTGGCATCATTAGCGGTTGATCACTATAGCTTAATTACAATAATCACTGTAGCAAAAGTCGAGGATGTCACAATTCTCCCCTACTAACAAGAATTCTCGTCCCGAGAATTAAGAGGTAGAAGGAAAGAGCCCGGGGTATTCATCACGAAGATGATCCTCGCGTTCCCAAGTGGCTTCATCTTCACAGTGATTTGACCACTACACCTTAAGGAACTTGGTGACCTTGCGACGAGTCTTACGTTCAGCTTGGTCGAGAATGCGGACCGGATGCTCTTTATAAGAGAGGTCTTGTTGTAGTTCAAGCATATCGTGATCCACTGCTCGAATAGGGTCCTTGAAGCAGCGACGGAGCTGAGAAACATGGAAGACATCGTGAACCTGAGAAAGGTTCGCCAGCAGTTCCAATTGATAAGCCACTCTTCCACGCCTTTCGAGAACAGCGAAAGGACCAATATAACGAGGAGCTAACTTGCCCTTGATTCCGAAACGGTGTGCACCTCTCATTGGTGTGACACGAAGATAAGCCTTTTCGCCAGGTTCATAGACCATATCTTGATGATGACGGTCATACTGACTCTTCTGACGAGACTGAGCAGCCTTCAGATTCTCATGAATAATGCGGACTTGATCTTCGGCATGTTGAATAATATCCGGACCGAAGAGTGATCGTTCCCCAGTTTCTGACCAATTCAGAGGAGTTCGACACCCTCGCCCATACAATACTTCGAAAGGGGCCATCTTCAGACTAGCTTGATAGCTATTGATGTAAGAGAACTCAGCATACGGGAGAGATTCCTCCCATTTCTTACCGAAAGAAATGACACAAGCTCGAAGCATGTCCTCGAGAATTTGGTTGACTCGTTCAACTTGTCCCTGGGATTGAGGATGAAATGCAGTGCTGAAGGACAGATGAGTCCCCATAGCCTTCTGAAAACTTTCCCAGAATTTTGAAGTGAACAAGCTGCCACGGTCCAAACTGATTACCAACGGAATACCGTGAAGTGAAACAACTCTTGACATATAAAGATCTGCCAGCTGACTAGCATTAATCGTTTCTTTGACGGCTAGGAAATGTGCAACTTTGGACAGTCGATCAATGACGACAAGAATAGCATCATTACCTTTCTGAGATATGGGAAAACCAGTGACGAAGTCCATTTCAACATGGTCCCATTTCCACTCGGGAATAGAGATAGGTTGTAGAGTTCCAGCAGGCTTTTGGTGTTCTGCTTTGATACGCCGGCATATATCACATTCTGCCACATAGCGTGCAATGTCTTGTTTCATATTGGGCCACCAGAATCTTTGCCGGATGTCTTGGTACATCTTGGTACTACCCGGGTGAATAGACAACGGTTTGTCATGAGCTTCTTCCATCACCTTCCCAGTCATCCTGAGATTTTCCTTCTTATTTGGGACGAATAGGCGACCCTTGAAATACAAGGCGCCACCTTCATCAATAGTGAAAAAGGAGGGTTTACCCTTCGCAATATAGCTCTTAATTCTGTCGACATCATCGTCAAAGTCCTACAGATTCTTTATGGAGCTCACAAGATCTGGTTCAACCACTAGGTTACTAAGGGAACCCTGATTAACAACACGAAGGTTCATCTTTTGACAATCTTCAGGAGGGGGAACAAGGTAACCCTGAGGAACAATGTGGAGGTTCAGCTTACGGAACTCCTCTTGCAGACGATCGTGAACCTGATGAACTTGGAGGTGGTTGCAGTATGACTTGCGACTTAAGGCATCAGCCATTACATTAGCCTTGCCAGGGGTATAAGATATACTACAGTCAAAATCTGCTATACGCTCCATCCATCTTTGTTGACGCAGATTCAGCTCCGGTTGAGTGAACAAGTACTTCAGACTTTGATGGTCGGTGTAGATTTCACAGCGATTACCGACAAGGTATTGTCGCCATTCCTTCAATGCATGAATGACTGCGGCAAGCTCGAGATCATGAACTGGGTAGTTCTCTTCATGAGCACGCAGTTGACGTGAAGCATAAGCGATCACCTTGCGATCCTGCATTAGGACACAACCTATTCCTTGACGAGAAGCATCACAGTATATGACGAAATCCCTTTTCGTATCTGGAGGAGCAAGTACTGGAGCGGACGTCAGTTTGTCCTTGAGTGCGTGGAAACTTTCCTGACATTTACCAGTCCATTCATACTTAACACCTTTGTGAAGCAGGTTGGTTAAGGGCTTCGCAATCTTGGAGAAGTTCTCGATGAATCGACGGCAATAGCTGGCGAGTCCGAGAAAACTTCTGACTTGCTTGACATTCTTCGGGGGAGTCCAGTCAAGAATAGCTTGAATTCGTTCGGGGTTGACCGCAATACCATCCTTGGAAATCACATGACCAAGGTAAGTCACTTCGTCTAGCCAAAACTCACATTTGGAATACTTCGCATAGAGTTTATGCTCCCGAGGCTTATCCAGTACAAGACGAAGATGTTCAGCATGCTCTTCTTTGTTCTTCGAAAATACTAGAATATCATCTAGATATACCACGACAAATTTGTCGAGGTAGTCCATGAATATATAATTCATCAGTCGAGAGAAGGTTGCCGGTGCATTGGTTAAGCCGAAGGACATGACGGTGTACTCGTATGATCCATATCGGGTAACAAAGGCGGTCTTTGGAATATCCTCCTTCCGAACACGGATCTGGTGGTATCCCAATCTCAAGTCGAGCTTAGAGAAAACGGTGGAACCAGCAAGTTGATCATACAAATCATTTATCCGAGGGAGAGGATATTTGTTTTGAATAGTGGCCTCGTTGATAGGACGATAGTCTTGGACCAATCGATTTGTCCCATCCTTCTTCTTAACAAAGAGAGAAGGTGCTCCCCAAGCAGAGGAACTCGGACGGATGAAACCCAGACGGAGCGAGTTGTCAATTTCTTGTTTAAGTTCAAGGAGTTCATGTGGTGGCATTTTATAAGGACGCTTGGCAATAGGAGTGGTACCGGGTACCAAGTCAATGACAAACTCGACAGCTCGAGCAGGGGGAATTCCCGAAAGTTCTTCTGGAAAGACATCTTGGAATTCTCGGACCACTGGAATGTTTTCAATCCCTTCAAGAGGCGACGCATTTAATGCACTCAAAGCATACAGCCGTGCCTCAGCATTACGGACGAGATGCGCATGGTAGCTTATTACTTCATCTGAAGGGTGTAGGAGGTGGACGGTCTTGGTGGCACAAACGATCGATGTCGTATGAGCTTTCAACCAGTCCATCCCCAATATGAGATCAATGTTGGATGACTTTAGTAGGATGGGGTTGGTAAGGAATTCTAATCCTTCAATTTCAACTGGAACATGGGGGCAAACCACAGAGGTTCGGCATTCGCCCCCAGGGGTGTTTACCACTATCGGGATGTTCATCTCTTCGCTCCTAATGTCATGCATGTATGCAAAATTTTCCGACATAAAGGAATGCGATGCTCCTGTATCAAACAATACAGAAGCAGGTACTGAGTTAACGAGAAGTGTACCCATCACGGTAGCAGGCTGGTCTTGAGCTTGACCCATATCAATGTTGTTGGCCTGACCACGAACATAAGCAGGATTAGTGTTGAAGTTGCGGTTCTGGTTGTTGCCACTGCCAGTTGCGGGAAGTGCCAGCTGATTCGGATTCTGCCTGCAGTCTCTAGCACGGTGACCTGGACGGCCACACTTGAAGCATAGCCCGTCCTCAGGACGGGAAGGAGGAACTCGAGGCGGTGGAGCTGGAAGCCTCGGCTGCCTAGGTGGTGGAGGAGGCAGGCGAGGTGCCGCATAGGACGGCCTCGGAGTAGGAGCATGTGCATGGTACATGTTGTTGGGAATCCAGATCTTCCGCTTCTGTGCAGATGAGCCCGAAGATGAGCCCATGTCACGGTTGCGCTTGCTGCTATCTTTGTATTCCTGCAGACCGGTCTCAACCTGAATAGCCTTGTTTACCAAGGTGGCGAAATCAGCATAGTCCTGAACGAGGAGTGTCAGCTTGATATCAGGGTGGAGGCCTTCACGGAACTTCTCCTGCCTGCGTGCATCAATCGCAATGTCTTCTTCAGCATAGCGAGATAACTCCAGAAATTCCCGCTGATAAGCATCCACAGTCTTGTTGCCCTGGACCAAGTTGTGGAACTCACGCTTCTTCCGGTCCATCATTCCCTCGGGAATGTATCGAGCACGGAAAGCAGCCTTGAACTCTGCCCAAGTGATGATAGTTCCATCGGGCTGAGAGCGCCTGTGACTGTCCCACCATTGAGCAGCGGGACCCTTCAGAAAGTAGGCGGCAAAGTTGACATAGCTCGCCAGGGGCACATTGGCAGACTCCAGCTCATAGGAAATGTCACGGAGCTAGTCATCAGCATCTAGAGGCTGAGTTGAGCTGCGGTAGATCGCAGGGTTGAGACGGCAGAAGTCTTGCAGTGTCACGCCTTGTGGTTGGTTCATGTTCGGCCTTTGGAACTGATCCATGAGCCCTTGCATAAATTGGTGGTTCAGCTCAAACTGTTGGATCATCCCCGCCATATACTCAGGAGGCGGGGGTGGTGCATCGTTGGCAGGGCCACGCGGGCGGCCAGCTGGTCTAACCATCCTGTTAAATATTTAGCAGGGGTAGTTTAGCTTAAAGTAATTGCAAAGGCATCGCACGCATTCATGAAGTAATTAAGCATAATGAAAGGGAAATGCGATAGATACTCCATAGTAGTTGAGTTCGACATACAGACCCATACATAAGTTCGATTACAGACTAACGATTACAAATTCGAAATTTGGCGATAGCCCGGACGCATTTGACGATACCCTGGACTCACTAGGCGGCGCGCAGGCACGCGGTGGAAGAGTACCACAACGAGATGTAGCGATAAGGCTACATCAACGTCGGAGAGGACGATCGAATCCTGGTAGCTGGCGGTGATAGAAGGTAGGGACAGGACCCTGTGTCCCGTTGTGACTCTGGTGAGGGTACCGCATCCAATCGAGCAGCTGAGGTCCAAGTGCAGGGGTTCTACCCCCAACATCAGTCCACTCGAGAGCTGATGGTAGCTCTGTCCTGCTCGGCTCGCGGATGCGCATAGGGGGAACCCTCGGACAGTGTGATGGCTGCAGCTCTGTCAACACGTCGTAAAGGCGAGCGCGCGTAGCATACAGCTCCACAGTCAGAGCTCGGAAAGCACGATCCATTGTCTCAGTGTACTGCACCAGAACCCGCGCGTCGTAGCGACGCGTCACGTAGGGGGCGCAGACAGCGACGTAGGAACGGTCGCTGCGCTCCCGAACGTCAGAAGCGTAGGCAGTGAGATCAGATCCAGTCTCATCCCCAGCAGGAGCATGCGGGATGTATCTGAAAGGGCTCTCCTCCAGGTGAGGGTACGCTCCACGGAGACGGGTGATGGCGATGTAGGCCGCATCATGGACGGCCATCTCGACCGACACTCCAATACCACAGAACACATGGCGCTCGAGGGTCTCGCCGCCCCTCTGGTCGAAGATGCGAACCTCAGCATGGTACTGGTACTGGTTATACTCGCGGAAATCCTCGAACACAGTGTACTCGGGGTACCAGCGATATCCCAGCCTGGTCAGGAGATCGACCAAAATGGCCGGGAACCCAGTCGTCTCGGTGGCCTGTGTCAGGCGCACGTGCTGTCTTGCGGGACGCATCTGAAAATAAGATTGACGGATGTCAATGACAGTGTGTGTAATACATATTCAGGAGAAAGAGTAGATAGTCCAGCGCTCCGGATCGATGTGATTCGAGAACCTAATGTTAGAGTTAGTAAAATCTTTGACCCGAAAGAGAGGAGAAAGTAGAGCCCAGGGTATAGGAAAGGAGTAAAAGATACTAATACCACCCAATTGAGATGTGGGCCCGTAAGCCACAACATCAGTGTTAGTAAAGTTTTTCAAACACTAGACTCAACTTCGGCCAAGGAGTTGGAAAGGGGGCTACCTACAGGCAGTTGGCTCTGATACCAACTTGTGACGCCCTCAGCTTAATCGTACGCTAACCATACACGCAAATGTGTACGATCAAACCCAAGGACTCACGGGAAGATACCACAACACAACTCTAGACACAAATAAAAATAACATCAGCTTCATATTACAAGCCAGGGGCCTCGAGGGCTAGAATACGAAAGCTCGATAAACACACGAGTCAGCGGAAGCAACAAATATTGAGTACAGACATAAAACATGGGGTGCCTTAGAGAAGGCTAGCACAAAAGATACGACGATCGAACGAGGCGAGGCCTCCTGCCTGGGAACCTCCTAACTACTCCTGATCATCATTGGCCTCCACGTAGTAGTAGGCACCGTCGGGGTAGCAGTCGTCGGCGGCGGGGACCTCCATCTCCTGGACTCCATCATCTGGTCGCAGCAACGGATCAAGGGAACAAGGGGGGGCAAAGCAGCGGTGAGTACTCATCCAAAGTACTCGCAAGTCTTACATCAGAACTATTCTAATTAGGGTTATAGGTGGTCTGACTGCAGCAATGCGAGAATAGAGAGAGAAGGCCAAGTCCTATCGAAGACTAGCATCTTCAGGGTCTTGCAGCAATAGACGAGAGTAGAACAGGGGTAACACATTAATAGTCATATTGTTGCAGCAAAATTAAAGTGAGGTCACGCCTAAAGATCCTCCCTCGACTCCCTGCGAGGAAGCAATCCCGAGGCAAACTAATTCCAGTTAAGTAACAATTGTACTTGTAAAAGATCGGAGCACAACTCCAAGTCGTCCTGTAACCGTGGACACGGCTATCCGAATAGTTAATTTTCATCCCTACAGGGGTGCACCACATGTCCCGTCACGCTCGATAACACTCTGGCCGGACATACTTTTCTGGGTCCTGCCCGGCCTCGGAATATCGACACGTCGTAGCCCCACCTAAGACTAATCAGAGAGGCCAGCCCGCCGGTCTAACTCCTAAGCACAAAGGGTTCGTGGGCCCAGTTCCCCTTCACGCTCCTACACGTGGCGTGGGCGGCCGATGTCAGTCCTAGCATCCCTTAATCACAAGCGTGATGCATCACGGGACCACTCGGGCGCGCGCCGCTACATTGCTGGCATCTGAAAAGCTTCGGCTGATACCGCGACGCCGAGTACCCATAATTCTTCCCGCATAGCCGGTTAGTGCGAAAAGGTCTCCGACCAACCCAGATCAAATACCCAAATCCATTAGCATTTTAATTAGGCCAGCAACACAGTCTCACGGGAATCCACCCTTCTTACAACTAATCACCAATGATCCCAGTAACATGGTCGAGTAACTGTGTGGTTGTAACATCGGGGGGAATCCGAGGTATCACCCTCGTTGGATTCCGAACGATGTACCCGTCAAGGTGGGCTTAGAGGAATCACCCTCGGGGGTCCCACACTTGAGGGCTTGCACGACAGGGGCGTCATCGGGAATGGTGAAAGAGGAATCACCCTCGATAACCACGACCGACTAGCTATACTACAGAGATATCATCAGGAGTACTTAGCGAGGTGTCACCCTCGGTACCCGATAGTATCTCTGTAGCTCGTACAACAAAGGGGGTGAATGTGCTGTGTCGGGTCTGGCTCGTCGATCAGAGATCGAGATTGAAAAACAAGCGGGGCAACTGAACTACGGGGTCAGAGGGGATGACTGCTCCACCTATACTAAGCATATTTAAAGTACATGACTGAAAGTAGCAGTTCATCAAAAATAGGCTATGCATCAGATATAGGAGCTAACTACAAAAGTAGCAAAATACTAATGCAAGCAGTAGGAAGTAAGATATAGGCGATATAAGAATGATCAAGGGGAGTTTGCTTGCCTTGCTGCTCTGCGGCAAAGTCTGATCGGCAGGGTCGTAGATGTACCCGGCAGCAGCGTCAGTCTCGGTGTCTACCGGTAAGAAGAGGGGGAAGAAACAATAAATAATAGCACCGATGCAACACAAAGCACGACATGGAAAGATGCAGGCTAGACATGAGCTAACGCAGCAACATCCGTCATAGACGGGTCGGAAGAATACCTGACGATATTTTCCAGGTCTCGGGCTACTACCGGTTATACTGGAAACGATGGAAAAGTTCCATGTTTGCTATGCTAGGGACGCGTGACAGACAAACGGGGCGTGTATCCGGGTTCGTCTCGTTTTGCTGATCAACTTTCATGTTGAAAATAATTTGATCTAACTTACGGATTATTATAATTTTCAAAGTTTTATTAATTATTTAGGATTTAAAAACAAATTTAGCTATTTTAATAAAATCCCATTATGACATCATCGCGATGTCATGCTGACATCAACATTTGACTGGTCAACTGACCAGCGGGTCCCGAACGTCATAGGCACAAGTTTTTATTAAGATTAATTATTATTTAATCAGGTTAATTTAGTGAGGGACCCGCGTGTCATTCTCTTATTAGGTTAATTAATTATTCTAATGTATTAATTTAACTAATATATCTATTTAACTAATTCATTAACTCATTAATTAATTATTATATCTATTTATTTATTTATTTAATAAAAACATATATTTCTATTATTTATATTTTAATTTCCATTTTCTTCAAAGCGAGTGTGGGGCCTCCCTGTAAGTGGGTGTGGAGGTATGGCCCCACCGGTAAGTGACATAGGCCATATACTCTATTTTTTTCCAAAGATACAAACATGCAAATATCGTATTCCTCCAATATCTATATACGCAATACATACATAAATACGGGTATCAAATACATACATACATACGGAATACAACATTTGTTTTTTTTATTTCTCTCAAAACTCTCATCTCCCTCTCTCTGTTAACAAATAAACACAGAGGTTCTTTGCTAACTCCACCTAGAAGAACCAAAAGTTCAATCCTTCCTACCGGAGTCTACCGTCGACGGATCGAGGCCTCGTTTGCCGGAACGGAACCGGGGCGGCGAGGAGAACGACATGGTGGGAGGAGCCCGAGGAGGGGCTCACCGACGGTGACGAGACGACCCGATGAAGCCGGAGTTCGCACGAAGGTGAAGGTGACGACGGTGACGCGGTTCCGGTGAAGACGGGCGTGCCGGCGAGGAGGAGCCGGCCGGAGGTTCGCCGAGAGAGGCCCCGGTGAGGAGGGGCCCCCGGAGATGGAGCCGGCCGGAGTGGGTGAGGCCGGCAAGAGGGACCTCGAGGAGGCCGGGGCCCCTGCCGGCGGGGTGGAGGCCGAGGGGGGGCGGCTCGCCGGCGGGAACGAGGAGGCTGTGGGGGGGGCTCGCTGGCGGGAAGGAGAGGGGACCGACGGGGGGGCTGGTGCCGGCGGGGTGACCAAGGGGCCTCGGACGGCGGGGGATCTGGGGGCCGCCGGCGGGAGGGGGAGGAGGTGGAGAGGAGGGGCACGGGCGAGAGGGAGAGAGGCGGCAGGGGCCGCCGGCGGGAGGCAGGGAGCCGACGGGAGGGGAGCCGAGGTGGGAGGCGAGGTGGGGAGGGATCTGGAGGGGTGAGGGCTCTCATGGGGGGAGGGAGTTACGGGACGTGGGAGTGTGGGGGTCTCGGTGGGGTGGGGTCTGTCGTGGGGGGGGGGAAGGGAGACCGAGAGGGAGCGTGGGGGGGTGGCGGCGCTAAGGGGAGGGAGAGGGAGCGAGCCAGGGGCTCCCTCGCCAGGGGGCGCTAGGGTTTGGCCGGTTGGGCCTCTTGGCCCAGCCAGGCCACGGGGTGGGGGTTGCTTTTTTTTTCTTTGTTGTTTTGTTTTGATTTGTTTTATTTTGCCTTTTTTATTATTTCTTTCTTTCATTATTTATTTTACTATTTGATTTTTCTTTTTAAATAATTTCTTTTATTATACTTTCTTTTACAATTTATTATACATACTTTTAATTCTTTCTTTCATATACATATTCTTTTAATATTTGTAATGAACTTATAAAGTACTTTTTCTTTTGTTTTCAATTTTTTGGATCCGGACAGACTCGAATCAACGCGGGTGTGAGATGGGAATTCGATGACGTGGCATCATTAGCGGTTGATCACTGTAGCTTAATTACAATAATCACCGTAGCAAAAGTCGAGGATGTCACACTGGGGGCGGTACTACCGCTACACGAGCGGTACTACCGCTGCACCAGGAGCGGTACTACCACTGAATACTGAAACTGCTGTAACTTTCGCATACGGACTCCGAATTCAACGAAACCAAGTTTGTAGGAAAGCTAACGACATGGGCTAACACAATCTTTATAGAAATATCAGTAAGAAGCAAGTGAGAGAAGTCCCATAAGAAAATGGTGAGAACCCTTCTTCGAATAAGACCGGTAAAAACTCCCAACATCGAAAACATCATAGAAAATGCATATGGACTCCGTTTTCGATGAACTCGAGCTTGTCATGAAGATGAACATAAGCTATAAAAATCACAAATAGAAACACCAAACAAGAACCAAGAAGTATGATGCAAGGATGCAAATGGTTTGAGCTCTCAACAAATGATACGATCAAGCTACTCACTTGAGAGCCCCCCTTGACAGTACGACAATCTATCCTAAAACAAAAAACCTATCAAGGGCAAACCTATACCTTGCACCTCGTCCCCTTGAGCTAGATGACGATGATCTTGGCTTCCTCGGGATGGACCACCTTTCTTGATTGCGTTGGATTGATGAAGAGTAGTTGATTGCTCCCCCATACACACTATGGGTGAGCCGCTCTTCGGCATATCTTCACAAGTCCATTGCCACCATAATGGACGACAAGCATCAAGCTTGATATATTCGTGTTGATCCACTTGAACTTGCACACCGCAATCTTGATGACGATCACCACTTGACGTCATCCTTCATGGGTTGTATGAGATCTTCCTTTTGACGCAACCCATGGAAGCACACCTAACCCCCACATAGAACTCTCACAAAGACCATGGGTTAGTACACAAACACGTAATGGACAATGCTTACCATACCATGGGATCACTTGATCCCTCTCGGTACATCGTGTACGCTTTGTGTGTTGATCATCTTGATTTACTCTTTGTCTGAGATCTTGATCAACCTTGTGTCTCTATGACCATTCTTTGGATAATACCTTGAATACCATCTTGGTCATCATATAAACTCCTTGAACCCAACATATGGACTTCAAGAAGTTCCTATGGACAAATCCTATAAATATAACTTAAGGCAACCATTAGTCCATAGGAATTGTCATCAATTACCAAAACCACATATGGATATATATGCTCTAACAATCTCCCCCATTTTGGTAATTGATGACAACCACTTCAAGAGAGTTTATATAAGGAAATAAGCATAACCAAGCGCACACATACAAAGCAATAATGCATGCGTGCAAGATGTAAATGCTTACGCAATAAAAGCAAAACCCTCTAAACATATCCAAAGTAAACTCTCTAAACTTATCCCCCATTGGCATCGATTGCCAAAATGGACGAAAAGTTTAGGAAGCCAATATAGTAGGTGGTCCTCCAGAAAGTGTGTACTTCTCAGCAAATGAGTGCAAAGAAATACACAAATACAATGATAAGTAGTTGGAGGAAACAAACTATATTGAGGACCCAAAGATTCCAAATAAAAGGATCGTATGCCACAAAGACATACAAAAAATAGAGGCAAACAATCAAAAGATACCAGATGGAACAAACAATCATATGGTCCTTGGGACCACATGAATAAAAGATATTATGATAAAGGCAACAGAGTGTTTCATCAAAACTAGAGAAGCTCCCCATGATTTGTGCACCAATACGAGATTTTTGTATTTGATACAAGTACACAAAATAGGATCGTTGCTCCCCCAAAATTAATAAAAACACACAACGAGTGCAAGAAGATGGGTGAGACAATAAGCATACCACTTGCACAAACCAAATGGTTGAGCAACATGTAAAAGAAGCAACTTAAGAATAGGCTCAACCAAAATAATGTGTGTCAGTCATGGCAAAGCACTTGAGAAGACTAAGATAAGGATGAGCATTACTCATCAACATAGTCTTGATGAAATGAGAAACAAAGTGCAAGACATATCATTCCCACACACACATACTAGAAAATGGGTTCACAAACTTACTAATAAACAAAATAAGAACCAACGCTTGTCACAACCCATGGTGAAGATAGGAAATAAGAACCTTGTCAAGAGGAGGGATATCAATCGAAATGGCAAAACCCTCATCAAGACAAGCATGAGGAAAAATAATCTACGCGGCCAAAGAGTGCATCAAGATGCAGGAAAATAAGATATGCACTCAAGACAAATCCTTTCACGAAGCCACCAAAACTGAAAAAGGAAATGCAACGGTGGACGTGAAAGAAAAGAGGATATCAATTAGAGATGTAACTTCTCTCATGTGTAAAAGATTCTAAGTAGAAGACAATCATGATGATATATATCCATAAAGAAGGATGTACACACGAAATGGTTACAAGAAGGAACAAACAAGATATCCAAAAGGAAGTCCTAAATATATCAATAAGATCTTTGCTTGGAAGCATATCACATGGCCTAATATTTTCTTATTGTACAATATGAACTTCCAACATACGAACATCAAAGACATCCCAACAAGCAATAAGACAACATCGTTCTGATGCTTTGAGAAAGGAAACAAGTACTACAAGAACAAATCAAGAGATTCATGCCATGATGCAACTTGGAAAAGAAAAAACAGGTTTGGGCCTTTGCAAAAAATGAATGCATGAAGTAGATACTTGTTACCGAGAAAACATTGGATTGATGTAGTAGATAGTTGTTCGTTGATCATCCTAACTTGGCTCCAATAATCGCATGGTCTCAACACCTTCCTTATAGGTGAGCCGAGCATCCAACGCATCTTCAATTGTTCCTGGAACAACAAAACAAACAAAATGGTGCCCAAGCTCATTGGGACCAAAGAGTTAGAAAACCAACAATACATAGGACAAACTCCACATACATATGTGCACATAGATATGAATTTGAATTTCATGCACACTTTAGCCAATTTATGACAAGGTGGAGTTTCCCCTATATATTGGGTCAAAGAAATAAAGCAAGCAAAAGAAGCTATATATGGTAAATATGTATGCTCAAGGCTTTCAAGAATCAACTCAACACAAAGTTGATAATACACCAAAAGACAAGGTATCAAGTGATAATAAGATACCAAACGAAAAACCATAACTTGAAGGATATCAATTAGAAGATACCTCAAGGAATGAGATATCCATTGACACATGCCAAATAAAAGGAAACAAGATACCAATTGAAGGAAAACAAACACGAGGTATCTAGTTTCCAAAAGAGAGCTAGGTTCCAACAAACCAAACCCTCGACAAATTTTCATGATGGCACAAAGCATCATAAAGAGCAAGACTTGCCTCCCATCAACACACACTTGATGGGGATCAAAAGATTTTATGATGGGCGAATAAAGAGAGTGTTCTAAAGAAAATAGGATAGCTCCCCCAAGGGATGTGCATTATATAGAATTTGCATTTAAATACAAAATGCACAAGATGGGATCATCACTTTCTCTATATCTATAAAAACACTAGACATGTTAAAATATATCCACAAGAGGCAAGGAAGACAAACGAAACACAAAATCCAATGTAAAGACGATTAGCAATTCCTACCACATGATGGGAATACCAATTGTCAAGGACAAGAAGTATTTTGGAAATGATACTCACTGGTAGATCGCAAATATATCCACGATCATCTTTACCCATAAAACGCAAGCAAATGACACTTGTAGAGCAAACATGCCACCTAGGAACAAGATAATTTACAATATCAACACTAAGTGGCAATACCTCAAATGTACACATTCTCTAGGCTTGTAATATGCACATAGCATATTACTCCCCCATAATGTGATAACCCAACAATATTAACAAGTGGAAAATTAAAACCAACAAGAGATAATTAATGGACCATATAGAATTTGAATTTCTCATGAGTAAGACATACCACATAGAAACTAGATAATCTTTAAATATCAATCCTAAGTGGTATTTCCCATGTATACACATTTATAGGATTGTGAGGTGTGCAAAGCACATCACTCCCCCCACAATGGGATAATCCATTAGTCTCTCACAAGAGCCAACAAAGATACAAACAAGATGCAAAAAAGGCTCAATACAAGACTCACATGTACATGATATGCAAACCAACATACACAAACTCGATTATTCAACATAAGCAAGTTGGAAGCCACATGTACAAACACATGCAAGGTACAAAACCACAACATGCAAAGGGGCAAGCAACTAACAATGTAAACAGTTTATTAAGTACAAGTTACCGTAAGGAGGCACATTGGATATAAGATAGAAACTCGATAATCCAAATGACTTGGCTTGAGAAAATATGAATGATGAAGACCCCTTAATTCTTCATTATGTATCCAAGTCTCCAATGTCCTCCACAAACACCTATTGATCAAGTTTGAGCTTGTTGGTCCCCAACCACGTTGGGTCCTAAGAGGTTAGTCACAATAGGCTTGGCAACCCAAAATGGTGCTTTTCTTGACACCACTTTGAGTACCAACAAACTTGGCAAACACATTGCCAACCTTATCCTTCCCAAGAGAATAGATATCATCAATAATGATTGGGCTGGATAAATTACCTATCGTGCAAGAAGAAGCGAAGTGACCCTTCTCACGACATAAGTAGCAACATCTACCCTTTAATTTCTTCCCTATTGATTTCTCAACATGAGGAGTGTTGACTTGGGTCTTCTTGGGAAGGGCCTTTCTTTAACTTGTAGTTGAGTATGTGAGTGCACTTGTGGCCTCTTCCCTTGTTGCTTGTGACTTTGGGGCTTCTTCTTTAGTGGGCAAGATCTAACATGGTGCCCTTCAATTTTGCACTTGAAGCAAATAATCTTGGCCGAATTCTTGACTTGTTCTTGGCCCTTCTTCTTGAAGCTTTTGGACTTATTCTTCTTGTTGGAGTTGAATCCAAGTCCATTTTTATCATTCGGGGATTTTTGTCCACACAAGACATTGTTGAGTGTGGACATCCCTTCATGACTCTTCTCCAAGTCTTTCTTCAAAGAAGTGACTTGGGCCTTGAGCTCTTCGATTTCCTCTACATGGTTAGTATCAACACAAGTACTAGAGGAAGTATAAGCTTCAACGTTAGAGCAACAAGGCAAGGAGAGTAATTCATCACAAGTGGTAGAAACATTATGAGTAAAAGAATTATGAGGACTAGCACATGGCAATATAGAATTTTGACTGGAAGTAGTGCCATTGTCCACATGAGGCTCACTTGATGTTACCTTGGTAGTAATAGCCTCATGAGCTAACTTTAGCACATTATGGGAAGCTAGAATATCATCATGAGAGCTTGTGAGCATTACATGACTCTCTTCCAATTTCCCATAATTACTAGATAGCAACTCAAGTTGAGCCCTTAGCCCAACATTCTCCTTTAAAATGTATGCTTCACAAGAAGTAGAGTTAGTAGCACAAGCATCATCATTAGTAATAAAAGGAGAAGGCAACTTGGCAAGATCTTTAGCATATGAAGCTTCAAGTTGAGCATGAGCAACTTCAAGCTTATCATTTTTAGTTCTAAAATCATTAGCCACCTCGAGAGCTCTATCATGGGATTCCTTTAATCTAGATAATTATAGAGCAAAGGTTTCCTCAAGAGATTCCTTGGTTGTTTGTTCATTTTCAAGAGCTTGAGATAGATCCGCGATCTCATTAGCGTAATCACATTCATGACCTTCCATTCTCTCAATGGTGGCCTCATGCTCGTCGAGATGAGCTTCCAACTCCTCAATATATTTCTTGCCCTCAGTGGCAATAGACATGATTTCCATGAAGTTGGAACAAGCAAGTTTATCCTTATAAAGAGATTTAAAAATCATTTCACCCTTAATTTTTAAGGATGCAATATCATCACTCTCTTCATATTTATCCTCATCCTCATTATCATCAACATCATCATCATGAGATATATTGGGATTCAAAGTAGGAGATAACTTTGAAGCCTTAGCCATAAGGCAATAGTGAGTAATAATAGATGATGATGTAGGATCCCTTGAAGCATCATTCAAGGCCACATCTTGTTCCATGGAGTGGGGAATTTCCTCTACATTGTTAGCACAACAACTCGAGGAAATAGATACATTTTTATCATGGCAACAAGATATAGAAAGCATATCATCATGAGATTTAGACAAGCAGTTTTTACATGATATGCACGGACTATCAACACAAGCATGTAAACCATTTAGAGTGCTCGAAGTGTTAACGCCCAAAGATGAAGCATTGCAATAATATAGTGATGAAGGATCATCAACAATAAACCCACTATCATTGTTGCAATGATCACCACTACTCACCATATCATTACCTTGTGGCAATCCACATGTAGGTGAAGTAGATGAAGTTGAGACGACCATACGACCGGAGGTGGAGGTAGAACAATCATTCCCACAAATCTTGGACATACCATATTTATCTTGAAGCTTTGTCCACAACTCATGAGCATCCCGGAATGGCATGAGTTGAAATATAACTACATTGCTCAAAGCATCAAAAAGCACATTAGACGCTTGAGCATTGAGATAAGAGTTTTTCTCATCCTCTAAAGATATATTTTGAGAATCCTTTGGAGGAGAAAAACCCATATCTACAATTCGTTCTAAATTTGGGTCCAAGACCCAAAAGTGATTAAGCATGCGAATTACCCAAACATCAAAATTTGTGCCATCGAAACTAAGAGTGTCAGTGAATCCTAAACCCCTAGGCGACATCCTTACTCTCTAGGTGGTTAAACCTAATAAAGAGAGACCCAGCTCTGATACCAATTGAAAGGACGTGGATGTCACCTAGAGGGGGGTGAATAGGCGCTTTTAAAATAATTACGGTTTAGGCTTGAACAAATGCGGAATAAAACTAACGTTTAATTTGTCAAGCACAAAAGCTACAACAACTAGGCTCACCTATGTGCACCAACAACTTATGCTAAGCAAGATAAACAACTAAGTGATAGCAAGATATATGACAAGAAACAATATGGCTATCACAAAGTAAAGTGCATAAGTAAAGGGTTTGGGTAAGAGATAATCGAGGCACGCGGAGACAAAGATGTATCCCGAAGTTCACACCCTTGCGGATGCTAATCTCCGTTGGAGCGGTGTGGAGGCACAATGCTCCCCAAGATGCCACTAAGGCCACCGTAATCTCCTCACGCCCTTGCACAATGCAAGATGCCATGATTCCACTAAGGGACCCTTGAGGGCAGTCACCGAACCCGTACAAATGGCAACCCTTGGGGCGGTCACCGAACCCGTACACGTGGCAACCCTTGGGGGCGGTTACCGGTACCCGTACAAATTGCTCGGGGCAATCTCCACAACCTAATTGGAGACCCCTACGCTTTCCCGGAGCTTTACACCACAATGATTGAGCTCCAAGACACCATCAAGCTTCTAGGACGCCAAAGCATCCACGAAGAACAAACTCTAGGGTACTAAGTACCAAAAGGTAATAAGATTCTCAACTTGTCACTTCTACGTATCACCGTAGAGAACTCAAACCGACGCACCAAATGCAATGGCAAGGGCACACGAAGTGCCCAAATCCTTCTCTCCCAAATCCCACCAAAGCAACTAATGCTAGGGAGGAAAATGAGAGGAAGAATGAAGAAGAACACGAAGAACTCCTAGATCTAGACCCAATGGGTTCCCTTCACTTAGAGGAGAAAGTGAATGATGGAAATGTGGATCTAGATCTCCTCTCTCTTTTCCCTCAAGAACTAGCAAGAATCATTGGAGGGATTGAGAGTTAGCAAGCTCGAAGAAGGTCAACAATGGCGGAAGAACACGAGATAAAGAGATAAGGTTCAATGGGGAAGAAGACCCCCTTTTATAGGTGGGGAAAAATCCAACCGTTAAGCCTCACAGCCCGCACAGAGCGGTACTACCGCTCGGTAGGTTCACCAACCATGTTGAGGCCAAAAAGTATGCAAAAAACAGTCCGACGGAGCGGTACTACCGCTCCTCGAGCGGTACTACCGCTCCGGGGCGGTACTACCTCTCCGGGGGTGGTACTACCGCTACACGAGTGGTACTACCGCTGCACTAGGAGCGGTACTACCACTGAATACTGAAACTGCTGTAACTTTCGCATACGGACTTCGAATTCAACGAAACCAAGTTTGTTGTAAAGCTAACGACATGGGCTAACACAATCTTGATAGAAATATCAGTAAGAAGCAAGTGAGAAAAGTCCCATAAGAAAATGGTGAGAACCCTTCTTCGAATAAGACCGGTAAAAACTCCCAACATCGAAAACATCATAGAAGATGCATATGGACTCCTCTTTCGATGAACTCGAGCTTGTCATGAAGATGAACATAAGCTCTAAAAATCACAAATAGAAACACCGAACAAGAACCAAGAAGTATGATGCAAGGATGCAAATGGTTTGAGCTCTCAACAAACGATACGATCAAGCTACTCACTTGAGAGCCCCCCTTGACAGTATGACAATCTATCCTAAAACAGAAAACCTATCAAGGGCAAACCTATACCTTGCACCTCGTCCTCTTGAGCTAGATGACGATGATCTTGGCTTCCTCAGGATGGACCACCTTTCGTGATTGCGTTGGATTGATGAAGACTAGTTGATTGCTCCCCCATACACACTATGGGTGAGTCGCTCTTCAGCATATCTTCACAACTCCATTGCCACCACAATGGACGGCAAGCATCAAGCATGATATATTCGTGCTGATCCATTTGAACTTGCACACCGCAATCTTGATGACGATCACCACTTGACGACATCCTTCATGGGTTGTATGAGATCTTCCTTTTGACGCAAGCCCATGGAAGCACACCTAACCCCCACATAGAACTCTCACAAAGACCATGGGTTAGTACACAAACACGTAGTGGACAATGCTTACCATACCATGGGATCACTTGATCCCTCTCGGTACATCTTGTACGCTTTTTGTGTTGATCATCTTTATTTACTCTTTGTCTGAGATCTTGATCAACCTTGTGTCTCTATGACCATTCTTTGGATAATACCTTGAATACCATCTTGGTCATCATATAAACTCCTTGAACCCAACAGATGGACTTCAAGAAGTTCCTATGGACAAATCCTATAAATATAACTTAAGGCAACCATTAGTCCATAGGAATTGTCATCAATTACCAAAACCACATATGGAGATATATGCTCTAACACAGTACTCGCCCAACACTCCTGGTAAGTCTTGAGGGCATACTTCCAAACTCTCACAAACTCGGTCACCCGACGATCTACAATTGAGTGTTGAATGCTCTATACCATGACGCCTTACTGTCTTGAGGATGCACAATCCTCAAAGGTAACAACTGTCGGTTCCACACAGGAACAATCTCTTGAGTGATGCTCAATCACTTTGGGTTTTGGTTTGGGTGTTTGGGGTTTTTCCTCACTGATGATTTTCTCTCAAAGTTTTCGATGAATGGGTTGCTCTCAAATGACAAGTGTCAGTTTCTCTTGCAGAGCAGACAACCAGCTAGTGGTTATGGGGGCAACTATTTATAGCCTCGGAGCAATCCCGACATGATTTGACATAAATGCCCCAATGATATGACCGTTATGTGGATAAGGTTGGGGACAGCTGGCGCTATAAGAATCTTTCAACCGTAGGAGTCCTCATGTGTCTCATGTTCCTCACTTGTAGGTAATTCACACTCGCAAAAACCTGAATCCTGAGTTAGAGCAAATTCCCGAGAGACCAGTATATCTTCGTCTCTCTCATTAAAGAATTTGATTAATCTGTAAAATATTTTCAAAGGATTCACTTGAAGAATTGGGTATGTGTAGGCTTTGAGATGAGCATCACTTAGAAAATTTTCCTTAGTTTTACCTCGACCGCCTTTAACAGTACGGTGGTCGTGTGACTCAAAAGAAAGGAAATAAAACTACGAAAACAAAAGTGTTCACGCTTCAAAGTCCTCGCATCAATTTCTTCACAAACACATCAATTTCCTCGTTTTCAAAGTCTTCGAGAAATTACCAAAGTCTTCAGCTGAAGACATTCATTTTTAGTGGTCGATATTCTTCGAATAACTCAAACTCCTCAGCGACTTATAGAGCATGTGTACACTCACAAACACGTTAGTCTCTTAACCTATAAGTCTTCAATACACCAAAATCACCAAGGGACACTAGATGCACTTACACCTCTCAATCCTTACAGTCGATCAATAAAATAGAATTAAGCGTATGTTTGGATGTGACCAAAACTCACCTAGCATTTTTTGGTACTTTTATATGTGGTTGTTCTCACCGTATATTGTATATACATAGTTGTGTTTATACGATGTGTAAACACTTGGCTCCTAAGAGCTTCTTCAACAACAACCTAATAATTTGGTGCCCCAAAACTGGTTTTACACGTGAAAAGAGAAGGTTTTTCGTCACTAGAAAGGTTTATGCTTCTGCAGTAGGCCAGAAATGGTGTCTTAAAATTTGGCGTTATTTTTTTCTGTATTAAGAGTTGCATACATATCCAAACACACTATGACATTGTAATTAAAATTTGCAGCCTCACAATACAGATAATCAACAACATTTCAATATTCAAGTTCAAATCCATAACATTTCAAGTAAAATCTTGGGATGTAACACAAATGTACTGCAGAAAAGTTTCCTCATCCACACTACATATTCCAAATTTGAAGAAAATACACAAGCATCGGATCACAAGCGCATACAAAATTTAAAATCACATGAAATTCAATGAAAACCAGATAATTGTTTACCTCTCGGTCATTTCACCGAACATATTGGGAATGCGAGCGGTTGTGGTGACGTGTGATGCATGTGGGTTCTCATGCGACGGTGTGACGGGAAGTGACCCTATGCGTTGCCGGAGGAGCAACTACGGTTGTGGAAGGGATCGACAACGACAGGGATATCATCTCGTCGTTGCCTTCTTCGCGCGGGCAGGCGGGCAGCGACCATGGCCGATGAATTCTGTGGTGGCCTCTTCTTGACAACCTTCCTCGCTCACGTGGGAACTTGGATGTGATGACACGGCCCTTAGGTGCATTCCTGCCCGTGGCAGCACAAGCTTTTGGCACCAGACCACCTTTAGCTTGTCGTCATCGCTGGCGGGAACCACATAAGGGACGATTGTGGCGCGGTGGGAGTAACATTGAGACTAGCAGCGGCGGTGGGCATGCCAAAGACGTCTTCCATGACATATCGGTGGCCGACGACGATTGTAGTAGAAAACGATTTGATGGGTTCCGAAACAATAATTTTGATTCTGAGTTGGCCACTAGTGATGATGCAAATTTGCTTCCGTCGTAGCAATATTTTGGACATGATCTAAAATGTTTTGATCACCGTATAGCAATTGGCTGCGGCAGTTTATTTTTGGTTTTTGGCCCAAGTGACCAAACCGCTTTTTAGGGTTATTGTTGGTTCGCTAAAACCGCAAGTGACTCGTTAGCAGCACTAGCTCTACACGCACTAGGCTGTGTCCACCCCAATTTCAACACGAACCCCAAGCCTGTAGATCCAGATTCCTGTCTTCCAGCCGCAGCTCGGTAAGGAGGAGTCCAGCGCCATGGTAACCTCCTCCCCTTCCCCGCGTCTCGTCCCCTCCTCCCCACCTCCCCACCTCCCCAGTTCGTGGGATCTGGCCACCTAATCCTTGTTTCTTGGCGTGATTTTTAGTCGGCGCTGTTCAACTTCAACTCCTTCCTCATAGTGGTGCTGCTGGTGATCTGCACCTGCACCTACATCAAGATGCAGTTCCCTGCCATCCTCAACGATCGCACCGGGTATTTTTCTACGCTGACTTCCCAGATTGAAAAGTCATTGGGTATTTCTTCGTGAGCGATCTGATCTACGCGATCCGTCTTTCCTTTTTTTTTCTTTCCGTAAAGGCAAATAGTCGTACTGTCAAAATCAGCATAAATATTGAATATGAATTCTCGATGGGGCTGCGATAATGCAACATGTAGTAGTTGGGTCTAGGGCATTTTGGTTTTGATCCGTACACGTTTCCGGATGTCCAACAGTACGCTGATTCAGAGCCAATTGCAACCTCTGGATCCTATAGTCAGATTAAGCACGATTTGGAAGAACTGTGAAACTCCCTTCTTTGTATATACCCCAAAAAAGTAGTAAAAAGATTAGGAACAAGATGTGCAGGGCCTCTTTGATCTGCTTGATTTCAAACAACACATAATTAATACTCCCTCCATAAATAAATATAAGAGCGTTTAGTGATCTAAACGCTCTTATATTTCTTTACAGAGGGAATAGAAATAAAAAGACCATGATTATATTGCCGTGCCTTCTCTAAGCATATATAAAGTACTACTAAATGAATTTGAATAAAAGCATGTTTGGTTATACCATAGGAAATACAGTGGTATATTTGCAAGACGTTTAGTCAACATTTTTTGAAATGCTATATAGTGCAATGGAACCCTTAGAAATAACTCCTATGGATTACAATCCTGCAAAACAAAAATCCCTGATGGGTGAAATTCCCAAGGACATAACTATCCTAAAAGAAGATTGAAAAGGTCCTCAATGCTATTTGTCAATGATCTCTCTCTTGCCAACTACTCCCTCTGTAATGAAATATAAGAGCATTTAGATCACTACTTTAGTGATCTAAACGCTCTTATATTTCATTACGGAGGGAGTATTTTCGTATTCAGTTAGCTCAATTTTTGGATTTCAAAAGCCCAGGGATCGGACCCAAATTCAGGGAAATTATAGGATTGGAAAGGCAAACTTTAAACCTTTTTCTTCGTTATTCTTCATTTTCTTACATGAATTTTCCTTGACAGGTTCCGTGGTTTCTTTTGGAAAGCAGCCAGAATAGGTATGTTTCTGTCTCTGCGTCCAGCTCAAATACTATGCTAGCTTGCATTCTTCAGAAACCTGCTGCATATTTCCTAGTTCCTTTGTTTTTCTCAATTTGGAGCACTGGTTATTGTCAGTGTATATGCACCTAGTTTCATCTGCCAAACTGTATTGTAGATATTAGCTGAGGAATCAAGGTGCTAATAACTTAAGTTCAGTTCTAGACTTGCTTCTCATGCTTTGTAGCAGTTTTCTGTATTGATGAAGACTTAATGTTTACTTTATATACAAGAATGTTCTTAAGATTGTTGTGTTGTATTTATCTTATTAAAAAAAAAGAAAAATGGAAAAAGCTGCAATCTCTAGTTTCTCATCATTCTTATTGGTATGGATAGCTTACTATATTTTATATCAATGGATGTTTATAAATTTTGCAGCTTTCTTTTATCTTGATAGGGTTTTATTAATATTAGAAAATACCTACATGCTGAAATAGCTGAAGTTGGTTTGGTATGGAAAAATAGACTTCTACTCCCTCCGTAAACTAATATAAGAGCGTTTTGATCACTACTTTAGTGATCTAAACGCTCTTATACTAGTTTACAGAGGGAGTACAATATTAAGAAGGATCAGCGTAATAGCAGTTTTAACCAGTGACAGTCAACCCCAATTTGTAACTGTAAGTTTCTATATATTAGGGGATACTCTCCTAGCTGTCACTTGAAAATTACGAAGCCAGGACTTGGTTTCTGCTTTCTGATAATATTTTCTTCCATTTGAGTATCTAGCCATAGTTTATTGATTGTTTGTATACCCGCATTTTTTTGTCTTTTCGAATTTCCAATACCTCATACATGCTTTCATTTCATTCACAGTGATTTTGTTCAACAATTGTTGATTAGTACTTGCTATTTACATATAGATGGTGTGTCAAACTTATGCAATGAAAAACATTACTTACATAAGATGTTTCTAAAGAACACGATATTGGATAGTTATGCATCCGTTCTATGTCAAGCCTTTGAAATTCAATCTTTCTTGTGTTGCTTCATCAGGTGAGCGGTTGAGCCCTTGGGTTGCATTTGGGTGCTTCGCGATGGGGGTATCCACCATCTTCTTCTGAAGGTCCGGGCAATCATGTCCATGATTTGAATCTAGGTGGCAGAGTTAAGTATAGGAAGGACCATGTCACATTGTATTTCTGTTCATGCCTCCGGAGAAGCCTCATGCTTCAGTTACTGTTGTGGCAAAAGCTGCATTTTAGTACTGAGCATGCAGGTTATATGAATGCACTCAGGTCGGTAGACTTGCTGGTAAGACATAGACGATACTGTGTTTGCAAATGCTAGGTGTTAAAGATAATAGTATTACCTGCAAGAAGTTAACAATGAAATGATGGAGGATTATGTATGCTATGTAGAATGTTGTTTGGATCCTGCAAAACCAGTTGTGGATTTCTTGTTTTATACTCCCTCTGTCCAATAATATAAGAGTGTTTTTTGACACCACACTAATGTAAAAAACACTCTTGTATTATGGAAAGGAGGGAGTACCTTTGATGTCGCTAAAAAGAACACCTTTTTTTTTTTATCTACTTCCTCTTCGTCGCAACAAAATTCATTATACCTGTCTCGTGAGTCCTGCCTTGCATTTAACTTTTCCATTGGCTTATCTTTGTCTTGTGACAGTAGAACGTTATGTTTCCCCAAAGCCGTTTTATTGTTCTGTAGTTTGTAGACTTGGCTATGATTTGGTATATTCTGTCTTCCCTCGCACGCTGTAATAATGCTACTCTGTATGGTTTCATTTTGATGAAATGGAGCCAGGAGCCTTTTCCCTCTGTTTTGTCACTACTAGCAAAAGGGTCTGTGTGTTGCAACGAAAGAGAAAAAAAACGCCCGCCATACACACAATCGACGACACCAACAAACTACTTGAAATCTTTCACAGTGTCATACGAGAAACAAAAGAAAATTTTGAAATATATACGAGAAACCACGGGAGAAAAGTATTAACTAAAATTTAAGGTGCAACATAAACGTAACTTTTTAAATGACTAACACGCAAGATAATATCATATTTGGAATGTACACATTTTTCCAAGTGATTTTTGTATACAACCTTTTGAATTTGGAGTTAGGATTTGAAATATATGAATATTTTGGAAACACTTGAATCTGCAAAAAGAAAAAGTTGGACTGAAATTGAAACACTGTCCGGCCCATTAGATAAGATGTCACTTGGGCGAGGCTACTGTATCTTGTGCTCAACTGAAATAAGCGAGAAAAAACAGAACTCAGGTATGCTAGGGGGAGCGGACAGCTCTAGCCAGTTGGCTGCTAGTGCTCACGTGTTTTGTGATTGAATAATTATGTAAATGAGCCATATGTGGTGCCGATGCTTTTACACGAAACAAATCGTTTTTTGTCAGGGCATTGATGAGTAATTTTTGTCAACTTTAGAGACAAATTTAATGATGTACGAACATAAATTATCCTTACTTTATTAATAAGTATAGATATAGGTTTTCATTATTGTGAACTCAAATGAAATGAAATAAAATGTCGTGTGAACCTCTGACGCAGTTTAATTTAAAGTGCATAACATTCAGTTGTCAGGTCACAGCATGCCAGGCTTAGGTACGGATAGTAAGTCGGAGTTCGCAAACGGCCCTTCCATTAAGGCCAACTCCAATACGCGACGTTTGTGGGCAGGAAAACGAACATGGTTGTGCGGCCGTGGGTGCGGTGCGTTCAATGGGTCCATCTCATCTTAAACTGCTTGTTTTTTTACTAGAATTTAAACCCCTAAAAAACCCAAATAAACATTGGAAATAACTAAAAAAACATTAATATAATTATTAAAATGTCCACATTACAAAGTTCAGCACATTAATATAAATAAAAACATTAAAATATTGAAAATATTACATCTAAAAAATGTCGTCGTCTTCCGTAGCTGTCATCTACTCATCGTCGTCGCCAGTGAGGTCAATGGGATGACGGCCCCTCCCTGGTCGGAGGCGCGTGGTGTGCAGGATGCGGTGGCGCGTGCACGACCTCTTCGTGCGGCGGAGATGGTGACGAGTGATCGACGTCCACCTCGGACGTTGATACGTCCATTTTACATCATGATTTTCTATTGATATTTATATTATTCTTAGTCATAATTTCATATTATGATGTAATTCTTATGCCTTTTCTCTCTAAATTTACAAGGTAACCATAAAAATGAAAATTGACGAAAACTGGAATTGTGGACTTGAAAACCAAGAAAAATGTTGAAAATTCAGTAGATTCCAAATGATTTCACGAAGAATTTTTGTATATTATATGGGAATTTATGGAACAAAAATATACCAAGGGGGACCACATATTGATGCCAAGCCAACAGGACGCGTCCACCCCCTTGGCGCGCCTTGATGGCTTGGGACCACATCCGAGATGCTATGGCCTCCCTCTTCTGCTATAAGATGGGTTTTAACCTAAAAAAAGTTATTTTCGGGATGAAGCGCCGCCATCTCGAGGCGGAAACTTCGGCAGAGCCCCCTTTTGCTCTCCGGCAGAGTGATTTTGCCGGGGAAACTTTCCTCTGGGAGGGGAAAACCGAAGCCGTCATCATCACCAACGCTTCCTCCTTCGTGGAGGGATCAATCTTCATCAACATCTTCACCAGCACTATCTCATCTCAAACCCTAGTTCATTGATGTCTACTACATAACTTGTTCTTGTAGAATCGTGTTAGGCCTCCAAGTGTAGAGTTTTGTAGGACAATAACACATTTCCCTCAAGTTGATGACCTAAGGTTTATCAATCCATGGGAGGCGTAGGATGAAGATGATATCCCTCGAACAACCCTGCAACCAAATAATATAAAGTCTCTTGTGTCCCCAACACACCAAATACAAATGGTAAATTGTATAGGTGCACTAGTTCGGCGAAGAGATGGTGATACTAGTGTAGTAATGATACTAGATATAGTTTTTTTGTAATATGAAAATATAAATTAGCAAGGTAGCAAGTAACAAAAGTGAGTATAAACGGTATTGCAATGCTTCAAAATGAGGCCTAGGGTCCGTACTTCCGCTAGTGCAATCTCTCAACAATGCTAATATAATTGGATCACATAACAATACCTCAACGTGCGACAAAGAATCACTCCAAAGTTCCTATCTAGCAGAGAACATAAGCAGAAATTGTTTGTAGGGTACGAAACCACCTCAAAGTTATTCTTTCCCATCAATCTTTTCAAGAGTTGATACTAAGATAACAAGTTATCCTTTTCGATCGATCTATCAAGAGTTCGTACTAAAATAACACCATAAATAATTCAGATTCATAATACTTAATCCAACACAAAGAACTTCAAGGAGCACACCAAGATTTCTATCGGAGAACATAGTATGAAAACGTGCAATCAACCCCTATGCCTAGATTACCCCATTGTCACCTCAGGAATCCATGAGTTGATGCCACAATATATATCAAGTGAATCACTTGAATACGCCAATGCCACTATGGGTATCCGCATGCAAGACATATATTATGTGTTCTCAAACCTGAATATTCAATCCAACATAACGATATCTTAAAGTGATCCAAGATCATCACAACAATAGCATGGGACAAACACCATGTGATCCAACTATATTAACAAGGCCCGTGATATATCAAGATCATGACATCTTAATAACACGAGAGAGAGAGAGATTAAACACATAGCTACTGGTATAAAACCTCAGCCCCGAGGGTGGACTACTCCCTCCTCATCATGGCCTCCGTCGGGATGATGAAGATGGCTACCGGAGATGATTTCCCCTCCCCGACAGGGTACTGGAACTTCTCCAGATTGTTTTTTCGTGGATATAGAGGCCGCGGCGGCGGAACTTCTCGTTTAGGGTTATTTCTGGAGGTTTCTATATTTATAGGATTTTTGGGCGTTAGAATCACGCCAAGATGGTCCACGAGGTGCCCACTACATATCAGCCCACGCTAGGGGGGCTCGGGCGTCCTCGTGTCTAGTGGGTACCAGGGCCCCCCTCTGGTGGTTCTTTGCTCCAGTATTTCTCTTTTCTTCCAAAAAAATCGTCAAAAAATTTCGTCCAATTCTGAGAACTTTTATTTCTCCACAAAAAACAACACCAATGTAGTTCCACTAAAAACAACGTCAGTCCGGGTTAGTTCTAAATAAATCATATAAAGTGCAGCAAAACCATGTAAAAGTATTGCGAACATAGGCAAACATGGCATGAATAGTTCATAAATTATCGATACGTTGGAGATGTATCATTCATCTCTTCTATTCAATCTTTGTCTCAAAACCTCAGATTGGTACGTGTGAGTTACTAGTAGTGTTGATTAAATCTTATAGTTGATTCTAGTTAGTTAATTTGGTGGAAGATCATATGTTCAGATCCTCAATCACAATTATTATACATCTGATCTTGCACATGGTGATGATTTGTGAGTAGTTACTTTTGCTCCTGAGGACATGTGAGAAGTCATTTTATAAGTAATCATGTGAATTTGGTATCCGTTCGATATTTTGATGATATGCATGTTGTTGCTTCTCTTAGTGGTGTCGTGTGAACGTCCATTACACGACACTACACCATGTTATGGGCCTAAGGGAAGGCATTGTGGAGTAATAAGTAGATGACTGGTTTCTAGAGTGACGGAATCTTAAACCCTAGTTTATGGGTTATTTCATAAGGGGCTAATTTGGATACACACATTCCGTGCTATGGTTAGATTTATCTTAATTCTTCTTTCATAGTTGCAGATGCTTGCGGAGGGGGTAATCATAAGTGTGTTGCTTGTTCAAGTAAGAACATCACCTTAGCACCGGTCCACCCACATATCAAATTATCAAAGTAATGAACGTGAATCAACTCAACATGATGAATATGACTAGATAAAAATTCCCATGTGTCCTCGGGAGCGCTTTGCTTCATATAAGAGTACCTACAGGTCTGTGCTTTGCTACAAAAAGGATAGGGCTATATTTATGGACACTTGCTATTATTGTTACTTGTCACTTGTTATGAATTATCTTGCTACAAAATCATCTATCACCGTTACTTATAGCACTTGCAGAGAATACCTTGTTGAAAACTGCTTATCATTTCCTTCTACTCCTCGTTGGGTTTGACACTCTTACTTATCGAAAAGACTACAATTGACCCCCTATACTTGTTGGTCATCAAGACTCTTTTTTGGTGCCATTGCCAGGGAGTGAAGCGCCTTTGGTTAGTGGAATTTGGTAAGGAAACATTTTCGGTACATGCTGAAATTTACTGTTGCTTGTTACTATGGATAGTAATTCTTTAAAGGATCTGTCTAGGGTATCTTCACCCCGACCATAAGTGGAAAATTTGCCCCTCAACCTACTGAAATTTCTGAAAATATTTATTATGAGATTCCTTTGGGTATGTTAGACAAACTGCGAGCTAACCATTATGCAGGAGATGGTACGACTCATCCTGATTACCACTTGATATATGTAGATGAGATTTGTGGATTATTTAAGCTTGCGGGTTTATCTATGGACAAAGTTAAGAAGAAGGTTTTTCCTTTATCTTTGGAGGTAAAAACAATGATGTGGTATAGGCTATTGGATGATATTGAATCATGGGACTGGAATCGCTTGAAGCTGGAATTTCATCAGAAGTTTTATCCTATACATCTAGTTCATCGTGATTGAAACTATATATATATATATGTGTGTGTGTGTGTGTGTGTATTATCTATCCTCGTGAAGGAGAAATCATCACTCAATCTTGGGGGAGGCTTAAATCTATGATGCACACTTTCCCCAACCATGAATTCTGAAGAGAAATAATTATACAAAAAATTTATGCCCGACTTTCTCATGATGATCAGTTAATACTCGATTCTTCTTCCACCGGTTCCTACATGAATACATTGGATTCAAATGGGATCTTCTCTAAAGAATTAAACACAACTATGAAGATTGGGAACTTGACAAATGTAAAGAGTCGGGGTATAAAGCTTGAGTTTGATTGTGTTAAATCTTTTATGGAAACTCATACTTTTTCTAAGTTTAGAAATAAATATGGATTTGACTCTGAGATATTAGCTTCTTTCTATGAATCATTTGCTACTCATGTTGATCTCCCTAAGGATAAGTGGTTTAAATTTCATCAACCTATTGAAAAACTATTAGAGGAACCCATCAAAGTTAAAGAAGGAAAAATTGTTTACCATGTTGATCCAGTTATGCCTAGTGCTTATATGAGAAACTACCTTTTTTTGTTAGGATTAAGGAACATGCTAAAGTTGCAACTGTGCTTAACAAAAGTCATAGTAGGACACCTAAACCTTTTAAACAAATAAAACCGGAACCTATTATGGATATGGTTAAAGATCTCCTAGTTGATAATATTTATGGCCACTTATTTACTTCTGTGATGAAGCTCCTAGAATTGCAAAACCTGTTAGAAACAAGTAGGATGAGTTAGGTAAAAATAAACCAGTTGTTGGCATGCTTGTTGTTTCAGTTAATATTGAAGATCATTATTATCATGCCTTGTGTGACATGGGTGCTAGTGTTAGTGCTATACCTTTTACCTTATATCAAGAAATTATGAAAGACATAGCACCCTGTGAGATTGAATATATTGACGTCACTATTAAACTTACAAACAGAGACACTATTTCACTAGTTGGGATTGTTAGAGATGTTGAAGACTTGTGTGGAAAATTAAGTACCCCACTAATTTCTTAGTACTTGGTTCACAACAAGATACATTTTCTCCCATTATATTTGGTAGACCTTTCTTGAATACCGTTAATGCTAAAATTAATTGTGTTACCGAGAATGTTAAAGTAAGCTTTGGTGATGTGTCTCATGAATTTAATTTCTCTAAGTTTGGTAGACAACAACATGAGAAAGATTTATCTAGTAGAGATGAAATTATTGGTCTTGCTTCTATCGTGGTGCCTCCTATTGATCCACTAGAACAATATTTTATAGACCATGAGAATGATATGAACATGAATGAGAAAAATCAAATAGATGAGATATTCTTTAGACAAACACCTATTATTAAACACAACTTTCATGTTGATATTTTAGGGGATCCTTCACCTAAGGGAGATCCCGTTTTTGAGTTAAATAAATTACCTTATACTTTGCAATATGCTTATCTAGATGAAAAGAAGATATATCGTGTTATTAGTATTGCTATCCTTTGAGCGCATGAAGAAAAGAGATTACTTAAAACTTTGAGGAAGCATCGAGATGCTATTGGATATACTCTTGATGATCATAAGGGAACCAGTCCCACTCTATGTCAGCACAAGATTAATATGGAACCGTATGCTAAACCTGTCGTTGATCATCAATGTCGCTGATACTGAAACTCGAGGGTGGCCCAATCTTCATGAATTGGAGGTGGATTTAGGAAGAACGCTAAGAACACAAAGAACACGAGGGGAAAACATGGAGAAATAAAAGGGAAAACACTCTATCGTACAAGATCCACACCAAGTACTCCTCAAATCACATGCAATACATGGGGTGCATTAGGATCCACGAACAACAACGGAAATAATGGTACATTGATACTTCATCCCAAATCCATAGGGAGATGAGGTCTTGAATCCACTAGGGATATTCCCTATGATAGGGGCTTTGACATCCACTAGGGGGTCTTCTCACATGGAGGCATCATCTCCATGTGAGATTTAGTGCAAGGAGCAATGCTTAACTAATCTATGAGCTAAACCATTGATAACCCTAGAAAGGAGGAGGGGATGTCTATATATAGTCTAAGCCACAAAGTGGGAAGGTGGGAAGAGAGATACATGGGCCTCAGCGCAGTCCATGCGCGCACGTAGGCGCCAAATGTCCAGTCTAGGGGGAGGATTCCTGGCCATTCACAAGACGCCGGATGTTCGGGGAGTGGTGAGATGTATGGCCTGGAGTTGTCTAGAACATATGCTCTCTGGGTAACATCGTCCCGAATGTACGAGTGGTGGGCAAGTTGTCCAGGGTTTCTCGGGCTAGATGTATGGGCTGGGGCCAGATATTCGGAGCCTGTAGCACTTCGAGTGTTGGGCTGGTGATGAGACTCTAGTCTCGAGGCGCCGGATGTCCGGGCCAAGGGTCGGATATCCGGCCGGTGTGGACTTGCAGCGACTTCTTCCCTCTTCGCTTCCATGCTTCCCTTGCGGATGGTGTAGTTGTTCCTTGGTGCTTGCACTCCTCCTCGTCATCTGTGAAGCTCCAACAATACCTATGTATGCACATGAGAGGAGTGTCAAGTAGTATACCATCCATGAAGGGGTCAAGTAAACACGTGTAAAGGAGATTATTCACCTTTATGTATGTCGAGTAAATGTGGCACGTGGCACTTGCCAAACAGACTCTTGTCATGGTGATGTTCGTAGGATGCTCCGCATCATCCCCTCCCCATTGGGAAAGATCCGTCCTCGGATCAAAATCCAAATCACCATGGGAAAGATATGCCATCACCGTGTAGCCGTGGATGATCACCAAGTGCTCATCATCTTGAAGATAAAAAAAGGCCACTCTCCAATGTCGCAGTGTCTTGTAATTCCTTCAAAAGGAGCAAACATGACAAACACTTGGAAAAACAAATGTGGTTAGCATCAGAGCAAAACCAAGCATTCAAGTGGTGAATCATCGAACAAGTGTTGTCATCATGCATATCTTATGGTGGGACAAAGGATTGTGGCATGTCATGTAAGCATATAATTTGAGCATAATCTAAGGCATCATGGAAGCAATTGTGCAAAGGAGAGGTAGGGATGCAAATATGTGTGACTAGATAACAAGCATTTACTCCATGATCATACAATCATGCACAAAGCAATCAAGAAAAGGTCTATTATAGGCATAGGAATCATTCACAACACCAAATAAAATGAAATGTCTAAACACATGGTGCGATCCAAAGTGCAAATCAATCCAAGCATAATGTTCATATGGCATAGTGAAGATAGTGTGGAACTCAACACAATATAAAGAGCAATTGGCCATCATGTGTGATGTAATAAAGTCAAGCATGTAGCAAGCAATCGGGTAGAGCATATGTGAGGAAATGCCATTGTTGCAACGACGCATATGATAAGAGCAAGTAATCCACAAGTTGGATGCAACACACAAGGTATATATGCCATGAGGCATGGAAAGATGGCAATCAAGAATGGAAGCAACATCTCTATCATGTGTGCAAATATGTGGTCCAAGCTGACCAATATGTGTCATGGTGCAAGCAACACAAGTAAGATGATCCACAATATCCGTGCTCAAGAAGTATGTCACCTCAATAGAATGACCTTGTGCATCCTTCACAATGTGGAAACACAAGCTAGTGTGATGTACAAACGCGTCCGTACAGCATGGCTCGCTCTCTATAGCTCGAATGGTCAACTCACATGAAGTGGGAGTTGGCATGTAGTGGAAGTATCCTACACATACACACAACAAAGGAAATAATGCATGTGGATGGTTGACAAACACATCATCCATGATGACGGTTCTCTGCTCTTGAACAGAATAATTATAAGCAAAAGTGCATGAGTAATATGATGCAACAATGGCAATATTCATGGCACTAGTTATATGGTGCAAAGAGGGAAGGAAAACATGATTCACATGAAAGATGTCAAAAGATCCAATAATATGAGAGAAAGCTATGTGGCAAATCTCATTAGCAATATTAATAGCATTGGTGTACTAAATACATGGCAAGTCATATAGCAAGAAAGTGGCATCACATGGAGGCATATGACAATATGATATATCGTTCATGTATCAAGCATGGCAATGATAGTCATCAACCGCATGAAATGAGCAAGTAATAATCATCGGTGACACAACATAAGCAAGCATACTGATCATGTCGTGCAAACTAGTAGTGTGAAGATGCAACATACTAGAAAAAATCATGGCAATCATGTCAAGTGAGCAAATAATAAGCATATACAATGCACATGACATATCGCAATCACGGAAACAAAACATGATCAATGTATCATCATAGGCATGGAGCACAAAGCAAACATGGTAATAACAAGTAGTATCTCCACCAAGCTTGCAAATACACATACAAATACGAGAATAAAGTGTCATGTGAAATGCAAGGCATGGGTCACAAATGTTGGGGAACGTCGCATGGGAAACAAAAATTTTCCTACGCGCACGAAGACCTATCATGGTGATGTCCATCTACGAGAGGGGATTTCCGATCTACGTACCCTTGTAGATCGCACATCAGAAGCTTTAAGAAACGCGGTTGATGTAGTGGAACGTCCTCACGTCCCTCGATACGACCCGCGAACCGTCCCACGAACTGTCCCGCGATCCGTCCCACGATCCGCTCCGATCTAGTGCCGAACGGACGACACCTCTGCGTTCAGCACACGTACAGCTCGACGATGATCTCGGCCTTCTTGATCCAGCAAGAGAGACAGAGAGGTAGATGAGTTCTCCGGCAGCGTGACGGCGCTCCGGAGGTTGGTGGTGATCTAATCTCAGCAGGGCTCCGCCTGAGCTCCGCAGAAACGCGATCTAGAGGAAAAGCCGTGGAGGTATGTGGTCGGGCTGCCGTGGCAAAAGTTGTCTCAAATAAGCCCTAATAGCTCCACATATATAGGAGGAGGGGAGGGGAGGCTTGCCTTGAGGCTCAAGGGGCCCCAAGGGCTGCGCCACCAAGGGGAGGAGGAGTCCTCCTCAATCCTAGTCCAACTAGGATTGGAAGGTGGAGTCCTTCTCTTCTTTCCCACCTTTCCCTTTCTTTTTTTCTCTTCTTTTGGTTTTTCTTTCTCTCTTGCGCAAGACAGCCTTGGCTGACCCCACCTACTTGGTGCGCCACCCCCAAGTTCCTTGGGCCCTCCCGGGTGGGTGGTCCCCCCTCCCGGTGAAGATCCGGAACCCATTCGTCATTCCCGGTACATTACCGGTAATGCCCGAAAACCTTCTGGTAACCAAATGAAGTCATCCTATATATCAATCTTCGTTTCCGGACCATTCCGGAAACCCTCGTGACGTCCGTGATCTCATCCGGGACTCCGAACAACATTCGGTAACCAACCATATAACTCAAATATGCATAAAACAACGTCGAACCTTAAGTTTGCAGACCCTGCGGGCTCGAGAACTATGTAGACATGACCCTAGTGACTCCTCGGTCAATATACAATAGCGGGACCTGGATGCCCATATTGGATCCTACATATTCTACGAAGATCTTATCGTTTTAACCTCAGTGCCAAGGATTCATATAATCCCGTATGTCATTCCCTTTGTCCTTCGGTATGTTACTTGCCCGAGATTCGATCGTCAGTATCCGCATACCTATTTCAATCTCGTTGACCGGCAAGTCTCTTTACTCGTTCCGTAATACAAGCTCCCGCAACTTACACTAAGTCACATTGCTTGCAAGGCTTGTGTGTGATGTTGTATTACCGAGTGGGCCCCGAGATACCTCTCCGTCACACGGAGTGACAAATCCCAGTCTCGATCCATACTAACTCAACGAACACCTTCGGAGATACCTGTAGAGCATCTTTATAGTCACCCAGTTACGTTGCGATGTTTGATACACACAAAGCATTCCTCCGGTGTCAGTGAGTTATGTGATCTCATGGTCATAGGAACAAATACTTGACACGCAGAAAACAGTAGCAACAAAATGACACGATCAACATGCTATGTCTATTAGTTTGGGTCTAGTCCATCACATGATTCTCCTAATGATTTGCCTATGGTCAGGAAACCTTGACCATCTTTGATCAACGAGCTAGTCAACTAGAGGCTTACTAGGGACAGTGTTTTGTCTATGTATCCACACATGCACTGTGTTTCCAATCAATACAATTATAGCATGGATAATAAACGATTATCATGAACAAAGAAATATAATAATAACTAATTTATTATTGCCTCTAGGGCATATTTCCAACAGTCTCCCACTTGCACTAGAGTCAATAATCTAGTTCACATCACCATGTGATTCCAACGAATCCAACACCCATATAGTTATGGGGTCTGATCACGTCTTGCTCATGAGAGAGGTTTTAGTCAACGGTTCTAAAACTTTCAGATCCGTGTGTTCTTTAGAAATCTTTATGTCATCTTATAGATGCTGCTACTATGTGCTATTCGGAAATACTCCAAATATCTACTCTACTATACGAATCCGTTTCACTACTCATAGTTATTCGGATTAGTGTCAAAGCTTGCATCGACGTAACCCTTTACGACAAACTTTTTAACCACCTCCATAATCGAGAAAAATTCCTTAGTCCATCAGTTACTAAGGATAAATTTTGATCGCTGCTAGTGATTCAATCCTGGATCACTCTCTGTACCTCTCAACAGACTTTGAGTCAAGACACACATCAGGTGCGGTACCCATCATGGCATACTTCAGATTCTACGACCAAGGCATAGAAGACGACCTTCGTCTATTCTCTTTATTCTGTCGGGGTCGGGTTTTTAGTCTTACTCAAATTCACACCTTACAACGCAACCAAGAACTCCTTCTTTGCTGATCTATTTTGAACTCCTTCAAAAACTTGTCAAGGCATGCATCTTGTTGAAACTTCTATTAAGCGCTTTCGATCTATCTCCATAGATCTTTGATGCTCAACGTTCAAGTAGCGCAATCCGGGTATTCCTTTGAAAAACTCCTTTCAAACAACCTTGTATGCTTTACAGAAATTCTACATTACTTGTGATCCACAATATGTCAACCACATATACTTATCAGAAATTCTATAGTGCTCCCATTCACTTCTTTGGAAATACAAGTTTGTCATAAACCTTGTACAAACCCAAAATCTTTGATCATCTCATCAAAGTGTATATTCCAACTCCGAGATGCTTGCACCACTCCATTGAAGGATCGCTGGAGCTTGCATACTTGCTAGTATCTTTAGGATCGACAAAACCTCCTGGTTGTATCACATACAATGTTTGCTCAAGGAAACCGTCGAGGAAACAATGTTTTGACATCCTATGTGCAATATTTCATAAATAATGCAGCAACTACTAACATAATTCTAACAGACTTTTAGCATCGCTATGAGTGAGAAAGTCTCATCATAGTCAACTGTTTGATCTTGTCGGAAACATCTTTGCAACAAGTCGAGCTTTTCTTTATAGTGACTTATCACCATCATCGTCTGTCTTCCTTTTAAAGATCCATCTTTACTCAATAGTCCTATGACCATCAAGTAGTCCTTCCAAAGTCTACACTTTGTTTTCATACATGGATCCTCTCCCGGATTTCATGGCCTCCAGCCATTTGTCGGAATCCGGGCCCACCATTGCTTTCTTCATAACTCGTAGGTTCACTGTTGCTCAACAACATGACCTCCAAGACAGGGTTACCGTACCACTCTGCAGTAGTACGCGACCTTGTCAACCTACGAGGTTTGTAGTAACTTGATCCGATGCTCGATGATCACCATCATCAGCTTTCACTTCAATTGGTGTAGGCGCCACAGGAACAACTTCCTGCGCCCTACTACACACTGGTTGAAGTGATGGTTCAATAACCTCATCAAGTTCTACCACCCTCCCACTCAATTCTTTCGAGAGAAACCTTTCCTCGAGAAAGGATCCGTTTCTAGAAACAAACACTTTGCTTTCGGATCTGAGATAGAAGATGTACCCAACTATTTTGGATATCCTATGAAGATGCATTTATCCGCTTTGGGTTCGAGCTTATCAGACTGAAACTTTTTCACATAAGTGTCAAAGCCCCAAACTTACAAGAAACGACAGTTTAGATTTCTCTAAACCTCAGTCTATACTGTGTCATCTCAACGGAAATACGCGGTGCCCTATTTAAAGTGAATGCGGTTGTCTCTAATGCATAACCCATAAACGATAGTGGTAATTCGATAAGAGACATCATAGCATGCACCATACCAAATAGTGTGTGGCTATGACGTTCAGACACATCATCATACTATGATGTTCCAAGTGGCATGAACTGCAAAACAATTTCCACATTGTCTTAACTGCGTACCAAAACTCGTAACTCACATATTCATTTATATGATTATATCGTAGACAGTTTATCCTCTTGTCACGACGAACTTCACTCCGAAACAGAATTGAACTTTTCAATATTTTAGACTTGTGATTCATTAAGTAAATACTCTTGTATCTACTCAAATCGTCTTGAAGTAAGAACATAATGATATCCACTGCGTGCCTCAGCACCCATTGGACTGCATACATCAAAATGTATCACTTCCAACAAGTTACTATCTTGTTTCATCTCAATGAAAACAAGGCCTTGCTCATGTGGTATGATTTTCATGTCACTAGTGATTCAAAATCAAGTGAGTATAAAGATCCATCAGCATGGAGCCTCTTCATGCAATTTATACCAACATGACTCAAGCGGCAGTGCCACAAGTAAGTGGTACTATCATCATTACCTCGTATCTTTTGGCACCAATATCATGAACATGTGTAACACTACGATCGAGATTCTATAAACCATTGAAGGTGATTATTCAAGAAAATAGAGTAACCATTATTCTCTTTAAATGAATAATCGTATTGCAATAAACATGATCCAATCATGTTCATGCTTAACGCAAGCACCAAATAACAATTATTTCGGTTTAACACCAATCCCGATGGTAGAGGGAGCGTGCGATGTTTGATCATATCAACCTTGGAAACACTTCCAACACGTATCGTCACCTCGCCTTTAGCTAGTCTCCGTTTATGCCGTAGCTTTCATTTCGTGTTACTAATCACTTAGCAACCGAACCGGTATCCAATACCCTCGTGCTACTAGGAGTACTAGTAAAGTACACATCAACATCATGTATATCAAATATACTTCTTTCGAGTTTTGCCAGCCTTCTTATCTACCAAGTATCTAGAGTTGCTCTGCCTCAGTGACCGTTCCCCTCATAACAAAAGCACTTAGTCCCGGGCTTGGGTTTAATCTGGGGTCTCTTCATTAGTGCAGCAACTGCTTTGCCATTTCACGAAGTATCCCTTCTAGCCCTTGCCTTTCTCGAAACTTAGTGGTTTTACTAACCATCAACTATTGATGCTCCTTGATTTCTACTTTCGCAGTGTCAAACATCGCGAATCGCTCAAGGATCATTTTATCTATCCTTGATATGTTATAGTTCATCACGAATCTCTCACAGCTTGGTGGCAGTGACTTTGGAGAATCATCACTATCTTATCTGGAAGATCAACTCCCACTTGATTCAAGCGATTGTCGTACTCAGATAATCTGAGCACACGCTCAACGATTGAGATTTTCTCCTTTACTTCATGGAAAAAGAATCTTGTCGGAGGTCTCATACCTCTTAACAAGGGCACAAGCATGAAATCACAATTTCATCTCTTTAGAACATCTCTTATGTTCCGTGACGTTTCAAAACGTCTTCGGCGCCTTGCTTCTAAGCCATTAAGTATTTTGTACTGAACGATCGTGTAGTCATTAGAAACGTGTATGTCGGATGTTCACAACATCTACAGACGACGCTCGAGGTGCAGCACACCGAGTGGTGCATTAAGGATATAAGCCTTTTGCGCAGCAACGAGGACAATCCTCGGTTTTACAGACTCAGTCTGCAAAGTTTGCTACTATCAACTTTCAACTAAATTTTCTCTAGGAACATATAAAAATAATAGAGCTATAGCGCAAGCTACATCGTAATTTGCAAAGACCATTAGACTATGTTCATGACAATTAGTTCAATTAATCATATTACTTAAGAACTCCCACTCAAAAAGTACATCTCTCTAGTCATTTGAGTGGTACATGATCCAAATCCACTATCTCAAGTCCAATCATCACGTGAGTCGAGAATAGTTTCAGTGGTAAGCATCTCTATGCTAATCATATCAACTATACGATTCATGCTCGATCTTTCGGTCTCATGTGTTCCGAGGCCATGTCTGCACATGCTAGGCTCGTCAAGCTTAACCCGAGTGTTCCGCGTGTGCAACTGTTTTGCACCCGTTGTATGTGAACGTTGAGTCTATCACACCCGATCATCACGTGGTGTCTCGAAACGAAGAACTGTCGCAACGGTGCACAGTCGGGGAGAACACAATTTCGTCTTGAAATTTTAGTGAGAGATCACCTCATAATGCTACCGTCGTTCTAAGCAAGATAAGGTGCATAAAGGATTAACATCACATGCAATTCATAAGTGACATGATATGGCCATCATCATGTGCTTCTTGATCTTCATCACCAAAGCACCGGCACGATCTTCTTGTCACCGGCGTCACACCATGATCTCCATCAATGTGTCGCCATCGGGGTTGTCGTGCTACTCATGCTATTACTACTAAAGCTACGTCCTAGCAATATAGTAAACGCATCTGCAAGCACAAACGTTAGTTTAAAGACAACCCTATGGCTCCTTCCGGTTGCCGTACCATCGACGTGCAAGTCAATATTAACTATTACAACATGATCATCTCATACATCCAATATATCACATCACATCGTTGGCCATATCACATCACAAGCATACCCTGCAAAAACAAGTTAGACGTCCTCTAATTTGTTGTTGCATGTTTTACGTGGTGACCATGGGTATCTAGTAGGATCGCATCTTAGTTACGCAAACACCACAACGGAGATATATGAATTGCTATTTAACCTGATCCAAGGACCTCCTCAGTCAAATCCGATTCAACTAAAGTTGGAGAAACCGACACTTGCCAGTCATCTTTGAGCAACGGAGTTACTCGTAGCGATGAAATCAGTCTCTCGTAAGCGTACGAGTAATGTCGGTCCAAGCCGCTTCGATCCAACAATACCGTGGAATCAAGAAAAGACTAAGGAGGGCAGCAAAACGCACATCACCGCCCACAAAAAATTTTGTGTTCTACTCGAGATTACATCTACGCATGAACCTAGCTCATGATGCCACTGTTGGGGAACGTCGCATGGGAAACAAATTTTTTCCTACGCGCACGAAGACCTATCATGGTGATATCCATCTACGGGAGGGGATTTCCGATCTACTTACCCTTGTAGATCGCACAACAGAAGCGTTAAGAAACTAGGCTGATGTAGTGGAACGTCCTCACGTCCCTCGATCCGCCCCGCGAACCGTCCCGCGATCCGTCCCACGATCCGCTCCGATCTAGTGCCGAACGGACGACACCTCCGCGTTCAGCACACGTACAACTCGACGATGATCTCGGCCTTCTTGATCCAACAAGAGAGACAAAGAGGTAGATGAGTTCTCCGGCAGCGTGACGGCGCTCCGGAGGTTGGTGGTGATCTAATCTCAGCAGGGCTCCACCCGAGCTCCGAAGAAACGCGATCTAGAGGAAAAACCGTGGACGTATGTGGTCGGGCTGCCGTGGCAAAAGTTGTCTCCAATCAGCCCTAATAGCTCCACATATATAGGAGGAGGGGAGGGGAGGATTGCCTTGAGGCTCAAGGGGCCCCAAGGGCTGCGCCACCAAGGGGAGGAGGAGTCCTCCTCCAATCCTAGTCCAACTAGGATTGGAAGGTGGAGTCCTTCTCTTCTTTCCCACCTTTCCTTTTTTTCTTTCTCTTCTTTTGGTTTTTGTTTCTCTCTTGCTCAAGACAGCCTTGGGCTGACCCCACCTACTTGGTGCGCCACTCCCAAGGTCCTTGGGCCCTCCCGGGTGGGTGGTCCCCCCTCCCGATGAAGATCCGGAACCCATTCGTCATTCCCGGTACATTAACGGTAATGCCCGAAAACCTTCTGGTAACCAAATGAAGTCATCCTATATATCAATCTTCGTTTCCGGACCATTCCGGAAACCCTCGTGACATCCGTGATCTCATCCGGGACTCCGAACAACATTCGTAACCAACCATATAACTCAAATACGCATAAAACAACGTCGAACCTTAAGTGTGCAGACCATGCGGGCTCGAGAACTATGTAGACATGACCCGAGTGACTCCTCGGTCAATATCCAATAGCGGGACCTGGATGCCCATATTGGATCCTACATATTCTATGAAGATCTTATCGTTTGAACCTCAGTGCCAAGGATTCATATAATCCCGTATGTCATTCCCTTTGTCCTTCGGTATTTTACTTGCCCGAGATTCGATCGTCAGTATCCGCATACCTATTTCAATCTTGTTTACCGGCAAGTCTCTTTACTCGTTCCGTAATACAAGATCCCGCAACTTACACTAAGTCACATTTCTTGCAAGGCTTGTGTGCGATGTTGTATTACCGAGTGGGCTCCGAGATACCTCTCTGTCACACGGAGTGACAAATCCCAGTCTCGATCCATACTAACTCAACGAACACCTTCGGAGATACCTGTAGAGCATCTTTATAGTGACCCAGTTACGTTGCGACGTTTGATACACACAAAGCATTCCTCCGGTGTCAGTGAGTTATATGATCTCATGGTCATAGGAACAAATACTTGACACGCAGAAAACAGTAGCAACAAAATGACACGATCAACATGCTACGTCTATTAGTTTGGGTCTATTCCATCACATGATTCTCCTAATGATTTGCCTATGGTCAGGAAACCTTGACCATCTTTGATCAGCGAGCTAGTCAACTAGAGGCTTACTAGGGATAGTGTTTTGTCTATGTATCCACACATGCACTGTGTTTCCAATCAATACAATTATAGCATGGATAATAAATGATTATCATGAACAAATAAATATAATAATAACTAATTTATTATTGCCTCTAGGGCATATTTCCAACAACAAATGCATCTCAAGGGCGTATAAATGAGCAAATCATGCAAGGTGAATATGGCAACAGGGGCAAAGGTTATATATTGGAAAATAACCCATAATCATGTGAGGGCCATGTAGAAGAGATGCGCAAAGTATTTACACAATGAGGGAGGATGGAGGGTAAGCACTCCATGGTAGCGCACGTCTTTGATGCTCTCTACAGCTCGTTCTGTCAACTCGTGCGCTTGCAAGGTTGATGAGGAATCATGTGTGAAAGTGCGTTATATCGACTAGAGGGGGGGGGGGTGAATAGGAGATTTTTAGAATTTCATCACTGAGGAAATTACTTTTGAGGAAATTCCTCACTGATGACTAACTTACAGCGGAAACAGTTAAGGATCAGTTGTGCAATCGTTTACAATAGCAGTATTACAGAGTGAAGATTATGAAAACAGATTGCACAGCAAGCAGGCACGCAGAATACAGATGATGATTTACTTAAGTGAAGAATTTGGGGTTGAGGAAATTCAGAGAAAGTCTTCAGCAAATTCTTCAAACAGTCACAGTGAAAGTCATCAACACATAATACAGAGAATGTAAAGAGTTGAGGAATTAGAACCCGATTCTTGGTGAAGACTGTTGTTGATGACCCAGTTCCAACTGCTGTGACAGTTGTACATCTGGTTTGGAGCGGCTTGGTATTTAAACCAAAGGACACCCAGTCCTGGGACACACAGTCCCTACCGTATTCTCCTTGAGCTAAGGACACACAGTCCTCGCCCAACACTCGTGGTAAGTCTTCAGGGCAGACTTCCAAACCCTCACAAACTCGGTCACCCGGCGATCCACAATTGACTGCTGGATTGCTCTAGACCATGACGCCTAACCGTCTGGAGGATGCACAGTCCTCAAAGGTAAAAGGCTTCAGTCCCACACAGGAACAACTTCTTCAGTGATGCTCAATCACTAGGTTTGGTTTGTGGTTTCGGTGGGTGGTGTATTTCCTCACTGATGATTTACTCTCGAAAGCTCTGAGGAATTGGGTTGCTCTTATGACAAGTGTCAGTTTCTAGCGGAGCAGCCAACCAGCTAGTGGTTGTGGGGGGCGGCTATTTATAGCCTGGGAGCATCCCGACATGATTTGACATTAATGCCCTTAAATAATATGACCGTTGGAGTGGATAAGATCAGTGACTTGGCGTGGCTTATCGAAACGGTCGGGACTCTCAACTGTGAGAGTCCTCATGTCACTCATATTCCTCACTTGAGGCTTTTGGTAGGATTTGGCTTGGGTTGAGCATCATGAGGAAATCCATTCCATAGTGTTACTTTGACCCCCTTTAACAGTACGGTGTTCCTATTCATCAAATGCGAAGAAAGTAAAACAGAAAACGTAAATCTTCACGCTTCAATTTCTTCAGAACGATTTTCTTCAGGAACCACCGATCTTCTCAATATCAATATCTTCATGAGGAATATCAATTTCATCGCAAATTCTTCGCGATTCATTTCTTCAGCTTCAGACCAATTTCTTCAACTGAAGACATATATTTTTATGGGTCGATATTCTTCAAATATCTCAAACTCCTCAATGACTTATAGATCCTGTGTACACTCAGAAACACATTAGATACTTAACCTATAAGTCTTCAAACCACCAAAATCACTAAGGGGCACTAGATGCACTTACAATCTCCCCCTTTTTGGTGGTTGATGACAATTAGGTTAAGTCTTCAACAGGGATCAAACATATGAAGTGTAAATACTCATTTGAGGAATTTGAAAACAAGATTCACAGAGACTCCCCCTGAAGATGTGCATACCTTGAGGATTTTGCTTTTATAGCATATGCACATTGATGATTTATATCATGGAGATCTCCCCCTGAATCTTGTAAATCATGTATACATATAACATATTATATGAAGAAAATGAAGATGTATGATGACAAATGGTATCTGACGAATTTCAGCATGCGTGCATTAAAACTTGAGGAATAAGCATGCAAAGAAAAACGTTCAAAAGCGTCAGAGTACCATCGGGCTTAAGTTACAACTCATTACATAAAAACTTCAGAAGAGCCAAGAGTTTGTAACTTAAATATAGTTCATAAGCCCCAAAGTAATTCCCGTTTGAAGACTAACTCTCAAGTTTCTCCCCCTTTGTCATCAAGTGACAAAAAGGGACAAACTGAGGACTAACGCCCGTGAAGACTTCATTGCTTGGCAGTTGAGGAAGATCCTTGGCGCTTCTTGGGTGTAGTCTTCTTCCTTGGGCCTGTCGCGGTGTCAAGTTGTTCCTCATCAGATTCGGCGGTGCGAAAGGACGAGAAGGAACTGTCTTCAAGATCTGGCACAGGAATGGGCCTGAACTTCTTCTTGGGAGGCCACGACCAGTCAAAGTCCTGTTCAAAGTTCAATTCTTCAAGCTCAGTCTGGGTCTTCAGATGTGCAAGTGTAGCCCAGGTGCGATCAAAAACCTCATGCAGATAGTGATGATTAAGCTTCACACTGCTTTGTGTCTCAGTGAGGGTTTTCACAATGGCACCAAACTGGCGTTTGACCCATTTGTGATTGTGATCCACCTTCTGATGAAGACTGAGAAGAAGCTCTCTGGTGTTTAGCACACGAGGAGGAACAGGGCTTGGCGGACGAGACTCAGTGTCGTCCCATGAGGAATATGCATCTGGTTCTTTGAACTGGCCATCAAGTGGCCTGCTTCCTTCATCAATCACAGACTTGCCTTTTCCCTCAATGGGCTCGAAAGTCTTCTTGTTGACCCGGATAGGAGGCATATAACCAACATGGTTCTGGAAATCTGCGTGAAAGTTGATGCCTGTCCTTGTCCTGAGGAATCTCATGATCCATGGTGCATAGATTTTGTAATCATAGGGGCACATTGCATTGTCAGCCAAAGTCCTCAAGAAGAAATCATGGATATTCATGGGGATACCGTGAATGATGTTGAAGAGGATGTTCTTCATGAGGCCGACGACATCTTCGTCATCATCATGGCCTTTGATTGGCGCTAGCACACTGCAGAGAATGCGATAGACAGACCGTGGTGTGTACTTTAGCTCATGGACGAGGAATGTGGTCCTTGAGGGTTTTCCTGCAGCCAAAGGCTTCATGAGGACTTCCATCATTCCATTTGGCAGCTCACGCTCACCATAAAGCTTCACTGCCCCTTCTGAAGGAATTGGTACGGGCAGTTCTCTAAGGAGTTCAGACGCTGGAGCCTTGTAGTGAGTATTTAGGGTCATCCAGTCGAACACCCAAGTGTTGATGTCATCAGCATTGCCCGAAATGTGCAGAGTTGAATAGAACTGAAGAATTAGCTCACTATTCCAATCTGATATGTCAGAGCACATAGGGAGCAAACCTGCATCATGTAGGACACTGAGGACTGGTTCCATGCAGGGAATTTCTTCAAGGTCAGCATGAGGAATGTGCCTGTGCTGGAATATTTTGTTGCGGCCACATAGCACAGAAGCATAGTAGTTCATCTGCGTCCTTGTCCAAAACTTCAGATGCCTCATTTGAGGCTTGTCATAAGGATTCTCTCCGATGAAATACATACGTTCCTCAAAGAAATTTTCTTTCTGAAACTTGGGCCTCTTCGAGAATGGCAGGCGCTGAACTGGATTGAGATTGTGCTGAGGAATGGGAGGGGAAACAACCATGGCAGATTCTGGGTTGAGGACAATGAATTCATTGTCAGGGGCGGGAACATTTTCTTCAACAGTTTCCTCAGGATGAGGAATTTCTTGTTCTAGCTGAGCATCAGGCTGAGGAATTTCTTCATCCTTCTCAGCTTGAGGAGTTTGATTAGCTTGTTCAGTGGGAGGAGCCTGCTCAGACTGGACATTTTCTTCAGCTTGATTTTCATCAGCTGACTTTGTGGCAGAAGCAGATTCATCAGCTGCTGCAGCTGAGGCTTCAGTAGTCTTTTTCTGAGGAATATGAGGTTGAGGACTGTCATCAATCTGTATTTCCTCATCAGTATGCTCCTCAGAGGCAGCATCCTTCATTTCCTCATCTGCCCTCGTAGTATGGTCACCAACGACGACCATTTCAAATGAGGGTGCAACATTAAGAGGCACCGGGTCCAGTGGGGCAGATTCTTCAATTTCCTTGAGGCGTTTTGCCTCAATCGTTTCTTCTGCTGAGGAAGCTTTTCTCTTCTTTGCTTCCTTCTCAGCAGCCCTTGTCTTTTTCGCGTCTGATGCAGACGGAATTAACTTCTTCACCTTTGAAATTTTTGGGGAAGGTGTATCCTTAACAGATTCTTCAGCTGGCAGTGAGGAACCAGCTGGAACATAGTCATCAGCCTGCTTTGGTGAAGCAGCTGGATCAGTAGGTTTTGCAGTTTCATCAGGAGCGGTCTCAGTGACGATTTCTTCAATGGCCGGCTCATCAGCACGGCGCTCTTGGTGTTGTTCCTCAGCTTGAGGAATTTCCTCCTCAACAGGAGATGCATCTTGCGGCTGTTCAACCAGGGGCTGAGGAGTTGGTGCTGGTGGGGGGTGACGTCTGTTGTAGTCATCAACAACACTAGTGGCTAGCTTGATGAAATTGCTTTTGATGCTTGTGCGATCTGAAAGTTTCTCACACTTGTCAGTCAAGACTTGCAGTTCTGCCTGGGTGGACACCAATGCTTCAGGCGTCAGTTTGAGAACATTCTGCCTGAGGAATTTCTCCTTTCTGGCCTTTGCAATCTTTGCCTGCTTGGCCTTCTGTTCCTTCCACTTGGCTTCGTTTATGAAAGTAGCCACCATGTGGCTTACACCAGGAGGAAGTTTCAAATCATCAATGGGTGTGTTTGGATCTTCATACCACACGTTGATGAAATCGAGGAGGACCTTGGGGTCCATCGCCAGAGGAATAGCACTGCCTGATGCTTGTGCTACCCTTTCTTGTTTGTTCCTGATGATGGCTTCCAGAGTTTCATCATCATATTCTTCACTTCCCTCTGATGCAGACGGGACTGAGATGATTTTGCTTGGGCTGGGCAGAGGTGCAGGTTCAGTAGTAGCCAAAGTCTTCACATGGGGAGTTGAAGACTTTGTCTCCGAGCTAGTTGCAGCTGGGAGTGAGGAGCTGGAGCTGGCAGTCGTAGTCTTCACGACTTTCTTCTGTACTGGCTTTGGAGGTGGAGCTGAGGACTTTGGTGAAGGTGCGATTGGTGCTGAGGGTTTTGGCGCTGATGGTTTTGGTGTGGACGGTTTTGGAACCGAGGGTTTTGGAGCAGAGGGTTTGGTGACAGAAGTCTGAGCAACCTTTTCTTGGGGTTTTGAAGCTTTTGCCTTTGCTGGCACAGACTTTGGTTGAGGAATCTCAGAGCCTGATGTTTCTGCTGCTGAGGAATGAGCAGCACCGGAGGCAGCAGCTGAAGATTCATGAAATTTCTTCACTGCTGTTTCTGCTTGCTTCTTGAGCTTGGCCAGATGCCTTTCTTTTTCTTCTGGGTAGTCATCAAGTGTCATAAGACTTGAGGGATGAGCAACTTGATGATCCTCAAGCGGGGCCCTTCTGCCAGGAGGCTTCAAGGCGAATTTCTTCGCATACTTTGGAGTCACAAACCTGTACTCCTTCCACTCCTTTGCCCATCTGCGTTCAATTTTCTGCAGCCTAATCTTCCTTTTAGGCATAGTCTCAGGTTCATCATCAGGCGTGCAGTAGTCCATGTATATGTCATCAGGAATGTCCACAGCTGTGTTCTGCTCCAGTTTCTTTCCTCCCCTCTATTTCCTTTCTTCCTCCATTTTCTTCAGACGAGGAACTTTCTGAGGATTTTGAACTCTTGAGGATTCTGATGAGCCTTGAAGAGTTTCTTCCAGAAACGCTGCAAATGAGTTAATGTGATGAGAACCGAGAGATTCATCAGCTGACATGTGTGTACCTGTGAACAGAGTATAGTTGCGAGGAATTTGGAGAGGTCATATGCGTTCTCATATTTGAGGAAAATGAAAAGTTTGACAGTTTGAGGAATATAACCAGTGGTTGAGGAATTTGCTTAAGCATTCTGTTCTTGGGTTCCAGAGTTGTACAGATCCGAAAATTCGCACAATTGAGGAATCTCGTGAAAATCTTAGATGCTTAGCTAGTTCATCAATGATTGTGGTGATGGATAGTGTGTGAGGAATCATGTGCGCATCGTATCTTGAAGAAAACAGATTTCACAAGGGAGAGGTAAAATTTTAGATCTAATCTGTTGTAAAAATGGGATATAATTACCCTGGAAGATGCGAACGAAGAACAGAAAAAGGTGGTGTTGGAGAGGTTCTTCGGTCAAGTGTCCAATGCACCCTAACTTGGCAGCAGAGGACGTCTACGGCGGCGGCGGACGTAGATGTTCCGTCTCCGGCGTGATCCTGGCGGCGAGAAGGTTGAGGCAGTGAAGCTCTTCCTTGCCGGCGTCAAGACTTCCAGCGGTGGCGCTAGGGTTCGGTGTGCTGTGGCAGGAGAGCGATGAGGCGAAGAAGATGATACCGAGGGGGTTAAGGACATATTTATAGCCCGAAAGTTACTGTTTGGCGCGAAAGTTTCGGACCGAATAGCCCTTGCCTCTACGTCTCCGCAGGACACGTGTAGCTCCCGTACGATGCGGTGGAGATAGTGGAGATCGTGGCTATCCAATCGTGGGAAGTGGGGGTTCAGTTACTGTTCCTTTGAAGAAAACAATTTTTCGATGATTTGAGGATTTTCGTTACAAAATCATCAGTTGACAAGGATGCAGTGAGGATTTGGAACAAAGTTTCAAGTAGAATGCATATGAAGAATTGAATAGACTGGATAAGTATATCATAGAGGGAAGATCGGGTCCGATCACATTCACTTAGCAGAAACATCAACTTGAAGAAATAGCAATAAGTGAATGCTGTTGAGGACTAGAAATCTCAGTCTACCTAGGCAAATGAAGGTCATCAAGTGTTTTTGAAGATTTTGCAATAGATCATCACAATGAAGAACAACTGTTTTGAAGAAAAATGCATTGTGAGGAATTTGATCATTTGAAGAAAATCAACTTGAGGAATTTCACATTGGGCGGTGGCGTTGCCCACCATATAAGAAAGTTCATTACAGACACCGCGTACAATTGTCGTAGGGCCCTGAGAATCAATTTCTTCGTTAATTTCTTCACATTCAGAGTGACTTTCTTCATCGGTTGAAGAAAATCGTTTCATCATGTGTTGCACATCTAAGTCATCAACTTTGCATAAGTGTTAGGATGTGTGCATGTTTTTACAAAACATTTGAAGATTCTAAGATATTTAGCTCACACCGCAACTTGCAAAACCTTTTCTCATCCAAGGGCTTAGTGAAGATATCAGCCAGTTGATCATCAGTCTTCACATGGTCGATGAGGATATTGCCCTTGAGGACATGGTCCCGAAGAAAATGATGACGAATCTGGATGTGCTTGGTCTTCGAGTGCTGTACTGGGTTGTAGGCAATCTTGATAGCACTCTCATTGTCACAGTAGAGAGGCACATTCTTCATGTTGATGTCGTAGTCCTTGAGGGTTTGCTTCATCCATAGTAATTGAGCACAGCAAGAACCAGCAGCAATGTACTCAGCTTCGGCAGTGGAGAGTGATACGCAGTTCTGCTTCTTTGAGGACCACAAACAAGTGATCTTCCGAGGAAATGGCATGTGCTAGATGTTGACTTGCGATCCACACGGTCACCAGCATAGTCTGAATCAGAATACCCTACCAGATGAAGATTGGAGCCCTTGGGATACCATAATCCTAGTGTTGGTGTGTGAGCTAAGTATCGAAGAATATGTTTCACAGCCTTATGGTGTGATTCCTTCGGTTTTGCTTGAAAACGTGCACACATGAAAACACTAAGCATTATGTCTGGCCTAGATGCACATAGATACAATAAAGAGCCAATCATAGAACGGTATACCTGCTGATCGAAATCTTTACCATTTTCATCAGTGCCGAGGTGACCGTTGGTAGGCATTGGAGTCTTGGCACCTTTGCATTCATGCATGTCGAATTTCCTCAGAACATCCTTGAGGTATTTCTCCTGTGATATGAAGATTCCATTGTTTTGTTGACGAATTTGAAGACCTAAGAAGAATTTCAGCTCCCCCATCATAGACATCTGATATTCTTCACTCATCATATAGGCAAATTCATCACTGTATCTTTTGTTAGTACAACCAAATATGATATCATCAACATAAATTTGACATACAAACAGTTCATTATCATAAGTTTTTGTGAAAAGAGTTGGATCGAGTGAACCAGGTTTGAAGCCTTTCTTCATGAGGAATTCCTTCAATGTATCATACCATGCCCGAGGGGCTTGCTTGAGGCCATACAGAGCCTTTTTGAGTCTGAAGACTTTGTCTGGATTCTTTGGATCCTCAAAACCTGGGGGCTGAGCAACATATACTTCTTCCTCAAGCTTACCATTGAGGAATGCACTTTTCACATCCATTTGATATAAGATGATGTTATGATGATTAGCATAAGCAAGTAGAATTCGAATAGCTTCAAGTCTAGCAACAGGTGCAAAAGTTTCATCGAAATCTATTCCTTCAACCTAGGTGTAGCCTTGGGCTACAAGTCGTGCCTTGTTCCTCACCACTTGACCGTCCTCATCTTGCTTGTTTCGGAAAATCCACTTGGTGCCGATGATGTTATGCTTGCGAGGATCGGGTTGTTTGACGAGCTCCCATACGTCATTCAGCTTGAATTGAAGAAGTTCGTCTTGCATGGCTTGAATCCACTCCGGTTCCAGAAAAGCCTCAGCTACTTTTGAGGGTTCTGTGATAGATACAAAAGAGAAATGCCCACAAAAGTTAACTAAGTGTGAAGCTTTTGAGTGAGTGAGAGGACCTGGCGCGTTGATGTCGTTGAGGATTTTGTCAAGTTCTACTTCATTTGCAATCCTCGGATGAGCTGGTTGAGGATTTTGTCTGGGCTGAGGAAGTGGTGTTGTTGCAATTTCCTCAGGAGCATCTTCTTGGTTTCTGTCAGCGATAGGGATTATTTCTTCTTCAATTTCCTCAGTGGGAACAATGTCTTCAGTAGGTTTAAGCTTTATTGCTTCCTCAGGAGACAACTTATCTGGATTAGAAGGCAATTGCTCTCTTTGCGAGCCATTAGTTTCATCGAACCACACATCTACAGTCTCAACAACTTTGTTGTGATAGTTGTTGAAGACTTTGTAGGTGTGCGAGTCCTTTCCATAACCGAGCATAAAACCTTCATGTGCCTTAGGTGCAAATTTTGAGCTATGGTGAGGATCTCTAATCCAGCATTTTGCACCGAAGACTTTGAAATAACTTACATTGGGTTTCTTCTCAGTGAGGAGTTCATATGAGGTTTTCTTGAGGAATTTGTGAAGATATACCCTGTTGATGATATGGCATGCAGTGTTGATTGCTTCAGGCCAGAATCGACGAGGAGTCTGATATTCTTCAAGCATAGTTCTTGCCATTTCAACCAGAGTCCTGTTCTTTCTTTCGACGACACCATTCTGCTGAGGAGTATAAGGAGCAGACAATTCGTGAGTAATACCAAGTTCATCAAGATAATCATCAAGATCAGTGTTTTTGAACTCGGTTCCATTATCACTCCTAATATGTTTGATCTTGATGCCGAAGTTCGTCGAGGCCCTTGAAGAAAATCGTTTGAAGATTTCCTGCACTTCAGTTTTATACACTATGATGTGCACCCAGGTGTATCTGGAATAATCATCAACTATGACAAAGCCATATAGAGATGCTGCATTGGTTAGTGTTGCATAGTGAGTAGGTCCAAACAAATCCATATGAAGCAATTCAAATGGACGGGTAGTGGTCATGATGGTTTTGGAGGGATGCTTGGATCTGGTCATTTTCCCAGATTCACAGGCACCGTAGAGATTATCCTTGAGGAATTTGACAGATTCGATGCCAATGACATGCTTCTTCCTTGCAAGTGTGTGCAAATTCCTCATGCCTGCATGACCTAGTCTTCTGTGCCACAGCCATCCTTCTGAGGTTTTTGCTAGTAAGCAAGTGGCTGGTTGAGGACCTGTAGAGAAGTCAACAATGTACAAATCCCCTCTTCTTACACCTTCGAAGACTTTGGATCTGTCAGATTCCATGATGACTACACATCTATATCTACCAAAGATAACAAACATATCAAGATCACAAAGCATCGAGACTGACATGAGGTTAAAACCAAGGGATTCAACAAGCATCACTTTGTCCATATGCCTATCCTTGGAAATAGCTACTTTGCCAAGTCCCAATACCTTGCTTTTACCTTTATCAGCATATGTGATTTGCTTCAGAGGTGATGGAGTTAGTGGCATAATCATCAGTAGGCTTTTATCACCAGTCATGTGATGTGTGCAGCCACTATCGAGAACCCACTCAGTATTTTTGGGTTTGTCATCCTGCAGATGAATTAGTACAGCTTACCATCTCATATGCTTCAAGTTTGAAGAATATGATACTAATTTCATCATAACAGAAATTTAAGGACGTGTGAAATATTTCTATTTCATCAATCATTAGCTTGCGTCCTATCAAGCATTTCTTCAGGTCTCCAGCAAATTCTTCAGATGATGATTTTCATCTGGAGACCTGACCTGCAGAAGTGATTAGTTTGATTTCTTCACCACCCACATATGAAGGGGTGGCAAAGCGTTCATCATCCTGCGAGCACCATATGAGAAAGGTGGCATTGAAGCTAATGCACTTATCTTAACAGTAGGGGGGTTAAAATACTCATATGAGCATGCAGAGAACTGGTTTAAGGATTTATGAACATAATGATTTGAAGAATAGCACTCATAATCATATTCCTTGTAGTTTCCCTGCATGTTAGACGCATAAGCACGGGTATGAGCATAGTTTTGACCAGTTGAGGATTTTGATCCTCTTGAAGACTTTGGTCCTCCTGAGGAATTTGATCTGGGGTTCAGATTCTTCAGAGGTGATGTCATGAGGACATTCACTTGAAGATTTTCAAGACAACTTTTGGGAACCCAGATTTTCTTCAGAGGAGGGCCATTCCTGCAGTTAGTTCCAACATATCGAGCAAAAACTTCACCAGATTGATTTTTGAACAGTTTATAGTTGGAATCAAATGACTCATCAGAGGAATAGGATAATTCACACGAGAAGCCAGTTAGATTAGATGGATCAAAAGGAGGCCCAGTAGCAGCAACCCATGAGGTTTTGGGATACTGCTCAGGTTTCCAATAAGATCCATCAGCATTCAGTTTCCTCTCAAAGGCAATTCCTTCTTTCCTCGGGTTCCTGTTCAAGATCTGCTTTTTGAGCACATCACAAAGGATTTGATGTCCTTTGAGTCTTTTGTACATGCCTGTCACGTACAATTCCTTCAACCCTGCATTTTCATCAGTGATATTTGTGTTTTCCTCAAGTGAGGAAATAGACACAACAGGTGCAGTTGAAGAATTTGTAGCAGTGGTAGCATTTGAAGATTCTGGTGAAGAATTAGCAGTTTCACGATCAATGCATTTAAGACATGGAGGAATAAATTCAACTTGACTAGCGCTGATCTGTTGAGCTAGTAATGAATCATTTTCCATACGAAGATCATCATAAGACATCCTCAGCTTCTCAAGATCAAGCTTCCTTTGAAGAAATTCGTAGGAAAGCTTCTCATGATCAGTGAGGAGTGTATCATAACGATCCTGAAGAATATCAAATCTAGACTGCAGATTTTTCATGTCATCAGCGAGGATTTGATTAAGATTCATTTCTTCATTCAACAGATCATCACTTTTGTCTAGTAGTTTTTGAAGCTTTTCCAGAGCAGTTTGTTGTTTAGTGGCAATGATGGCAAGTTTACTGTAACTGGGTTTTTTGTAATCATCATGTTCACAGTCACTTGAATCAGAGGAGGAGGCATTATGTGATACCTTTGAACCTTTTGCCATGAAGCAATAGGTTGGAGCGAAGTCATCAGCATAGTCATCAGTATGGATGGTGCACTCATTTTCTTCAATATTGAAGATTGACTTGCTGACGAAATTGGTTGCTAGTGCAAGACTAGCCTGTCCGGATTCTGAATCTTCTCCAGAGCCTTCTTCATCATCACATTCTTCTGATTCTGCCTCGGAATCCATTTCCTTGCCAATAAGTGCCCGAGCCTTTCTGAAGCTAGTCTTCTTGTGTGAGGAAGACTTTGAAGATGAGGATTTTGAGGATTTCTTCTTCTTCCTTGAGTCGTCAGAACTGTCATCCTTGTATTTCTTCTTCTTTGATTCCTTTCCCCAGCGAGGACAATCAGCAATGTAATGACCTGATTTCTTGCACTTGTGACAGGTCCGTTTCTTGTAGTCCTCAGATGCAGATTCTGATTTCCTCATGTCTCTTCTTGATGATTTACCGAACTGGCCTCGTCGTGTAAATCTCTGGAATTTCCTCACAAGCATTGCAAGCTCCTGTCCAAATTCTTCAGGGTCACAACTGCTGTCATCTGTTTCTTCTTCAGATGAGGAAATTGCTCTAGCCTTCAGTGCTCGTGGTCTGGAATAGCTTGGTCCATAGAGATCTCTCTTTTCTTCTTGCTGGAATTCATGAGTATTTAGCCTTTCAAGAATATCAGCTGGATCTAGCATCTTGTAGTATGGTCTTTCTTGAATCATCAGAACTAGAGTGTCAAATGAAGGATCCAAGGATCTCAGCAGTTTCTTCACAACTTCGTGATCAGTGATGTCTCGAGCTCCCAGTGCTTGCAGTTCATTTGATATATCAGTGAGGCGATCAAATGTGTCTTGGCAACATTCATTGTCATGTCTCTTGAAACGATTGAAGAGATTGCGAAGAATATCAACACGAGAGTCACGCTGGGTTGATACTCCTTCATTTACCTTGCACAATCTCTCCCAGATCAGTGTTGCAGATCCCAAAGCACTTACTCTTCCAAACTGACTTGGGCTCAAATAGCCACAGATGATGTTCTTCGCTTGAGAATTGAGTTGCTTAAATCTCTTCACATCAGCTGCAGTGACACTAGCAGAAACGAGGGGAGCGCCATTTTCCACAATATACCAGAGATCATTGTCAATTGCTTGCAGATGCAGTTGCATTTTGTTCTTCCAGAAAGGAAAGTTCTTCCCTTCATAGGTGGGACATGGTGCAGTCACCTTGAACATGCCTGCAGTCGACATAACTAAAACTCCAGGTGGTTAAACCAAAATCACACAGAACAAGGGAGTACCTTGCTCTGATACCAATTGAAAGTGCGTTATATCGACTAGAGGGGGGGTGAATAGGAGATTTTTAGAATTTCATCACTGAGGAAATTCCTTTTGAGGAAATTCCTCACTGATGACTAACTTACAGCGGAAACAGTTAAGGATCAGTTGTGCAATCGTTTACAATAGCAGTATTACAGAGTGAAGATTATGAAAACAGATTGCACAGCAAGCAGGCACGCAGAATACAGATGATGATTTACTTAAGTGAAGAATTTGGGGTTGAGGAAATTCAGAGAAAGTCTTCAGCAAATTCTTCAAACAGTCACAGTGAAAGTCATCAACACATAATACAGAGAATGTAAAGAGTTGAGGAATTAGAACCCGATTCTTGGTGAAGACTGTTGTTGATGACCCAGTTCCAACTGCTGTGACAGTTGTACATCTGGTTTGGAGCGGCTTGGTATTTAAACCAAAGGACACCCAGTCCTGGGACACACAGTCCCTATCGTATTCTCCTTGAGCTAAGGACACACAGTCCTCGCCCAACACTCGTGGTAAGTCTTCAGGGCAGACTTCCAAACCCTCACAAACTCGGTCACCCGGCGATCCACAATTGACTGCTGGATTTCTCTAGACCATGACGCCTAACCGTCTGGAGGATGCACAGTCCTCAAAGGTAAAAGGCTTCAGTCCCACACAGGAACAACTTCTTCAGTGATGCTCAATCACTAGGTTTGGTTTGTGGTTTCGGTGGGTGGTGTATTTCCTCACTGATGATTTACTCTCAAAAGCTCTGAGGAATTGGGTTGCTCTTATGACAAGTGTCAGTTTCTAGCGGAGCAGCCAACCAGCTAGTGGTTGTGGGGGGCGGCTATTTATAGCCTGGGAGCATCCCGACATGATTTGACATTAATGCCCTTAAATAATATGACCGTTGGAGTGGATAAGATCAGTGACTTGGCGTGGCTTATCGAAACGGTCGGGACTCTCAATTGTGAGAGTCCTCATGTCACTCATATTCCTCACTTGAGGCTTTTGGTAGGATTTGGCTTGGGTTGAACATCATGAGGAAATCCATTCCATAGTGTTACTTTGACCCCCTTTAACAGTACGGTGTTCCTATTCATCAAATGCGAAGAAAGTAAAATAGAAAACGTAAATCTTCACGCTTCAATTTCTTCAGAACGATTTTCTTCAGGAACCACCGATCTTCTCAATATCAATATCTTCATGAGGAATATCAATTTCATCGCAAATTCTTCGCGATTCATTTCTTCAGCTTCAGACCAATTTCTTCAACTGAAGACATATATTTTTAGGGGTCGATATTCTTCAAATATCTCAAACTCCTCAATGACTTATAGATCCTGTGTACACTCAGAAACACATTAGATACTTAACCTATAAGTCTTCAAACCACCAAAATCACTAAGGGGCACTAGATGCACTTACAATGTGTACCTACACAAGGAGACACACGAAACAAAGTGTGTGCGTGGTAAATGTACACATCGTCCATCATGATGTGTATGTGCATGTGAGAGTTAGGACAAGGTAAGAAATTCTCAAGGAAATTTGAGGCATGGTATAGGAATACGTCATAAATCATGCAATGATAGTTATTATGCTCAACATGAGTGGGACGCAAATTATAGCAAGTATGTGGCACAAGCATATTGTTCATATCAACAGAAAGCATATTGTGCACACAAATACGAGGATCATGCAATGGATGGGATGGAACAAAATTCCCCTAACATATATGAGGAAACTATGGGGGTCTCCTCATGTGAAATTGCAGAAGCATAATATGGAGAATATTGACAATATCCAAAACAATGCATTTCCATAGCACGATGTTCACGGCCTGGCATATGTGAACAAATGCGTAAATGATGCAAAGGGAGCATGACAATATCACCACAAGAAAAGAAAATGCCAATAACCATGGGCTTGTCATCCATGCCATATGTGCAAATTGGATTTATTTTAATGGCATATGCATAGTTACTATGATGAAATTGCAAATATGCAATATGGGGGATCTCATTCATAGCGTATGATAAGTCAAGCGGATTGTCAAACATGATGTGACCTAAAGAATTCTCACAAGAAATCCTATGCAAAGTCGGAATCACGATTAATAGACTCCACATGAGAATCGTCAAAATCATCATACATGGGTATTCGTCACATGAGGAAGTCGCATAATCATGAAGCATGGCAATAGGTGGATCGACATCATGCAAGCAATCAATGTCCACTATATGGGACAAGAGCATCACTTTCACCTATGTTACCTTTTGCATTCCACTCATGTGGTGTAGGTTAGGTGGCAAAGACAACCTTGTGGTCATATTCATCATGATGGAACCATGTGGGATGTGCATCATATTCCACCATGGTCATCATCTTGTCCAAGGGAGGGACGAAGTTGTCAAGGATTGATGCATCATCATATATGTGACCTAGCACCAAAGGAGAAGACACAACTGAGGTAGAGGTTAAGTTGTTAGAAATTGAAATGGCCTCACATGCCCTATCAACTACCTCACTCTCTCTATGTGGTGGTGGCTCACTCACTCCCTCTAAGTAGGTGCACTAAATGTCACACCTGGTGGAGTCACTCATCTCACTCAAGTGGTGGGGTTATGGCTCTCCTCACATGGGAATTGGGGAAACTAATCATATGCAGGTCTAGTGGTGAAGGTACTCTCACTCTCAATATGTTGGCATAAGTTTCTCAACTCATATCTAAACGCTACCGTGGTCAAAGGGAAAATCCCATGTGAAAGGACGTGGATGACCTCTAGAGGGGGGGTGAATAGGTTCTTTAAAGTAATTATATTTTAGGCTTGAACAAATGCGGAATAAAACTAACATTTAATTTGTCAAGCACAAAACTTAAAACAACTCGGCTCACCTATGTGCACCAACAACTTATGCTAAGCAAGATAAACAACGAAGTGATAGAAAGACATATAACAAGAAACAATATGGCTATCACAAAGTAAAGTGCATAAGTAAAGAGCTCGGGTAAGACATAACCGAGGCACGCGGAGACGAGGATGTATCCCTAAGTTCACACCCTTGCGGATGCTAATCTCAGTTTGGACCGGTGTGGAGGCACAATGCTCCCCAAGATGCCACTAAGGCCACCATAATCTCCTCACACCCTTGCACAATGCAAGATGACGTGATTCCACTAAGGGACCCTTGAGGGCGTTCACCGAAACCGTACAAACAAGGTTGGGGAAATCTCCACAACTTAATTGGAGGCTCCCAGCGACACCACGAAGCTTCACCACAATGGAATGTGGCTTCGTGATGACCTCAAATGCTCGGGGCAATCTCCACAACTTAATTTGAGACCCCGATGCTTTCCCGGAGCTTTACACCACAATGATTGAGCTCCGAGGCACCACCAAGATTCTAGGACGCCAAAGCATCGACGAAGAACAATTTCTAGGGTACCAAGTACCCAGGGGTAACAAGCTTCTCAAACTTCACTTCCACGTATCATCGTGGAGAACTCAAACCTATGCAACTAATGCAATGGCAAGAACACACTAAGTGGTCAAGTCCCTCACACTCAAATCCCTCCACAACAACAAAAGCTATGGAGGAATATGAGAGGAAGAACAAGGAGCTCACAAAGAACTCCAAGATCAAGATCCAAGGGGTTCCCCTCACATAAAGGAGAAAGTGATTGGTGGAGATGTGGATCTAGATCTCCTCTCTATTTTCCCTCAATAACTAGCAAGAATCATTGGAGGGATCGAGAGTTAGCAAGCTCAAAGAAGGTTAACAATGGGGGGAGAACCTGAGCTCAACGGATAGAAAACCAATGGGGAAGAGGACCCCCTTATACAGGCCTCCCAAATCGAACCGTTATGCACTCAGTCAGTGCACAAGCGGTAGTACCGCTCAGGCGAGCGGTACTTCCGTTGGAACAGAAGTTTCAAGGCAAAACGTGCAAACGACAAATATCTCGGGGTGGTTGTGTCACTGGAGCGGTACTACCGTTCGCCCCAGCGGTACTACCGCTCCCCCCAAGCAGTACTACCGCTCAAAATGGAAAAAGACCCCGAAGATGACGGAAGAAAAATATAAGCGGAAGAGATGCCGGCATAGTAGGGCGGCAGTACCACCACAGTGGTACTATCGCTCTGCCCTAGCTGTACTTCCGCTTGAGAGAGAAAACCTGCCCTGAACTGCCATAACTTTCTCATAGGAGCGCCGAATTGAGCAAACTCAAGCTTGTTGGATTCAGGACGACAAGAGCTATCCAACATATTAATAAGAGGCATTTAAGAAAAATGTAGATGATATAGAGATGTGAAACCTCTATGAATGAAGAACCCACAAAAACTCCCAACGTCGAAAACATCTTTAGAAGATGCATATGGACTCTGTTTTCGATGAACTCGAGCTTGTCGTGAAGATGACCATAAGCTCTACAATTCACAAAGAGGATCACCAAACAAGAACCAAGAAATATGATGCAAGGATGCAAATGGTTTGAGCTCTCAACAAATGATATGATCAAGCTACTCACTTGAGAGCCCCCCTTGACAATACGACAATCTATCCTAAAATAGGAAAACCTATCAAGGGCAAACTATACCTTGCACATAGTCCACTTGAGCTAGAATATGATGATCTTGAGTTCCTCAAGATGGACCACCTTTCTTAATTGCGTAGGCTTGATGAAGATAAGTTGATTGCTCCGCCATACTCACTATGGGTGAGCCAATCTTCAGCACATCTTCACAAGTCCATTGCGACCACAATGGATGGCAAGCTTCAAGCAAGATATCTTCGTGATGCTCCACTTGAACTTGGACACCGCAATCTTGATGATGATCACCACTTGACATCACCCTCCATGGGTTGTATGAGATATTCCTCTTGACTCAAGCCCATGGAAACACACCTAACCCCACACAGAACTCTCACAAAGACCATGGATTAGTACACAAAAGCGTAATGGACAATGCTTACCATACCATAGGATCACTTGATCCCTCTCGGTACATCTTGTATGCCTTTTGTGTTGATCAACTTGATTTACTCTTTGACTTAGTCTTGATCAACCTTGTGTCATTATGACCATCCTTTGGATAATACCTTGAATACCACCTTGGTCATCATATAAACTCCTTGAAACCAACATATGGAGTTCAAGAAGTGCCTATGGGCAAATCCTTTGAATATAACTCAATGCAACCATTAGTCCATAGGGATTGCCATCAATTACCAAAACCACATATGGATAAATATGCCCTAACTCCATGGTCAACCATCTCGTCACCATCGCCGTGGATGAAGGCCGAAGATGGCACATCATCACTCGCCTCCATGACTGAAGAGAAAATCCCGTGCTCGATCATCTCACTCTCGCCTCAAAAGATGGAACCATTATCCTTGCTCGCCACCTTGTCACTCACCTCCAAAGCATGTTCCTTTAATGGATCCATAGTGGTAGTCATTGTTGCACCATCTTCAAAAAGAGTCATGGTAGACTCAGCATTGTCAATGCCACAAAGAGGGATGACGGTGAACGTGAACTTGGGAGCGTCTTCTTGGAGCTCGTTGGGCTTGTACATCTTGGTGGTACCATCCTCATGCTCGTAGCCCTGGATCTTGTGCGTTGCAAAGTGTGGTCAGGGTCTAGTAGGTTTGGCCTTGAGTTCTTGTTCCACCTTGATAGCACCAATGTAGAGTTCTTTCAGAGACTCGTAGTTGTTGGTGAAGATAGTCTTGGAAATGTCGTTGTTCAATCCCAAATGGGGTTGTCCATGCCAGCTCGTGGCCAGGCTTTCTTCATCTCCATGAAGTACTCGTCGAGGGACTTGGATCCTTGTATGGTGTTCTCCAATTGGTGTTGAAGATGTTCCATGTATGTGGAAGGCACAAACTCTCACGGCATAGCTTTATTTGTCTTGGACCAACTCATGTCGAAGCTCCTCGAAGGTGTGTGAAGCCACCATGTCGACCCATAGTCGTGGAAGTTTCTTGTGGCACACTTCACTTGATATTCGGAAGGGATGTGAAGTAGTTTGAGGTAGGTGTCCATCTTGCGCTCCCACTCGAGGTACTCTTCGGGGTCATCTGTCCCATATAAATGAATCTTGTAGTCGGTGTCGAAGTCGTAGTAGCTCGCGGAAGTCGCGGACTTGAGCTTGAGAATCTTCTCTTGAGCGCAGTCCTGAGATGCTTGTCGGTGAAGATGTTGCATGTATAAAGGCGAATATGCCTTGAAGTCCCTTGGAAAAGATGCCAAGGTAGGTGTGAAGTCATCAAGCGGTATTTGGTGTCGAGCTCGTGATCTTCACGCTTGTTCATCGCTAGACGCCTTGATGTTGGCGTCTTTATTTCTTCATGTCGGTGATGGTGTCGATGCCTGTGTGATATTGCCGGAGATGGTAGCTTGGAAGCATCTTCATAGCGTCTTATCAAGGATGATGAACACCTCTTGCGGTTCTGGATAAGGACCTTGAGCTCCTCCATTTGAGCATTCATCTTGGCGTCGATGATGTTCTTCGTGGCATCGAACTCGTCAATGTTGGCGTAGACCAAAGTAGACGTGTCGTCCCTATCCATAGAAGCACTTGAAAAGGTGTGAGAATGAGATGGAATGAACATACCAAAGTTACCTCTTTACGAAGTTGTAGATGGATCTCAAAAGACCACAATGTAAGTAAGGAAAAGAGTGCACTTGGTGAAAAACCTTGTCCAATTACCACAATCTACACAAATGGCTTATATTGGATATGGGTGGGGTTAGTGGCACAAAAATCAAGCGAAATGAAGTGCATGATATTGTAAATGTTGAAATAAATCCAAAGGGTTCAAAATGAAAAGCAAGTGATCAAAAATATAGAGGAGGGCAATATAGAAACCCACACAATGGGATAATGGGACTTCTACATCTATAGGTATTATCAATACAATATTGCCTAATGAAGACTAAGCTTGTGTTGCATACACACAAGGAGAGACGCTAGCTTGATTGCATGTTTGGGCACCATTTCCCACCTGGCACCGATCCTATTTATGCAAGCAAAACGTTTCCTATTCCATGTATCCTCATGCACAAGTATTTCTATTCATGCTCAACTCTCTTCTTATAAGCTTATGCTCTTTCTTTCTTGCTTAGAAGCTTTTTTCGTATTTTTTGTCTTCCTTTCCACTATTATTTTTGAGCCTCAACCAAACATATGAGACAAGTATCACAAGATATGCATGAGAGCAAGAAATTGCACTATATGATATTTCAAATGATGCAACAATATGATATCGTATCACTATGGTGCACAAGTTTTCGCGAAGCCCGACAATACTAGGATAGCTGGTCTCAATAGGTATGAAGGTAATCACAAAGATGGTGGGGCTATCAATGTATAATGGAAAGGAAGGAAAATTTTGTGACGGAATGGGTACCTTCGTTACACTCAAACTTCCACGAAGTCGGGTTTAACCGGCCTTGCTTCCAGTTGAAGATGTGCTCATAGGTTGGATGGTCGTCGTCGATGTCGTTCATCGATGGTCGATGTAGATGATGGACTGATACAAGTCACTGGTGGTTGATGAAGAAGTAACCATCCCTAAGTATCTAAAACACCTTAGGAGACTCTAACCACAACTCAAGAAACCACAAATGCAATGGAAATCAAAATGGGTTAGGTTGCGGAAGTCTATGGTGGTATTGCACATGATATGGTGGAGGGCCTAGGAAAAATTTCCAAATTTTGAAAAATATGGTGGAACTAATTTTGTGGGATGGTGGATGTTAATAGATACAAAACTAGCTAAAGAATGCCTAAATCAGAGTTTGGATGAATTAGTTATGGACAAAACGGCGAAACACGAGAGGCTGAAAACTACGAGGGTCGGATGTCCGGGGGGAAGGCTGAATTTCTTGGGGCCAGGTGTCCAGAGCCGCCTGTTTTGGTGCTCCACGAGCCGGTGATGACCCACAAGTGTAGGGGATCTATCGTAGTCCTTTTGATAAGTAAGAGTGTCGAACCCAACGAGGAGCAGAAGGAACTGACAAGTGGTTTTCAGCAAGGTATTCTCTGCAGGCACTGAAATTATCGGTAACCGATAGTTGTGTGATAAGATAATTTGTAGCGAGTAGCAAGTAACAATAGTAACAAAGGTGCAGCAAGATGGCCCAATCCCTTTTATAGCAAGCGACAAGCCTGGACGAACTCTTATATGAGGTAAAGCGCTCCCGAGGACACATATGAATTTCTGTCAAGCTAGTTTTCATCATGTTCATATGATTCGCGTTCGCTACTTTGATAGTTTGATATGTGGGTGAACCGATGCTTGGGTGTTGTCCTTACATGGACAAACATCCCACTTATGATTAACCCCTCTCGCAAGCATCCGCAACTACGAAAGAAGAATTAAGACAAAGTCTAACCGTAGCATTAAACTAGTGGATCCAAATCAGCCCCTTACGAAGCAACACATAAACTAGGGTTTAAGCTTCTGTCACTCTAGCAACCCATCATCTACTTATTACTTCCCAATGCCTTCCCCTAGGCCCGAATAATGATGAAGTGTCATGTAGTCGACGTTCACATAACACCACTAGAGGAAAGAGAACATACAACGCATCAAAATATCGACCGAATACCAAATTCACATGACTACTTATAGCAAGACTTATCCCATGTCCTCAGGAACAAAAGTGACTACTCACAAAGCATAATTATGTTCATGATCAGAGAGGTATTGAATAGCATTAAGGATCTGAACATATGATCTTCCACCGAGTAAGCCAACTAGCATCAACTACAAGGAGTAATTAACACTACTAGCAACCTTACAAGTACCAATCGGAGTCGCGAGACGAAGATTGGTTACAAGAGATGAACTAGGGTTTGGATATGAGATGGTGCTGATGAAGATGTGTCCCCTCCGATGAGAGGAGTGTTGGTGATGAAGATGGCGACGATTTCCCCCTCCGGGAGGGAAGTTTCCCCGACAGGACGGCCATGCCGGAGCTCTAGATTGGTTCTGCTCAAGTTCCGCCTCGTGGTGGCGGCGATTCCTCCTGAAAGCCTTCTCTTCATTTTTTCTGGGATGAAACCCTCCTTATAGTAGAAGATGGGAGCCGGAGGGGTAACAGGGGGCCCATAAGCCATCCAGGCGCGGCGAGGGGGGTAGGCCTGGCAGGCTTGTGGCCTCCTGGTGCCTCCTCTCCAGTACTTCTTCCGCTCAGCATTTTTTATAAAATCCAAAATAATTCCTCGTTGATTTTCACGGCTTTTGGAGTTGTGCAGAATAGGTATCTCAAACTTGCTCCTTTTCCAGCCCAGAATTCCAGCTGCCAGCATTCTCCCTCTTCATGTAAACCTTATAAAATAAGAGATAAAAGACATAAGTATTGTACCATAATGTGTAATAACATCCCATAATGCGATAAATATCAACATAAAAGCATGATGCAAAATGGACGTATCAACTCCCCCAAGCTTAGACCTCGCTTGTCCTCAAGCGGAAGCCGAGATCAATAAATATGCCCACAAGTTTAGAGATAGAGGTGTCGATAAAACAAAATACGGACATGCAGGCATCATGATCATATTTAGAACAACAATATCATCATATAATCTCTTATGGTAAAGTGACAATTCCTTCACAAAGTAAAGTATGGATCAAGAACCTTATTGAGAATTAACAACCAATAGCCTTTAGTCATTGAAGCATTTGCAATTTGTCATAACATCGAAAGGAGTCAAATAAGAGCTTGTAAAGAAAAATCCACATACTCAATCATCCTTTCGCCTTCTACAATTGCTAAAACTCACGTGGTACTCATGAGATCAAAGTTTTAGTTGGACACAGAGAAAGATAGGGGCTTATAGTTTCGCCTCCCAACTACTTACCTCAAGGGTAATGTCAACAATAATAATTCATGAATACTTACTTCCAAGTTGACATATGAATATAGATCTCCCCCTAGCACATGACTCTTGCCAAGATAATGGCGAAATAAGGAATTGGTGTCGATCACCACGACTCTTTTAAGTATAAAAAGTAAAGGTACAAGATAGGCCCTTCGTAGAGGGAAACAGAGCTTGTCATGCGCTTTTGAGGTTTGGATGTGTGACCTCTTAGTGTGAAGGAACGTCACTTTATATTGCCTCCTGTGATAAAGAACTTTATTATGCAGTCTGTCGCTTTTATGTCTTCGTCATCACAGGTTCGTACAAAGCTTATTTTCCACACACTAATAGATCATACATATTTAGGGAGGAATTTTTATTGCTTACACCGATGACAACTTACTTGAGGGATCTTATTCAATCCATAGGTAGGTATGGTGGACTCTCATGGCAAAACTAGGTTGAAGGTTTATGGATACACAAGTATTACCTCTACTTAGTGCAGAAGTTTTGGCTGATATGAGGTGGAAGCAAGCATCACATGCTAAGGGATCTCTAGTCATATAACATTGTTCGGAACCAAGCAAACATAATTCATTATGTTGTCTTCCTTGTCCAACATCTACTTCTAAGCATGTAATAGTTTAATGAGTGTTTACAATCATAGACGATGCCAAAGATGATATATTTATATGTGAACCTCTCTTTCTTTATTACTTCCTATTAATTGCAACAATGACCAAGGTCTACGTTTTTCCACCCACAACAAGTTTCAATCAACATTCTTTTTATATGTGAAGCCATCACTTCCCATAAGATCATTACATGATATTTCATGCTTTTGCTCTTTTATTATTCTTTTCTTTATATCATGGCATGAAGCAAGGCCCTTAACTAAAACACTCTTTATTATATGACTCACGAACTCGAATACATTGGGGGAGACACAAAGCAAAACTCAAGCCAAGATCATACTAAGAACTTTATTCTACTAGAAAAAGATAAAACCAAAAAGGATCGAACTAAGAAAAAGGTAAGGGCAAAAGATGTGATGGTGATACGATACCGGGGCAACTCCCCCAAGCTTGGCACAAGCCAAGGGGAGTGCCCATACCCGTGCTTAATTGTCTTCCTTCGAAGGTGATGGTGGTGGAGTTGTTGCAGTCGGGGGTTGATTCTCCGTATTCCAAGGCATAGGTGCTCCATCATGGAAAGATGATCGAGTCTCCGGAATCCTCAAATCTGCAGCCAACCGTATTGATTTAAATCTATACTCATACTCACAGTTTTGGTTTTGCAGGTCATAGATCTGGGCTTGGAGGTGATCAATTCTGTCATAGAGCCTGGAGAGGTGCTTCCCGATGTCATTGGCATCGATCTTGTGCTTGTTGGTGAACTCCGTGATCATCATGTGGTTGGCGTTGAGTCCGCGTTCCACCATCCCATTGGCACTTGAAGACTTGCTGCTCCATTGCTTCGATCCTCGCCTGTACGCTTCCGGTCTTCTTGGACCCCTCAACATCACGGATGTGCAACACCCCCTCATGCATCTCGATAGATTGAGGGTGTTGCAGCACTCCCGCGAGGTAGGGATTGATGACCTTCTCGAAGAACTTGTGCTTCGGAACTTTTGGGGACGCCATAGCGATGTAGATCTGTCTGCACAGCAGCTCGAAACGAAAACAGAGGATATTTGCGTGATACGAGGGTCAGACCTTCCGGGAGAATATAATGAATTTTTAGCGACCGAAAGGAGTATTTCACCCGAAAACGGAGTCCGGGAGACACACGAGGTGCTCACAAGCCACCCAGGCGCGGCCAGGGGGGTATGCCACGCCTGGCAGGCTTGTCGCCTCCTCGTGCGCTTTCCGAACTACTTTAAATTTTTCTATTTTTCTAAATATTCCAAAAGGGAGAAAAATTGCTACTAGAAAAGTTTTGGAGTCGGTTACTTACCGAATCACATACCTCTTCGTTTTTGGAGTGTGAAACAGGGTGATAAATATCCCTTATGTACTTCTCTGGAGTTATGGTATTAATAATATTGCTTTCAACATTTATGGGAGTACCTGAGATATAATGCTTGATTCTTTGCCCATTTACAACTCTTGGAAAATTCCCTTCCGTGTTGTTGATTTTGATGGCACCGGAATGATACACTTCTTCGACAATGTAAGGACCTTCCCATTTAGAGAGAAGCTTGTGTGCAAAAAATCTTAAACGAGAATTGTATAGCAAGACATAATCACCTACATTGAACTCACGTTTTTGTATCCTTTTATGATGCCACCTCTTAACTTTTTCTTTAAACAACTTGGCATTTTCATATGCCTGAGTTCTCCATTCATCAAGTGAGCTAATATCAAATAACCTCTTCTCACCAGCAAGTTTGAAATCAAAGTTGAGCTCTTTGATTAGCCAATAAGCCGTATGCTCTAGCTCAATAGGTAAATGACATGCTTTATCGTAAACCATTTTGTATAGAGACATGCCCATGGGATTCTTATAAGCAGTTCTATAAGACCACAGTCCATCATCAAGCTTCTTAGACCAATTCTTTCTAGACCTATTAACGGTCTTTTGCAGAATTAGTTTAATCCCTCTATTACTTAACTCTACTTGACCACTGGACTGAGGGTGATAAGGAGATGCAATTCTATGGTTGACATCATACTTAGCAAGCGTTTTACGGAAAGCACCATGAATAAAATGTGAAACACCATCAGTCATTAAATATCCAGGGACTCCAAATCTAGGGAAAATAACTTCTTTAAGCATCCTAATAGAGGTGCTATGATCAGCACTACTAGTTGGGATAGCTTCTACCCACTTAGTAACGTAATCAACAGCAACTAGAATATGAGTGTACCCGTTGGACTTTGGAAAAGGTCCCATATAATCAAAACCCCAAACATCAAATGGTTCGATGACAAGTGAATAATTCATAGGCAATTCCTAACGTCTACTGATATTACCTATTCTTTGACATTCATCACAAGACAAGACAAACTTATGGGCATCCTTGAAGAGAGTAGGCCAATAGAAACCGGATTGCAATACCTTGTGTGCAGTTCTATCTCCCGCATGGTGTCCTCTGTAAGCCTCGGACTGACACTTCCGTAGGATCTGTCCCTGTTCATGCTCAGGTACACAACGTCTAATAACACCATCTACTCCTTCTTTATAAAGGTGAGGATCATCCCCAAAGTAATGTCTCAAATCAAAGAATAATTTCTTCTTTTGTTGGTATGTGAAACTAGGTGGTAAATATTTAGCAACAATATAATTTACATAATTAGCATACCAAGGTGTACTACGTGAAGCATTGATGACATTCAATTGTTCATCAAGAAAGTTATCATCAATAGGTTGTGGGTCATCAAGAACATTCTCCAACCTAGACAAGTTATCTGCTACGGGGTTCTCAGCGCCCTTCCTATCAACAACATGCAAATCAAATTCTTGTAGCAAGAGAACCCATCTGATAAGTCTAGGTTTAGCATCTTTCTTTTCCATGAGATACCTAATAGCAGCATGATCAGTGTGAATAGTAACCTTGGAATCAACAATATAAGATCTGAACTTTTCACATGCAAACACGAGTGCTAAAAATTCCTTTTTAGTAGTAGCATAGTTTATTTGGGCATTGTCTAGAGTTTTACTAGCATAATGAATAACATTCAATTTATTATCAACTCTTTTTCCTAGAACAACACCAACAGCATAATCACTAGCATCACACATAATTTCAAAAGGTAGGTTCCAATCAGGTGGTTGAACAATAGGTGCAGTTATCAAGGCCTTCTTAAGTATTTCAAATGCTTCCTCACAATCATCGTCAAAAACAAAAGGAATATATTTTTGCAAGAGATTGGTAAGAGGCCTAGAAATCTTAGAGAAGTCTTTAATGAACCTTCTATAGAAACCAACATGACCAAGGAAACTTCTTATACCTTTGATGTTTGTAGGGCATGGCATTTTCTCGATCGCATCAACTTTAGCCTTATCGACTTCAATACCTCTTTCAGAAATTTTATGTTCTAAGACAATGCCTTCATTAACCATAAAGTGGCACTTCTCCCAATTCAAGACAAGGTTGGTATGTTTACATCTCTGCAAAACTCGATCAAGGTTGCTAAGGCAATCATCAAAAGAAGACCCGTAAACGGAGAAATCATCCATGAAAACCTCAACAATCTTTTCACAAAAGTCAGAGAATATAGCCATCATACATCTTTGAAAGGTAGCAGGTGCATTACATAAGCCAAAAGGCATACGTCTATAAGCAAAGGTACCGAAAGGGCAGATAAAAGTGGTTTTATCCTGATCAGATTGTGCAACAGGTATTTGGGAGAAACCAGAATAACCATCTAGAAAGCAAAAGTGTGTGTGTTTAGACAATCTTTCTAGCATTTGGTCAATAAATGCAAAGAGTAATGATCTTTCCTAGTGGCTTTATTCAATTTCCTAAAACCAACTACCATCCTATAGCCAGTAACAATTCTCTGTGGGATCAATTCATCTTTATCATTAGGGACAACGGTAATGCCTCCCTTCTTAGGGACGCAATGCACCAGACTTACCCAATCACTATGAGCAACATGATAGATAATACCTGCTTCGAGGAGCTTTAGTATTTCTTTTCTTACCACCTCTTTCATCTTAGGATTTAATCTTCGTTGATGGTCAACAACTGGTTTGGAATCAGGATCCGTTTTAATTTCATGCTGGCATAGAGTGGGACTAATGCCCTTAAGATCATCAAGAGTATATCCAATAGCAGCACGGTGCTTCCTCAGAGTTTTCAATAATTTCTTTTCTTCATGCTCTTAAAGGCTAGCACTAATAATAAGAGGATATATCTCTTTTTCATCGAGATAAGCATACTTAAGAGTATCAGGTAACTGTTTAAGCTCAAACACAGGATCACCCTTTGGTGGGGGTGGATCTCCAAGTAGTTCAACAGGCAAATTATTCTTAAGGATAGGATGTTGTTCAAAGATAACTCTATCTATCTCATTCCTTTTATCCATATGCATATCATTTTCATGCTCAAGCAAGTATTGCTCTAAAGGATCAGTAGGAGGCACAACAATAGAAGCTAGGGCAATAATTTCATCCTTACTAGACAATTCTTTTTCATGAGGTTGTCTACCAAACTTGGAGAAATTGAATTCATGTGACACACCTTCAAAGCCAAGAGTGACAGTTTGTTTCTCGCAATCAATCTGAGCATTAACAGTATTGATGAAAGGTCTGCCAAATATGATGGGACAAAAGCTATCTTGTGTGGTAGCAAGAACGAGAAAATCAGTAGGATACTTAGTTTTACCACACAAGACTTCAACATCTCTAACAATTCCCAAAGGGCAGATAATATCTCTATTGGCAAGTTGAATAGTAACATCAATAGATTCCATCTCGACAGGTGCAATCTCGTCTTTAATTTCATCATATAAAGATCGAGGTATTGCACTAACACTAGCACCCACATCACATAAACCATGATAACAATGATCTCCTATCTTAATAGAAACAACAGGCATGCCAACAACACGCTTATGTTTGTCTCTAGCATGAGGTTTAGCAATTCTAGCAGCATCTTCACAGAAGTGAATAACATGCCCATCAACATTGTCGGACAAGAGATCTTTGATAATAGTAATGCTAGGTTCAACTTTAATTTGCTCAGGGGGTGCAGGTGTTCTAATGTAGCCCTTACGTATCACAGTTGAATCTTTAGCATGATCCTTTATTCTAACAGGGAAAGGTGGTTTCTCAATGTAAGCACTAGGAACAATAGGATCATTATAAGCAATGACTTTCTCTTCAACTGGAATGGGTTTAACTACATTGACTTCTATGGGAGGATGATATTTAAACCACTTCTCTTTAAGGAGATTAATATGAGCAGCAAATGATTCACATAATGAGCTACTATCTCAGAGTCAAGTCCATGTTTAGCGCTAAAATCACAAAAATTATTTGTTTCAACAAAGGATTTAACACAATCGAACTTAAGATTCATACCTGACTCCTTACCTTCATCAAACTCCCAATCTTCAGAGTTGCGTTTAGTCCTTTCCAATAAATTCCATTTGAAGTCAATATCTCTCTTCATAAAAGAACCGGTACAAGAAGTGTCAAGCATGGTGCGATTATCATGAGAAAGCCGAGCATATAAGTTCTGAATAATAATTTCTCTCGAGAGCTCATGGTTAGGGCATGAATATAACATTGACTTAAGCCTCCCCAAGCTTGAGCGATACTTTCTCTATCACGAGGCAAAAAATTATAGATATAATTCCGATCACGATGTACCAAATGCATAGGATAAAACTTTTGATGAAATTCCAATTTCAATCGGTTGTAGTTCCATGATCCAGTATCATCACATAGCCTATACCATGTCAATTCTTTATCCCTCAAAGATAAGGGAAAGACCTTCTTCTTGACCTCATCCTCGGGAAAACCTGCAAGCTTAAATAAACCACAAACTTCATCTACATAGATTAGATGCAAGTCGGGATGTGATGTTCCATCTCCTGTAAAAGGATTAGCCAAAAGTTTCTCTAGCATACCCGAAGGAATTTCATAATAAATATTTTCAGTAGGTGCAGTAGGTTGAGGAGAAAATCCATGTGCTTCCGGTCGAGGTGAAGATACCCTGAACAAGCTCCTCAAAGGATTAGTTTCCATAGTGACAAGTGATAATAAATTTCAGCACACTATATAAATGTTTCCTTACCAAATTCCACTTACCAAAGGCGCTTCACTCCCCGGAAACATCGCCAGAAAAGAGTATTGATGACCCACAAGTGTAAGTGATCTATCATAGTCCTTTTGATAAGTAAGAGTGTCGAACCCAACGAGGAGCAGAAGGAACTCACAAGTGGTTTTCAGCAAGGTATTCTCTGCACGCACTGAAATTATCGGTAATAGATAGTTGTGTGATAAGATAATTCGTAGCGAGTAGCAAGGAACAATAGTAACAAAGGTGCAGCAAGATGGCCCAATCCCTTTTGTAGCAAGGTACAAGCCTGGACGAACTCTTACATGAAGTAAAGCGCTCCCGAGGACACATAGGAATTTCTGTCAAGCTAGTTTTCATCATGTTCATATGATTCGCGTTCGCTACTTTGATAGTTTGATATGTGGGTGGACCGGTGCTTGGGTGCTGTACTTACTTGGACAAACATCCCACTTATGATTAACCCCTATCGCAAGCATCCGCAACTATGAAAGAAGAATTAAGACAAAGTCTAATCATAGCATTAAACTAGTGGATCCAAATTAGCCCCTTACGAAGCAACGCATAAACTAGGGTTTAAGCTTCTGTCACTCTAGCAACCCATCATCTACTTATTACTTCCCAATGCCTTCCCCTAGGCCCGAATAATGGTGAAGTGTCATGTAGTCGACGTTCACATAACACCACTAGAGCAAAGACAACATACAACACATCAAAATATCGAACGAATACCAAATTCACATGACTACTTATAGTAAGACTTATCCCATGTCCTCAGGAACAAAAGTGACTACTCACAAAGCATAATTATGTTCATGATCAGAGAGGTATTGAATAGAATTAAGGATCTGAACATATGATCTTCCACCGAGTAATCCAACTAGCATCAACTACAAGGAGTAATTAACACTACTAGCAACCTTACAAGTACCAATCGGAGTCGCGAGACGGAGATTGGTTACAAGAGATGAACTAGGGTTTGGAGATGAGATGGTGGTGATGAAGATGTTGAAGGAGATGAGTCCCCTCCGATGAGAGGAGTGTTGGTGATGACGATGGCGACGATTTCCCCCTTCGGGAGGGAAGTTTCCCCGGCAGGACGGCCCTGCCGGAGCTCTAGATTGGTTCTGCTCAAGTTCCGCCTCGTGGCGGCGGCGATTCCTCCCGAAAGCCTTCTCTTCATTTTTCTGGGATGAAACCCTCCTTATAGGAGAAGATGGGAGCCGGAGGGGTAACAGGGGGCCCACAAGCCACCCAGGCGCGACCAGGGGGGTAGGCCGCGCCTGGCAGGCTTGTGGCCTCCTGGTGGCTCCCCTCCAGTACTTCTTCCAGCCAGTATTTTTTATAAAATCCAAAATAATTCCTCGTTGATTTTCACGGCTTTTGGAGTTTTGCAGAATAGGTATCTCAAACTTGCTCCTTTTCCAGCCCAGAATTCGAGCTATCGGCATTCTCCCTCTTCATGTAAACCTTATAAAATAAGAGAGAAAAGGCATAAGTATTGTACCGTAATGTGTAGTAACAGCCCATAATGCGACAAATATCGACATAAAAGCATGATGCAAAATGGACGCATCAGCCGGCTGTATGGCCTCGGGCCCGGATGGCCAGACTAACGATTCCTTATCTAGATTTGGGGTGGGGAACTCAATTCGGGGCGAAACTTTTGATCTCACGGGGTCAAAATTGATGGGAAAAAAATTGGTAGTAGGATATGCCAAGGGGGTTAGATCCACTTACAAAACACTTGATCTATGGACCAAAATCAATAAAAACTCACAAGAATCATCAAAATGCAAGAATTGTTTTGGGGCTCTTTTTGTGGGGATTTTCGAAACCGGGAAGAAAAACTTGACTAAAGCAAGAAAGTGTGTGTGTGTGTGGGGGGGGGGGGGGGGGTAGGGCTCCCAATTTGTGGCAACATGGCTCTTGATACCAATATGATACTGGGCAAACCCGAGGGTGCCCCAATCTTCATGAATTGGAGGTGGATTCAAGAGGAACACGAAGAACACGAGGGGAAAGCATGGAGAAATCAAAGGTAAAACACTCTATTGGACAAGATCCACAACAAGTACTCATCAAATCACAAGAAATACATGAGGAGCATCAAGATCCACGAACAACAACGGAAATAAAGATACATGTCTAGTTCATCCCAAATCCCATAGGGAGATGAGGTCTTGAATCCACTAGGGATCTTCCCTATGATAGGGGCCTTAACATCCACTAGGGGTTCTTCTCACATGGAGGCATCATTTCCATGGGAGAGGTAGTGGAAGGAGTAAGGCTCAACTAATCTTTGAGCTAAACCATTGGTAACCCTAGAAAGGAGTATATGGATGTCTATATATAGTCTAAGCCACGAAGTGTGGAGGTGGGAAGAGAGTTACATGGGCCTCGGCCTAGTCCATACACGCATGCATGTGTCGGATGTCCGGTCCGGGGGCCGGATGTCCGACCATTCACAAGACATTAGATGTCCGGGCACTGGGCGGATGTCCGGCCTGGAGTTGGCGATAACATGTGCTCTCTAGGTAACATCGTTTCGGATGTCCGGGTGGTGGGCTGGATGTCCGTGGATTCTTGGGACGGATGTTCGGGCTGGGGCCGGATGTCTGGGGCATGGAGCACTTAGGCTGTTGGGCTTGTGATGAGGGTGTGGTCTTCAGGCGCTGGATGTCTGGGCCAAGGGCTGGATGTCCGACCGATGTACACTTGTAGCGACTTCTTCCATCTTTGCTTCCATGCTTCCCTCGCGGATGCTGTAGTTGTTCTTGCTGTTTGCACTCCTCCTTGTCACCCGTGAAGTTTCGACAATACCTATGTATGCACACGAGAGGAGTGTCAAGTAGTATACCATCCACGAAGGGGTCAAATGAACACGTGTTAAGGAGATGATTCACCTTTATGTATGTCGAGTAAATGCGGCACGTGTCACTTGCCAAACGGACTCTTGTCATGGTGATGTCCGTAGGACGCTCCGCGTCACCCACTTAAATCCTAAGATGAAGGAAGTGGTAAGAACTAAAATACTAAAGCTTCTAGAGGCAGTATAATTTATCCTATTGTTGATAGTAGATGGGTAAGTCCCGTTCATTTTGTTCCTAAGAAAGGAGGCATAATTTTTGTTCGTAATGGTAAAAATGAACTTACCCCACAAAGAATTGTAAGTGGTTATAGGATAGTAATTGATTTAAGAAAATTAAACAAAGCTACTAGAAAAGATCATTTCCCCTTGCCATTTATTGATCAAATATTAGAAAGATTAGCTAAGGAGACACACTTTTGCTTTCTTGATGGATATTCCTGTTTTTCTCAAATATCTGTGTCAAAGGAAGACCAAAATAAAACTACTTTCACATGCCATTTTAGAACTTATGCTTATAGACGTATGCCTTTTGGTTTATGCAATGCATGTGCTACCTTTCAAGGATGTATGACTCCTATATTCATCGACTTCTGTGAAAATATTGTTGAGGTATTCGTGGATTAATTTTCTATTTACGAGTTTTCTTTTGATGATTGCTTTAGCAACCTTAATCAAGTTTTTTAGAGATGTGAAGAAACTAATCTTGTCCTAGACTAGGAGAAGTGCCAGTTTATGGTGAATAAATGTATACTACTTGGGCATAAAAAAATTGAACGAGATATTGAGGTAGACCACGCTAAAGTTGGTGCAATAGAGAAAATGACATTTCCTGAAGATATTAGAAGTATAAGAAGCTTTCTTGGTCATGCTGGTTCCTACAGGTGTTTCATTAAAGATTTCTCAAAGATTTGTAGGCCATTAACTAATATTCTTGAAAAATATATTCCATTTGTTTCCTATGATGATTGTGTCTAAGCCTTTGAAATACTTAAGCAAGCCTTAATTTCTGCACCTATTGTTCAACGACTTGATTGGAATTTACCATTTGAAATTATGTGTGATGCTAGTGATTATGCTGTTAGTGCTGTTTTAGGACAAAGAGTAGACAAGAAATTGAATGTTATCCATTATCCTACTAAGACTCTAGATAGTGCCCAAAGAAAGTATGCTACTACTGAGGAGTTTTTAGCGGTTGTGTTTGCATGTGATAAGTTTAGACCTTACATTGTTAATTCCAAAGTTACTATTCACTCTTATCGTGCTGTTATTAAATACCTTACGGAAAATAAAGATTCTAAGCCTAGACTGATTAGGTGGGTGCTTTTACTTCAAGAGTTTGATTTGCATATTGTTGACAGAAAGGGAGCTGAAAACCCAGTAGCATATAATTTGTCTAGAGTGGAAAATGTTTTGATGACCCACTGCATATTGATGATAATTTTCCTATTAGCTGTTATAAATGCTTCGTCCAACACTCCTTGGTATCCAATTATGCTAATTGCATTTTTGCTAAATATATACCACCTAACTTTACATACCAACAGAATAACCAATTCTTCTATGATTTAAGACATTACTTTTGGGATGACCCAAAACTTTATAAAGGAGTAGATGGTGTTATTAGACGTTGTTTTCTAAGGATTAATAGGAAAAAATTTATTTGGAAGTGTCATTTCAAGGCCTTCAGATGGCACCACGCTGGTGACAGAACTGCACACAAGGTATTACAGTCTTGTTTTTATTGACCTACTAATGTAGAGCATCCTATGGACATCACCATGACAAGATTCTGTTTGGCAAGTGACACATGCGACATCCACGTCAAATAGAAAAAAGGCGAATCATTTCCTTTACACGTGTTCACTTGACCCCTTCGAGGATGGTATACTACTTGACACTCCTCTCGTGTGCATACATAGGTATTGTCAGAGCTTCACGGATGACGAGGAGGAGTACAAGCACCAAGGAACAAATACACCATCCACGAGGAAAGCCTGTAAGCAACAACAAAAGAAGATGGAGTTGCTGAAGCTATAGTTGTTGAACATTCAGGCCAAGGCTGGATATCCGGCGCGTGTGAAAGCAAGGAGAAGCACCATCAACTGGCGCCTGAAGACATCAACGACTAGACATTAGGCGCCATGTCGCTAGCCCGGACATCCGGCCAAAGCCCCGGATATCCCACATCGGCTATCCAGAGAAGGTGTAAATCGTCTTGTTCCAGGGAGGACATCTGGCCATGCCCCGGACATCTTGTGCCTCACGAGAGGCCGAGGATTCGGCCCCCACTGCCAGACATCCGACACCTGCCTACGAGCATGGACGGGCCCGAGGCCCATGTACCGCCCTCTCACTTACCCCTTCGTGACTAGGACTATATATACTCCACCCCTCCTCATTTTTAGGGTTAGCAATGGTTTAGTTCATAGATTAGTTTAGCATTGCTCCTTCCACTACCTGTCCAATGGGGATGATGCCTCCATGTCAAGGCCCCTTTCATAGGGAAGGTCCCTAATGGATTCAACACCTCATCTCCCTATGGGATTTGGGATGAACTACCCATATATCTTTATTTCCGTTGTTGTTCATGAATCATGATGCACCTCATGTATTTCTTGTGATTTGAGGAGTACTTGGTGTGGATCTTGTCCAGTAGAGTGTTTCCCCTTTGATTTCTCCATGTTTTCCTCTCATGTTCTTCGTGTTCTTCATGTTCTTCCCTAAATCCACCTCCAATTCCTAAAGATCGGGCCACGCTTGGGTTTTCCCCATATCACCTATTCTTTTCAAAGATGCTCGTAAGTATGTCCTTTCTTGTCTTTAATGTCAAAGAATTGGTAACATTGGTAGACGTCAAGAAATTTCTATGAATTATTCACTTGCTCTTGAACCATTTGATGTTTGGGGTTTTGATTATATGGGACCTTTTCCTTCCTCTAATGGGTATACTCATATTTGGTTGTTGTTGATTACGTCACTAAGTGGGTAGAAGCTATTCCAACTAGTAGCCCTGATCATAACACTTCTATTGAAATTCTTAAAGCTGTTATTTTCCCGAGGTTTGGAGACCCTAGATATTTAATGACTCATGGTGGTTCATATTTTATTCATGGTGCTTTCCGTAAACTTCTAGCTAAATATATTGTTAGCCATAGAATTGCACCACCTTATCATCCTCAGTCTAGCGGTCAAGTTGAGTTGAGTAACTGAGAAATAAAGTTGACCTTGCAAAAGACTGTTAATAGATCTATAAATAATTGGTCTGAGAAACTTGATGATGGTTTATGGGCATATAGAACTGCTTATTAAAATTCTATGGGAATGCCCCCTATAAAATGATCTATGGGAAAGCATGTCTTCTACCTCTTGAGTTAGAACATAAGGCTTATTGGGCAATTAAAGAACTTAATTATGATTTCAAACTTGCTGGTGAAAAGAGGTTATTTGATATTAGCTCCTTAGATAAACGGAGGATGCAAGCCTATGAAAATGCCAAGTTGTTTAAAGAAAAAGTTAAAAGATGCCACGATAAGAAAATCCAGAAACAGGAATTCAATATAGCAGACCTTGATCTTTTGTACAATTCTCGTTTCAGATTTTTTGCACGTAACCTTCTCTCCAAATTGGAAGGACCTTAATTGTCGAATAAGTTTATCTCTCCGGTACTATCAAGATTAATAACTCTGAGGGCACACATCCGAGAGTGGTAAATGGGAAAGAATTAAACATTACATCTTATGTACGCCCATTAATTTTGAACAAATATTATTCAAGTGATGACACCGGAAGAACACAAAATGAGAGACCTTTCCAAACACCCCAGAAACCTCAAAGTGGTAGGTATGTGATATGGTAAGTAAACCAACTCCAAAAATTCGATAAAAATATTTTATGTTGGTTTTGGAATTTTATAAAAAATACAAAAATAAAAATAAGCCAGGGGACCCATGAGGGACGCCCAAGCCAACAGGGCGAGGCCACCCCCGTGAGCGTGCCCTGATGGCTTCGGAGTTCCTCGTGTGCCTCCCGGACTCCGTTTTCTTCCTCGACACACATTCTAACCTAGAAAAATTCATTATATATACTCCCATCTATTTTGACCATCGCATCACAAGTTTCCCCTATGTTCTTGTTTCGGGCTGTTTTTCTGACAGGATTCATATACTCCGGTGAGGCATCCATGGATCCCCCTATCCTTCGCAAGAAACACCACATAGTACGGCCTTCTTCGGGCAAACATCCTTACATCGAGGCTTACTATGAGTTGTATTCTGAAGAGGAGGATATGATGCAGGATCCGAAAGATGTTGTAAGAAACGACAAGGAAGAAGCTGGGGAATCCAAAGGATATTTAGTTAACCATCTCCCTAGGGTCTCAAACAAGAGAGAATCATTATTACCTCTGCATGATGATATTTCCTTACCCGAGATTGACGCGTTCAATGCTATGGGATCTATTTGTGCTCAAAATACAATGCTTACCCATGAAGTCATATGGATGGAACAATAGAACCGGGCCCTTTAGAGGATAATCAATAATCTAGAATACTTTTGATGGATAAGCCTACTGCACCATCACTACCATCACCCAAGACGGACACATGAGTACATGGGCATGGGCACCACCCTTAGCTTATTACAAGCTTGGGAGAGGTGCCCCGGTATCATATCACCATCACTTTTACCATTATCATCTATCTTAGTTTGATCCTTTGTTATTTCGTGCTTTAGAGAAATAAAAAATCAGTATTTGTTTCATTAGAGTGTTTGCTTTGAGATCTATATACCCTTGTAATTGAGTGTGAGAGTTATATAATAAAGATTAGTTTGAGTTTGCTTGTTTTACTCTCATGGATCAATCATAGCAATGAAATAAAAGAAATATAAAAAATCATATGCTAATCCCATGGGGAGTAATGAGTTCACATAGAAAAGTATGATAGATAAAAGTTGTTGGGAGTGAAGACACATAGTATTAGTCATTGATACAATCCTTGCAAAATTATGATAGAGGAGAGGAGATTCACATACCATTACACTATATTGGACATCTTTTATGATTGTGAGCCACCACCAAATATTATATAATGATCAAAGTGTTAATGTTGTGCAAGGAAGACAATGTAATGAGTTATGTTTGTTTACATTCACATATAAGTTATATTGTCATGGATCCTCTAGCATGTGGTGCTTTCTTAGGATCCTTTGCTAGCCCAAAAATTCACACTAAGTAGAGATACTACTTGTGCATCCATAACCCTTACAACCCATTTTCTTGTCATGAGAGTCTACCACACATACCTGCGGATTGAATAATATCCTTCAAGTAAGTTGTCATCAGTGCGCAAAGAAATTAAAATTGCTACTAAACATGTATGATATTTTATTGCAAGGGAAAATAAGCTTTGTACGATCTTGCGATGACAAACAAATAAAAGCAACAAACTGCATAATTGAGGCTGCTATCATAAGGGGCAATATAAAGTGACGTTCCTTTTTATTAAGAGTATGAACATCCTAAATTAAAAAGCGCATGACAACTTCTGCTTCCCTCTGGAAAGGGCATATCTTTTACTTTCATGTATTTACTTTTATGCAAGAGTCAAAAATGTTATCCCTATTCCTACCTATTAACTCTCTAGATGGCAAGCATCATGTGTTGGGAAAATATCCTTATATATATGTATATATATATATCCAGTTAGATGTATGTAATCATGAGTCATTATTGTTGACATTATACTTGAGGTAAATAAGTTGGGTGGTGAAAACATTAAAGCCCCTATCTTCCTATGTGTCCGATGGAAACATTAGCTCCAAGATAATGCAACGAGTGTCAACAATCATAGAAGAATAAATGATGGTTGAGTATGTGAACTTGCAAAAATGAAAGCTCTTATGTAGACTCTTATCTGAAATATGATGAATTGTGATTGCCTCGATGACTAAGAACATAGTTTGTTGATCGTTAATAAAGTTTATGCTTCATACTTCAGTAATTGTGGATACATTGTTAGTTGTTTATGAGAAGTCATATGATGAAAAACTTACTGCTATGTTAATATTCAAGATGCTCTCATGTCCGTATTCTGTTTTTATTTACACCTGTCTCTCAAATTAAGTGGTCATTATTATCGAGTTTGGCTTTTGCTTGAGGACAAGCGAGGTCTAAACTTGGGGGAAGTTGATACGCCCATTTTGCATCATGATTTCATATTGATATTTATATTATTCTTGGTCATTATTCCACATTATGATGCAATTTTTATGCCTTTTCTCTCTAAATTTACAAGGAACACCACAAAGAGGGAAATTGCAGGAAAATGGATTTCTGGACCTAAAAACCAAGAAAAAGGCTGAAAATTCATTGGACTCCAAATAACCTAAAATTTTACGGAAATTGTTTGCGGAATATATGTGAATTTATGGAGCAAAAATATACCAAAGGGGGGACACCTATTGGTGCCAAGCCAACAGGGTGCACCCACCCCCCGTGGGCGCGCCTTGATGGCCTAGGACCACCACCCACGTGTTTTGGCCTCCCTCTTCTGCTATAAGATGGATTTTGACCTAGAAAAAAATAAGAAGTTACTTTCGGGATGAAGTGTCGCCGTCTCGATTCGGAAACCTAGGAAGAGGCCCTTTTGCTTTTGACAGAGTGATTCTGTTGGGTAAACTTCCCTTCGCGAGGGGGAAATCGAAGCCATCGTCATCACCAACACTTCCTCCTTCGTGTGATGATCAATCTTCATTAACATCTTCACCATCAACATATCATATCAAACCCTAGTTCATATCTTGTATTTAATATTTGTATCAAAACCTCAGATCGGCATATGTGGGTTACTAGTAGTGTTTATTACATATTGTAGTTTATGCTAGTTGGTTTATTTGATGGAAAATAATATGTTCAGATCCTTAATCACAATCATTATACCTCTTATCTGAACATGGTGATGATTTGTGAGTAGTTACTTTTGTTCCTCGGGACATGGGAGAAGTCTTGTTATAAGTAATCATGTGAAGTTGGTATTCGTTCGATATTATGATGATATGTATGTTGTTGCTTCTTGATACGTCTCCAACGTATCGATAATTTATAAAGTATGCATCCTGTGATTGCCTATGTTTACAATATTTTATATGGTTTTTATGCACTTTACAAGATTTATCCAAAACAAACACGGACTGATGTTGTTTTCAGCAAAATTAGAGTGGTGTTCTTTTTTGTGCAGAAAATGGAAGTTCTCAGAATCGCCTGAAACTTTTATATTTTTTCTGGAGGAAATAAGAAATATTGGAGCAAAGAACCACCGGGGGAGAGCCACTTGTGGGCCACAAGCCAACAGGGCACACCCCCTAGGTCGTGGCCTGATGGCATATGGGGCCCACATGGCTCCGTTGGCATGATTCCAACGATGAAAAATATTACATACACTAGAAACTCCACAAACAAAAAGAAAACTCACACTCCACCACCGCAACTCCCTGTATCAACGAAAAACCAATCTAGATACGTTCTAGTACCCTGCTGGAGAGGGTAAATCATCTCCGGTGGCCACCTTCATCATCCCGACGAAGGCCATGATGAGGAGGGAGTAGTTTACCCTCGGGGCTGAGGTTTTGTACTCGTAGCTATGTGTTTAATCTCTCTCTCTCTCTCTCTTGTGTTCTTGAGATGTCATGATCTTGATGTATCACGGGCTTTGTTAATATAGTTGGATCATGTGGTGTTTGTCCCTTGTTATTGTTGTGATGAATTGAATCTTTCACTTTAAGATCTCGTTATGTTGGATTGAATATTTAGGTTTGAGAACACTTGATGTATGTCTTGCATGCGGATACCCATAGTGACATTGGGGTATTCAACCGATTCACTTGATATATGCTATGGCATCAACTTGCGGATTTCGGTGACCTTGGGAATCTATGCATAGGTGTTGATTGCATGTTTTTATACTATGTTCTCCGATAGAAATCTTGGGGTGCTCCTTGAAGTTCTTTGTGTTGAATTGAATATGATAGATATGAAATTTCTTGATGCATGTCGTATAATTTACCCATGTATACTTGAGGTGACATTGGAGTATCTAGGTGACATTAGGGTTGATTGATATGTATCATGGGTGTTATTCTAGTACCAACTCTAGGGTTGTTTGTGACACTTATAGGAATAGCGCAAAAGATTGATCACGCAGAATAACTTTGAGGTGGTTCTACTAACTACACCAATTTCATCTTATTGTTCTCCACTAGATAGGAACTTTGGAGTGATTATTTGTTGCATGTTGAGGGATGATCGTATGATTCTACTTGTTAGCATTATTGAGAGATTGCACTAGTTAAAGTATGAACCCTAAGCCTTATTTCCAAGCATTCATACAACATTTTTCTCGCTGTTTTCTACATGCTACCTTGTTGTTTTTATATTTCGAGATTACAAAAACGTATATCTACTATCCATACTAAACTTGTATCACCATATCTTTGATGAACTAGTGCACCTATACAATTTATCATTGTATTGGGTGTGTTGGGGACACAAGATATTTCTTGTATTTGATACCAGGGTAGTTTGAGAGAGACCATCTTCATCCTACACCTCCCATGGATTGCTAAACCTTAGGTCATCCACTTGAGGGAAATTTGTTGTTGTCCTACAAAACTATGCACTTGGAGGCCCAACAACGTCTACAAGAATAAAAGTTTCATAGTAGAGATCACTTCTCTTAGTGTTGTTGAGTGAACATCGACTACACAATGCTTCACTGTGTTATGGTCCTAAGGGAAGGCATTGTGGAGTAGTAAGAAGATGATGGCTTGCTAGAGTGACAGAAATAAAGCCTAGTTTATGTGTTATTTCATAAGGGGTTGATCTCTAGACAGACGTTTCATGCTATGGTTAGCTTCACCTTAATTCTTCTTTTGTAGTTGCGGATGCTTGCGGGAGGGGGTAATCATCAGTGGGTTGCTTGTTCAAGTAAGAACAACACCTTAGCACCAGTCCACCCACGATACGTCTCCAACGTATCTATAATTTTGATCGTTCCATGCTGGTATATTATCATTCTAGAATACTTTTGGGGTATTTATTTACCAATTTATATTATTTTTAGCACTAAACTATTGACCTAGTGCCCAGTGCCAGTTGATGTTTTCTGCATGTTTTTCACTTTTGAGGTTTTCCATACCAAACAAAGTCCAACTAACCTGAAACTTTTTGGTGATTTTTCTGTACAAAAAGAAGAACAAAAAACATCAGAGGAAGGCTAGGGGCCACACGAGGGACCCACAAGCCAACCCAGTGTAGCCTTGGGGGGTTTGGCTTGTGGGCCCCTCGAGGCCCTCCCGACTCCGTTCTCTGGCTTATAAATTCTCACATACCCTAAAAACCCGAGAAGCAGTCCCGAAATACTTTTTACACTCCCGCAAGTCTCTATTCCGAAGGGAGGCCATCTGGAGCTCCGTTCCGACACCCTGCTGGAGGGGGGATCCATCACGGAGGGCCTCTTTATCAACCTTGATGCCCTCATGATGATGTGTGAGTAGTTTACCATAGACCTAGGGGCCCATAGCCAGTACCTAGATGGCAATCTCTTTCTCTCCTAATCTTCAATACAATGATCATCACATCTTCGCTTTGATCCACATGATGTAATTCCGTTTGTGCGATGCGTTTGTTAGGATTTGATGAATTGTGGGTTTATGTTCAGATTATTCATGATAAATATTTGAGTCTTCTCTGAATACTTATATGATTCTTATGTGCATGGTTATGATAGCTTCATAATTCTCTCCGATCTATTGAAATAGTTTGACAAACTAGATTGATATTTCTTCAGTGAGAGGGGTGCATTGTAGTAGGTTTAACCTGGCAAATTTCTATATCCTAGTGATAGAAGGGGACAAGATGCGTCTTTGTATTACTTCTAGTAAGGATAAAATGATGGGGTTTATTCATATTGCTTGAGCTTACTTTGTCTACATCATATAGTTGTTCTCCATGCATTACTTTGTTTTACCTAATACTCTAGATGCATGCTGGATAGCGGTCGATGAGTGGAGTAATAGTAATCACTTCAGGCAGGAGTCGGCCTACTTGTTTATGGTCGTGCTGCCTATATACATATGATCATTGCCTTGAATATCGCATAACTATCTGCTTTTCTGTCAATTGCCCAAGAGTAATTTGTTTACCCACCGTAAGCTATTTTTCATGAGAGATGCCATTATGAAAAACTATGGGCCCCTGGTCTATTCACAACATATTTACAAAACCTTCAATACCTTGCTGCCATTTATTTGTTTTTATTTTATATTGCTATCTACAATTATTTACACACCTCACTCGCTTGCAAATAACAAGTACAAGGGGATTGACAACCCTCTTGCCCGCACTGGGTGCAAGTTGTTTGTTCTTTTGTGTGCATCCACTAAAGACGCTTGTGGTTGATATTCCTATTGGTTCAATAAACCTTGGTTTCATAACCGAGGGAAATACTTACCCACATTGTGCTGCAATAACCAGTTCCTCTTTAGAAAAACCCAACGCAGATAACATGAATCACGAAGGATTTTTGGCGCTGTTGCTGGGGAGTATCATCACCAACTACCAAGTAACTCCACACAAATTCTCATTCACTTTCTCTCCCTTTTATTAGCTGGTACATTTAATTTGTCTTGTAAAAAATAAAAATAAAAAATATCTACCTCTGCTTGTCACTAGTTTGCATCTTTGCCCTCTAGTTTACTTGCCTAGCTATGCTATCTTTATCTTTGTCACACCAAAGCAAAACGTAAAATGCAAAGATTAAGATAAATGGATCCTAATCCACTTGCTAATATTTTCAAAAGACCCATTTATGTTGAAACAATTGCTAGTGAGAGTGCACTAGATTATCTTTATGAGGTCTTGCTTGAAAATCATGAATTCGAAAATTGTGGAATTTATGAAGTGATTCATGATAGTTCCTTGAATGAAAAGAATGATTGCTATATTGTTGAATTTTAATATGATGCTACATGTAATCATTATGAGAGAGGCAAATATGTTCACATAAATTTTCATGCTACTCACTTACCTCTCTTGATATTCAAATTGCTAATGCTTGATTATTCCTACTTGCTTATGCAAGACACTTCTTGTCTTGATAAATTGTTTTCCTATTAAATTCCTATGCATAGGAAGTATGTTAGACTTAAGTATGCTTGTCACATATTTTATGATGCTCTCTGTGTGCTTCATTTCTTGTCTTTTATGTGAGCATCATTGAAATTTCAAGTCTATCTTAATGGCTATAAAGAAAGAGCTTGTTGGGAGACAACCCAATAGTTATCATTTATTTCTGTTTTTTGTTGATAACATGATTATTGCCTCTATAATGGTTGTCTTTTTATTTTTTATTTAGTGTTTGTGCCAAGTAAAGCCTTTGGATGATTTGTATGATTAGTAGAATTAATATGGTGCAAAAACAGAAACTTTGATGTGCAGTGCAAAATTTCTATGATTTTACTAGAATTCCTCACATCATCCTAATTTTTTAGAATTTTTGGAGTTACAGAAGTATATGTTCATTATAGATAACTACAAATTGTTTTGTTACATCTACATTCTGTTTTTTTGCTTGCATAGTTTGCTTGTTTTGATGATGCTATGGATTATTAGGGGGTGTATATGCCATGGAGAAGTTAGAATACAATATCATATGCTAAAATAAAATATGAATCAGCTTATAACAGAACCTAAAAGTATTTTATATGTTGGTTATACTAACGGATCTCACAAAGTTTTGTTGAGTTTTATGTGATTGAAGTTTTCAAGTTTTGGGTATTATCCCGATGGACAAAGGAATGAGGAGCAGCAAAAGCCTAATCTTCGGGATTACCAAGGCACCCCCAGATAATATGCTAGGAAGACTCAAGCGTCTAAGCTTGGGGATGCTCCGGAAGGCATCCCCTCTTTTCGTCTCAATCCATCGGTATGTCACTTGGAGCTACATTTTTATTCATCACATGATATGAGTTTTCCTTGGAGCGTTGTTTGCTTTTTTTGCTTCTACTTTCATTTTTCCACAATCATCGTTTACTGGACACACCTATTTGAGAGAGATACCACATCATCATAATTTGTTAGAATACCCTTTGTGCTTCCCTTATATCTTTTGGGCTTAGCAGTTGCTCTACTACTTCACTTATATCTTTTTGAGCATGGTGGCGTGTAGATTTCATAGAAATATTATGCTCTCGTCCTTCACTTATATTTGTTTGAGAGTTAAATAAATAGTGATGGTAATTTTCATGGGTCATAAGGCTAGATAAAAAATAATGGGTGTTCAGTGAGTGATAATTAAAACCATCATGTAGGACATCTAGAGAAATTATGGGTTAATGATAGTGATGTGGTGACATGAAAAAGGTGTGAGTGCATTATTATTAATTCATAGGGGTGTTGATATTAAGATATGTTAATCTTCCTGTGCATCTAAAAATTAAAACGGCATGGTGATGATGTGTGAGCATTTCTATTTCTCGTTGAAATCCTAGTGTTGTTTTGAGTCGGAGTGGCGCGATGGTTAATTCTACCAATCCTCTCCCTCGAGTCATGCGAGTAGTACTTTAATTTGTGATAAAGCTAATAAAACTTTTCAATAATTACATGAGTTCTCCAGGACTAATATTACACCATGGACATACACAATCTCATCTCTTCATAGTTGCTAGCCTCTTCGGTACCGTGCATCGCCCGTTGTCGCCTTGAGGATCGGTGCAACTTTCTCCTGTGCTTCCAAACCCCGTGATATGCACGCTCTATTGCACATAAGCCTTTTTATATCCTCCTCAAAACAGCCACCATACCTACCTATCATGGCATTTCCATAGCCATTCCGAGATATATTGCCTTGGAAATGCCATCGTCACTTCACATGACTAGTTTGTTCATCATCATAATGCTTTGAATGATCATATAGAACTGACATAGTATTTGTGTAAAAGCCACCTTTCATCATATTTGTGATACATGTCCTACTAGATCTTTGCACATCCTAGTACACTGCTAGAGGCATTCATACAGAGGCATATCGTCCTATTAGTTTTCATGAGTTGTAAGTAAATAAAAGTGTGACGATCATCATTATTAGAGCATCGTCCCAGTGATAAAGTAAAAAGGGGGAGGGGGAAATGATCCCACCATAATAAAAAATGAAAAAATGAATGAGAGAAAAATAGAGAAGGAACTTTGCTACTATCCTTTACCACACTTGTGCCTCAAAGTGGCACCTCGTTCTTCATATATAGAGTCCCATGTTATATCATTCATATGCTAGTGGAATCACTTTTTCATAAATTTGGCTTGTATATTCCAATGAAGGGCTTCCTAAAATGCCTGAGGTCTTCATGAGCAAGCAAGTTGGATGCCCACCCCACTTAGCTTTAGTGGAGCTTTCGTACACTTAGAGCTCTAATGCATCATTTGCATGACAATCCCTACTCCTTGCATCGACATCTATCGACGGGCATCTTCATAGCATGTTGGTACTCCTAGTTAATGTGAGACTACCTTCTCCACTTGTTACCCCTTTGAAACCTACCACCATATTATATTCCACCTATATGCTATGTCTATTGGTTCACACTCATGTATTGCGTAAACACTATAAAGTTGATGCATGAAAAAGTACGATCCAATTGCCTGACTTGGACGCCATGGTGCTTGATATTTGTATTAATGTGGTGAATATGGAGCCATGCCTTGCTAATTTAATAAGATGAATGGGGTAAACAATCTTTGAGGATCATATACTTTGAAAGACTAATGATTTTGCTCCTTATACCAATAGGTATTGATGTGTTAATATTTGCTAGTTGATCGTTTCTCAATGAGCATAAATGCATAAGGTTACATTATGGACAACATGTCACATCAAAATTCTATTCTTATCATTTACCTACTTGAGGACGAGCACGAATTAAGCTTGGCGATGCTTGATATGTCTCGAATGTATCTATAATTTTTTATTATTACATGCTGATATATTATCATTCTAGAATACTTTTGGGGTATGTATTTACCAATTAAAATATCATTTTTAAGCACTAACCTATTGACCAAGTTCCTAGTGCCACTTGATGTTTTTTTACATGTTTTCTCTTTTTAGGTTTTCCATACCGAACGAAGTCCAATTGACCTGAACCTTTTTGGTGATTTTTTTGGACCAAAAGAAGAGCAACAAGCATCAGAGAAAGGCTCGGGGCAACACGAGGGCCCCACAAGACAACCCGACACGACCTGGGGGCGCCCTATTGTCTTGTGGGACCATTAAGGCCCTCCCAACTCCGTTTTCTAGCTTATAAATTCTCAGATACGCAAAAATCGAGAAGCAGACCAAAAACACTTTTTACGCCGCCAAAAGTCTCTATTCTGATGGGAGGCCATCTGGAGCTCCATTCCGGCACCCTGTCGGAGGGGGGTTGATCATAGAGGACCTCTTCATCAACCATGATGCCCTCATGATGATGTGTGAGTAGTTCACCACAGACCTACGGGTCCATAGCTAGTACCTAGATGACAATCTCTCTTTTGATCTTCAATACAATGATCATCACATCTTTGCTTCGATCCACGTGATGTAATTCCTTCTATGCGGTGCGTTTGCCGGGATCCGACGAATTGTGAGTTTATGTTCAGATTATTCATGATAAACATTTGAGTCTTCTTTGAATACTTATATGATTCTTATGTGCATGATTATGATAGCTTCATAATTCTCTCCGATATATTTAAATAGTTTGGCCAACTAGACTAATATTTCTTCGGTGAGAGAAGTGCGTTGTAGTAGGTTCAACCTGGCGAATTTCTATATACCAGTGACAGAAGGGGACACGATGAGTCTTTGTGTTGCTTCTACTAAGGATAAAACGATAGGGTTTATTCATATTGCTTGAGTTTATTTTGTCTATATCATGTCATTGTTCTCCATGCATTACTCTATTTTACGTAATACTCTAGATGCATGCTGGATAGCGGTCGATGAGTGGGGTAATAGTAATAGGAGCAGGCAGGAGTCGGCCTATTTGTTTATGGACGTGATGCCTATATACACATGATCATTGTCGTGAATATCCCATAACTACCGATTTTCCGTCAATTGCACAACAGTAATTTGTTTACCCACCGTATGCTATTCTTCATGAGAGATGCCATTAGGAAAAACTATTTCCCCAGGTCTATTCACAACATATTTACAAAACCTTCAATACCTTGATACCATTTACTTGTTTTTATTTTATCTTGCTATCTTCAATTATCTACACACCTCACTCGGTTGCAAATAACAAGTACAAGGGGATTGACAACCCTCTTGCCCGCATTTGGTGCAAGTTTTTTGTTCTTTTGTGTGCAACCTCTAAAGACGGTTGTGGTTGATATTCCTATTGGTTCGATAAACCTTAGTTTCATAAGTTAGGAAAATACTTACCCACATTGTGTTGCGATAACTCGTTCCTATTCACGGAAAACCGAACGCATATCACAAGTATCAACCCACATATCAAATTATCAAAGTAACAAACTCGAATAAACTCAACATGATGAACATGACTAGACGGAAATTCCCATGTGTCGTCGGGAGCGCTTTGCTTCATATAAGTGTACTTTAAGGCATGTCTTTGCTACAAAAAGATTGGGCTATCTTTGTGCACACTTGCTACTATTGTTACTTGTCTCTTGTTACAAATTAACTTGCTACGAAATTATCTATCACTATTACTTATAACACTTGTAGAGAATACCTTGCTAAAAATTGCTTATCCTTTCCTTTTTGTTCTCATTGGGCTCGACACTCTTACTTATCGAAAGGACTATGATTGATAATACTTGTGGGTCATCAGGTGTGCATGACACGGTCTCCGTTCACTTCTAGGACTGTCCGGCCAAGACCGGGTTCCATCCCATCAGCTCCTCCTATGCCTCCTCTAGCTGCACCTCCTTCATGGCCTCTTCCTTGACATAGGCGTCGAGCTCGGGGAAGGCGACATCGCCGACTACTGACAAGGCCACCATCTCCTTGAGGCCTTGCCATTTCTGCATGTCGTCGGTATGGTGGGAGTCCTCCATCACCTGCCTCATGAGGTTCTCCTCCTCGTTGGTCGTCATTGGCTCGGTTGGCTTTGGGGATGGATATGGTGATGGCATAGGATTCAGGTCGTGAACCATCCTGCGTCCGAGCGACTTGGGGTGCTGGGAGAGCACACGTCGGTGATAGCGCGCCCGCCGCTCGATGGACGACCTGCAAAGAACGACTATTGCCGAATGTCGTGCTCGTCGCAGAGCCACTTATCCCAGAGCGACAAGTCGATGGTGTACTACCAGTCATCGATGAGGTCCGACAGTAGTGGATCTCGTCCCGGCGGGCGCGACTGCTCATTGGGACCGATAGGATGGGCACCCGATCCATAGAGACGTGCCATTTGTTGGGGAGGTGCATGTCGCTCCATGGCAGCGGCAAGCCTGTCTCCCAGTACCTCTCGCAGATGTCGACCTTGATGTAGCGCCACTCGCGAGGCGGGGCGTCGTGTTGCAAGATGTGGAACGAGCATGGTGAAGGCGGAGGTGGAGGTGGAGCCGGAGTAGTGCAGCGTCGACGGCGGCCGGACAACGACCCTACCTTGTGGTCGTGCCTCATCTTGCGGTCGGGGAACCAGCGACCCACCATTATCACCGGCAGGGAGGTGTAGGAGCGGCGGTCTAGGGTTTAGTTGTCGGGCTACAAGGAGGCATGCGTCGCCGAAGTGGGGAAGTGGAAGTGTGGACTCCCACTTGTCCACGACTTCCACATTAAAAAGGACGACGACCGCTCGGCCGGGGTGGCTGTGAGGTGGGGCCGCGCCATAAATGTGGGCAGTGGGTGGTCAGTGGGAGGCTGCCATGCGGGCTCGAGGCGGACGTGGAGCGCGCACGTGGTCGTGTGTTCGCCGTCCGTGTGGATGATACATCTCCAATATATCAAAAATTTATGAAGTATTCATGCCATATTTACCTATGCTTACAATACTTTTATATGTTTTTGATGCATTTTATATGATTTAATTAGAATAACCTGGACTAGCGCTATTTTCAGCAGAATTGCCATGGTTTTGTTTTTACGGAGAAAATAGAAGTTCTCGGAATTGCCCAAATTTTTTTGACGATTTTTCACGACAATATGAGAAATACCGAAGCAAAGAACCACTAGAGGGGGACACCTGCTAACCACAAGCCAACAGGGCACACGCCCACCCCCCTGGGAGTGCCCTCATAGCTTGTGGGGCCCTCGTGGCTTCGGTTAGCGCGATTCCAACGCTGAAAATCATATATATATATATACAAACCCTCACAAATAAACGTAAAACTTCAACTCCGCCACCGCAAGCCTTTGTACCAAAGTAAACTCATCTGGAGCCATGTTTCGGCAACCTGCCCGAGGGGGAAATCATCACTAGAGGCCATCTTCATCATCCAATGGTGTCCATGATGCGGAGGGAGTAGTTCATGCTCGGGGCTGGGGGTATGTACCAGTAGCGCTCTCTCTCTCTCCCTCCCTCTCTCTCTCTCTCTCTCTCTCCCTCTCGTGTTCTTGAGAAAGGTAAAACAAGTCCAGCAAGGCCGCCCGGCGTGTCGACGATCCCGATAGGAGCCGCGTATAATATATATACAAAAACCCTCACAAATAAACCTTAAACTTCAACTCCGCCGCCGCAAGCCTTTGTACCAAAGTAAACTCATCTGGAGCCATGTTTCGGCAACCTGCCCGAGGGGGAAATCATCACTAGAGGCCATCTTCATCATCCGATGGTGTCCATGATGAGGAGGGAGTAGTTCACGCTCGGGGCTGGGGGTATGTACCAGTAGCTATGTATTTGATCTCTCTCTCTCTCTCTCTCCCGTGTTCTTGAGAAAGGTAAAACAAGTCCAGCAAGGCCGCCCGACGTGCCGACGATCCCGATAGGAGCCGCCTATCTCATTGTCACGACACGACGGATGAGCGATGGTTACCACGGCAAACGGCAAGTTGCCCCGGCTAGCGTTAATAAGGTGCTCTATTTTGGACCAGCACCATTGATACGTCTCCATCGTATCTACTTTTCCAAACTCTTTTGCCCTTGTTTTGGACTCTAATTTGCTTGATTTGAATGGAACTCACCCGGACTGACGTTGTTTTCAGCAAAATTGCCATGGTGTTGTTTTTGTGCAAAAATAAAAATTCTCGGAATGTCCTGAAAATTTACGGAGAATTTTTCTGGAATTAATGAAAAATACATGCGCAAAGTTCCACCGGAGGAGGTGTGCCAGTGGGCCACAAGCCCCTGGGCCGCGGCCACCCCCCTGGCCGCGCTGTGAGGGCTTGTGGGGCCCACGTGGCTCCACCGCCTCCAAACTCAGCTCTGTTTATTCCGTTTCGCACAGAAAAAATCAGAGAGAAGGATTCATCGCGTTTGACGATATGGAGGCGCCGCCACCTCTTGTTCTTCATCTAGATGGCAGATCTGGAGTCCGTTCTGGGCTCCGGAGAGGGGAAATCGTTGCCATCGTCATCATCAACCTTCCTCCATCGCCAATTCCATGATGCTCTTCATCGTTTGTGAGTAATCTCATCGTAGGCTTGCTGTACGGTGATGAGTTGGATGAGATCTATCATGTAATTGAGTTAGTTTTGACGGGGATTGATCCCTAGTATCCACTATGTTCTGAGATTGATGTTGCTACTACTTTGCCATGCTTAATGCTTGTCACTAGGGCCCGAGTGCCATGATTTCAGATGTGAACCTATTATGTTGTCGCCAATATATGTGTGTTTTAGATCATATCTTGCAAGTTGTAGTCACCTACTATGTGTTATGACCCGGCAACCCCGGAGTGACAATAGCCCGAACCACTCCCGGAGATGACCATAGTATGAGGAGTTCATGTATTCACCAAGTGTTAACGCGTTGGTCTGGTTCTTTATTAAAAGGAGAACCTTAATATCCCGTAGTTTCCATTAGGACCCCGCAGCCACGGGAGGGATGGACAATAGATGTCATGCAAGTTCTTTTCCCTAAGCACGTATGACTACATACGGAATACATGCCTACATTAGATTGACGAACGGGAGCTAGTCACTTATCTCTCCGTGTTATAGCTGTTACATGATGAATCACATCCGTCATACTCATCCATCACCGATCTACTGCCTACGAGTCTTTTACTACTCGTCCTTGCTATGTTACTTTGTCGCTGCTACTGTTGCTACTGCTGTTCCTTGCTACTGCTTTCACTACTGCTGTTACTTGCTGCTGTTGTCACTACTGCTGTTACTCGCTACTTTGCTGTTACTTGCTGCTGTTGTCACTACTGCTGTTACTCGCTACTTTGCTGTTACTTGTTGCAAGACTTTTCTGGAGCAGTTGCTCGGGAAGAATAGTCCCCCATCAACGTGCTATTTACTGGCGCCATTGATACAGCAAGTTAGGAATAGTCTGCCGTCAACAGATCTTTTTCTGACACCGTTGCTATCATACCATTTTGCTACTGATACTTTGCTTGCAGACACTATTCTTTCAGGTGTGTTTGAAACTGACAAACTCAGCTGCTAATACTTGAGAATATTCTTTCGCTTCCCCTTGTGTCGAATCAATAAATTTGGGTTGAATACTCTACCCTCGAAAACTGTTGCGATCCCCTACACTTGTGGGTTATCAAGACCATTTTCTGGCGTTGTTGCCGGGGAGGCACAACTATATTCTCTGAGTCACTTGGGATTTACGTCTGCTGATCATTATGAGGAATCCGAAAGATCCAAGAACTAAAGTCTTGCCTTCCACTACGAGGACAGGTAAGGAACTGCCATCTAGCTCTGCACTTGATTGACCTTCAGTTATGAGTAAGTTTGCGACATCACCTCCTGCTAGAAATCTTGATATGTCGCCTGTGCTTGATGATGCTACGTCTGCTGCCCTTGATACTATGCCTGATGATGCTATGCTTGATACTATGCCTGATGATGCTATGCTTGATACTATGCCTGATGATGCTATGCTTGATACTATGCCTGATGATGCCATGCTTGATACTGCTTTCCCACTAGGGGCATTCCTTGATGTACAAATTGCTAGAGTTGCTGCTAGATGTGATGGTACTTCTGAAACTTCTGATACTATTGAAGTAGAACCTGCTATTTTGCCTGCTAGAACTAGCTCTCCTATGCCTGAATTGCCTAATATGCCTGATACGCGTTATGTTATGGAGGGAGAGATAGCTGAGGATTTTCTTGCATGTAAGGATAGCTATGATGTTGAGGAATTACTGCACAAGTGGAAAGAAAATCTCTGAACACTAGGATGAAATACAACCCGAAGTTTGCTACTTCGCCAATCTCTGTGACCGATAAGGATTATTAATTCTCTGTTGACCCTGAGTTAATCACTCTAGTCGAATCTGATCCTTTTCACGGTTATGAGTCTGAAACGGTTGCATCCCATCTTACCAAACTGCACGATATAGCCACCCTATTCACTAGTGAGGTAAAGATCCGCCACTACTATATCCTCAAGTTGTTTCCTTTCTCGCTAAAGGATGATGTTAAGACCTGGTTCACTTCTCTTGCTCCTGGTTGTGTGCGTAGCCCCAAGGATATGGTCTACTACTTCTCTAAAAAATATTTCCCTGCCCATAAGAAGCAAGCTGCCTTGCAGGAAATATACAACTTTGCTCAAGCTGAAGAAGAGAGTCTCCCACAAGCTTGGGGGAGGCTCGTCCAGCTACTGAATGCTTTGCCTGATCACCCTCTTGAGAAGACTCAAATACTTGATATCTTCTATAATGGACTTACTGATGCTTCCAAAGACCACCTAGATAGTTGTGTTGGTTGTGTTTTTAGGAAACGAACCGTAGAACAAGCTCAGATTCTATTGAATAACATCTTGTGCAATGAGAATGCTTGGACTATTCCCGAACCACCTCCTAAGCCAACTCCGAAGAAAAGTGATATTCTATTCCTCAACCCTGAAGATATGCAAGAAGCCAAGAAATCTACGCGAGAGAAAGGCATTAAATCTGAAGATGTCAAAAAAATCTACCACCTATCGAAGAGATCCATGGTCTTGATAACCCGATACATGTAGTAGAAGTAAATTCTCTGCGTAGGTTTGATGAGAGTGATATTCCTTTTGATAAACCTGCCAGCCTATGCATGGATGAATTTGATAACTTCGTTGCCAAACAACAAAGTTTCAATGATTATGTTAGCAGACAATTGGAACAGAATGCTCGTATGCTTAGTCATTTAAGTGCTTGTGTGGACAGAAACGTCAACGATCTTAAGCTTCTGAGTAAACATGCCTCTATGGTTACTACTCAGGTAGAACAAGTACTTAAAGCTCAGAATGACTTGCTCAATGAGTTGAATGACAATTCCGTTAGAGTCATTACTAGAGGCGGTAGAATGACCCAGGAACCTTTGTATCCTGAGGGTCATCCGAAGAGAGTTGAACACGATTCTCAAGGAGTTAGCACTGATGCACCTAGTCATCCTAGAAAGAAGAAAGATGATAGGAACCTGCACGCTAGCAATCTTGTTGCTGCTACACCTGAGAGTACAAACGATGCCTCTGTCTCTGATGTTGAAACACAATCTGGTGATGAACATGAGCCTAATGATGATATCAATAGTGATGTTCATGATGATGCTCAACCTAGCAATGATAAGGATGTGGAGATTGAACCTGTTGATCTTGATAACCCACAGCCTAAGAATAGAAGACACGATAAGAATGACTTCACTTCTAGGAAGCATGGTAAAGAAAGGGAGCCATGGGTTCAAAAACCCATGCCCTTTCCTCCCAAACCATCCAAGAAAAAGGATGATGAGGATTTTGAGCGATTCGTTGAAATGATCAGACATGTCTTTCTGCAAATGCGTTTGACGGATATGCTCAAGACGTCTCCATATGCTAAGTACATGAAAGATATTGTGACTAATAAGAGGAGGATACCTGAGGTTGAGATTTCCACCATGCTTGCTAATTATACCTTCAAGGGTGGAACTCCCAAGAAACTAGGTGATCTCGGTGTGCCCACTATACCTTGCTCCATTAAAGGTAACTATGTTAGAACTGCTTTATGCGACCTTGGAGCCGGTGTTAGTGTTAGGACGATGCCATGGCGGTCATCCTCGGAAGACCCTTTTTAAACACCGCAGGGGCTGTTATAGATTGCAACAAAGGCAATGTCACTTTCCATGTCAACGGTAATGAGCATACCGTGCACTTTCCGAAGAAACAATATCGAGTACATTGCATCAATGCTATCGAAAAAACTTCATCGATTCTTATTGGGAGCTTTGAATGCCCTATTCCTCGTGTCAAGATGAAGTATGACTTGCTTGTTGGGGAGATACACATCCCCATTGAGGTGACCTAGTGACTATTCGAAAATTCTCCGTTCTCTTTTGCGATTCGAAAAGGTTTGTCGAGGAGACTTGATCAACCTCATTGGCGGATTTTCTTTCGATGACCATGAGATGGATGAATCAAGGAGTCACAAACCTCTGTTCCAAGCTTTCACTTTAGGTTTCTTAGAATAAAAATGATAGATTTAGTTTAGTTTTCCCTGTTTTCTGTTTTAGCGCCCGGTAGAAAAATACCCCAACAATAAAAGTTCTCCGAACATCGTGAAAATCAAGTATGATTTTTTCTAGAATTTTTCAAAAAATTCTGAGACAAAGAGCTTGTCTGGGGGCTGCACCAGTGGGCCACAAGCCCTTGGGGCGCGGGCACCCCCTTGGTCGCGCCACCCAGGCTTGTGGGGCCCACAGGCACCCCCTCCACTCATGCTTGCTCTCGTCTGGTTCTCCTACCTCCAAAAAAAATCGTTCCGCAGCTCAAACCCGTGTTCTTGCTCCTCTTGCTGGGATTTTCGATCTCTTTGCTCAAATCACCATTCTACGAACTGTTTTGGGGAAATTACTCCTTGGTAAGTGACTCCTCCATTGGTCCAATTAGTTTTTGCTCTAGTGCCTTATACTCCGCGTATTTTTGCTGCCTTGGTGACCATGTTCTTGAGCTTTGCATTCTAATTTTAGCTGGTCCAAAGTAGTTTTGATGCGTAATATGGCCTCTAGGGACTTGTGGGAGTAGTTGCTACAAGTTTAGTTGAGACTTATTCACTTTTCCTTAGAATCACTAAAAATTTCAGAAATTTTCAGAGATAGGAAAAGGGAATAGTTGAGGAGGTTCTTAAGAGGCTCGTCAAGCCGTGACCCCAAGGATGATGGGAGTGAGAAGAAGCCCAAGTATCTGGTCCCTCGAGTCGCAGAAGTTCGAGCGTGCGAGTGGCCAAGCGACGTGTTCTTACGCGCCGCTGGAATTTATGAGGACTTTTATCACTTGGTGGAGAACGCATGCCTTACCGCCTTCGTTGAAGATAAGTGTCCGCAATACCTCCTCCTCACTAATATCTTCGTACAAAGCTTTAACTTCTATCCGAGGAAGAATCCTCATATGGTTGAGTTTAAACTTTATGATATCCCCCAGCGCATGTCACTCCAAGATTTTTGCAATGTTTGCAAATTACCTTACGTTGGGGATATTCATGAACCTCATCCACGGGACTTGGAAACTTTCATCGATACAATTTTCGTAGGAGAGGAGAGAGGAGTGTCTTGCGCTAGAGCTGCTAGCATTCATTTTCCCGTGCTTCGGTACTTTTCATTATTTGTGGGAAAATGTTTGATTGGCCGTGGGAAAGCTGGGTCACTTAATTCCCTAGATCTTGCGGTCTTGCGCGAAGCCCTTTATAACGATAAAACTTATAGCCTGGGTGCTATAGTAGCTCAACGGTTGAACTTGAACCGTTCTAAAGGCGTTGTCTATGGAGGTATCTATGCTACCCGTCTTGCTAGACACTTTGAGATACCTATTAGACTGGATGAGGAAGAAGAGATTCTTCTTCCCGAGAGATATCTAGATTACGATAGCATGGTTCGCCATGACTTTCTTGATAGAGATATAAATAGAAGGATGATTTATAACCTGGTATTTAGTCAGGGTACTCGTGAGACTATTACTTTGCCTGCTCCTTCTTTTTTCAATCTTCATGCAGGCAGGTACATTATTATGCCCTCGGACATCTACGCATATTGGGGCTTAGCCCAACCACAGGTGTCCGTGCCTGAGCCACCAGTCGAGTACCAGACGCCAGTTTATCAGTGGAAGCCAGAGGAGCTCACACATCAGTGGCGTCCTCAGTCCACTCCGGAGTACCCCGGTGCTGGTTATTTCCCTCCTTGGGAGTAGAACAACTTAGGCCAAAAGCCTAAGCTTGGGGGAGTACGTGTTCTCACCGACTTTACATTCTTGCTTATGCTTTCACTTTGTTAGCCGGTGTTCACACCTTGCCACTGTATCATCCATGCTAGTTTATTTTCTTTCTCTCGTTTTCTTTTCATGTGTCTGTCTAGTTTGAGAAAACCCAAAAAAATATTATTTTCTTCTTTTGCTTGTTGGGAGCTTTCCCATGTAGATAGTTTTATTTTTCTTTGGGTCAAGGTAGAAGACCATGGTTACACTGTTTAGTGGCTCTTGCATGCATACCCGTTTAGCTTTCAAAGAGCCATATTACTTTGTCTTCTCCTTTGTGTTTGCGTGCAGATTCCAGCTTTAGTCCAATGCACGAGCACTCTTATTATTGTTCACATCGTTCGGTCGTGCAAGTGAAAGGCAATAATGATGATATATGATGAAGTGACTGAGCCTGGAAAAGCCGGTATGAACTCGATCTATTTTGTTTTTGTAAATATGACTAGCTCACTATTCCTAGTTCAGCTTTGTTGTGAGAGAAACATGTTTGCAATGACAACTTAGAGATCATAGTTGTTGATGCCATGCTTACTTAGCTAGGAGCTTATAATGGTTTGCCTTGGTTGCCAACATGAATTTTGAGATGACTATGATGTAGTATGATAGGATGGTATCTGCTACTGCGACAACACACCTTCCCTGGTACGACGCCAGGAATCCTGCTGCTACGGCTACGCCTTTAGGGACTTCCTTGGAAAATATGCAAAGGATTTCCCCGCGGCCTTTGAGCCTTGCGTTGGTGTTCCCTTGAAGAGGAAAGGGTGATGTAGCACAGCGACGGTAAGTATTTCCCTCAGTTTTGAGAACCAAGGTATCGAACCAATGGAAGATCTGGTCAAGTCACAAGTACCTGCACAAACACAAAGGGCTTGCACCCAATGCAATGAAGGGGTTGTCAATCCCTTATAGATTGTTTGCAAAGTGAGAACTGAAAGCAAAAAGTAAACAGAGCAAAGTAAAAGTGAAAGTGGAAACGATAGTTGTGAATAGACCCGGGGGGCGTAGTGTTCACTAGTGGCTTCTCTCATGAAAGCAAGTAGACGGTGGGTGAACGAATTACTGTCGATCAATTGATAGAACCACGGAAAGTCGTGACGTTATCTAAGGCAATGATTATATCTATAGGCATCACGTCCAAAACAAGTAGACCGATACTTTCTGCATCTACTATTATTACTCCACACGTCGACCGCTATCCAGCATGCATCTAGTGTATTAAGTCCAAAAGAACAGAGTAATACCTTAAGCAAGATGACATGATGTAGATGGACAATCTCATATGTACGATAAAAGCCCATCTTGTTACCCTTGATGGCAACAACATGATGCGTGCCTTGCTGCCCCTTCTGTCACTCGGAAAGGTCACCACACAGTATGAACCCAAAACCAAGCACTTCTCCCATTGCAAGAATCATAGATCTAGTTGGCCAAACAAAACCCAAGACTCGGAGAGACTTACAAGGATATCAAATCATACATATAAGAAATCAGCAAAGACTCAAATATAATTCATAGATAATCTGATCACAAATCCACAATTCATCGGATCTCGACAAACACACCGCCAAAGAGGATTACATCGGATAGATCAACATGAAGATCATGGAGAACTTTGTATTGAAGATCCAAGAGAGAGAAGAAGCCATCTAGCTACTAACTACGGACCCGTAGGTCTGAATTAGACTACTCACGAGTCATTGGAGAGGCGATGATGTTGATGTAGAAGCCCTCCTACTCCAAAGTCCCCTCCGGCAGGGCACCGGGAAGGGTCTCCATATGAGATCTCGTGGAAACGGAAGCTTGCGGCGGCGGAAAAGTGTTCTCATGGATGCCCTGATATTTTTCTGGATTTTAGGAAATATATAGGCGAAAGAGCTAGGACAGGGGGGCTCCAGGGAGGCCACAAGCCTGGTAGCCGCCGCCCCCCTGGTGGCGACTACATGGCTTGTGGGCCCCTTGTGGCTCTCGTGCCTTGGCCCTCAAGTCCCCTGATCTTCTTCCATTCTGGAAAAATTTATTTCGGGGATTTTATTCCGTTTGGACTCCGTTCCGAAATCAGATCTAAGAAGAGTCAAAAACACAGAAAAAACAGGAACGGGCACTTGGCATTGAATTAATAAGTTAGTCCCAAAAAAGATATAAAAGGTACATAAAACATCCAAAGTTGACAAGATAACAACATGAAACCATCAAAAATTATAGATACGTTTGAGACGTATCAAGCATCCCCAAGCTTAACTCCTGCTCGTCCTCGAGTAGGGAAGTGATAAAGAATGAATTTTTGATGCTTTCATGCTACCTAGCATAGATGTACTTTGTAACTCCTCATATGTGACGTGAATGTTCTGATCCATTAGATTCAAAACAATAGTTTGCTATTGATGTGGAGACAATAATAATTCAAGCAAACTAGCAAGGTAATCATGAACTTTCAAAATAACAAGGCCAAAAGAAAGTTATCCCTACAAAAATCATATAGTCTGGCTGTGCTCTATCATCATTGGACAATAAATTTAAATCATGCACAACCCCGGTATTGGCCAAGTAATTGTTTTCACACCTTTACTTTCTCAAACTTTTTCAACTCTCACGCAATACATGAGCGTGAACCATGGTTTTAGCACTATAAGTGGTGTGGAGTGTGGTGGAGGTTGCAAGACAAACAAGGAGAAGATGGTCACATTAACTAGGCATATCAATGAGCTGTGGAGATGCTCATCAATAGATATCAACGTGAGTGAGTAGGGATTGCCATACAAATGATGCACTAGAGCTAAGAGTATGTGAAAGCTCTTAAAGAAAACTAGTGGGTGTGCATCCAACTTGCTTGCTCATGAAGACCTAAGGCAAATTTGAGGAAGCCTATCATTGTAATATACAAGCCAAGTTATATAATGAAAATTTCCCACTAGCTATATGGTGGTGACAAAACGAGAGACTCTCAATCATGAAGATCATGGTGCTTAATAAGCACAAGTGTGGAAGGATAGTAGCATTGTCCCTTCTCAGTTTTTCTCTCATTTTTTTGGGTGGGCTCTTTGGCCTCTTTTTTTTTTGCTGGGCATCTTTGGCCTCTTTTATTTCCTCACATGGGACAATGCTCCATCAATGATGATCATCACACTTACAACTCAAAACTTAGAGCAAGGATGACTCTATATGGAATGCCTTCGGTAGTGTACCGTGACAATGATCTAGCATGGCATATACATTAATGGAAACATCATGCTAGCGATCTTACGATCATGCAATGGCAATGTGGAAGTGCTGGCACATGTCATGGTGGTAATCGTATGGCAATATATCTCAGAATGACTTTGAAAAAGCCATGGTAGGTAGGTATGGTGGTTGTTTTGAGGGAGGCTAATGGTGGGTTTTGTGCACCGGCGAAAGTTGCACGACACTAAGAAGATAGTGATGGTGGAAGGTGAAAGTGCATCTAAACCATGGACTCAACATTAGTCATGAAGAACTCATATACTTGTTGCAAAAGTTTTAGTAGTAATCGAAACAAAGCATTCAACGCATACTCCTAGGGGATGGGTTGGTAGGTATAAACCATCGCGCGATCCCGACCGCCACACAAAGGATGACAATCAATAGACTAATCATGCTCAGACTTCATCACATAGCGGTTCATCATACGTGCATGCTACGGGAATCACTAACTTCAACACAAGTATTTCTAGGTCCACAACACCTTACTAATATAACTTCAATATTACCATAACCACAACTCAAAACTAATTGAGATGAATCAAACTTCTCTAACTATTCAATGCACATGAAGGTGGAAGTTTTCATATCCCTTTGGATAACTACCCATTTTGAGACTACTTTCAAAGCATAGATCAACTACCAAGCCACGCACCGCCATGCTCTAAAAGATATAAGTGCAGCACATAGAGCAAAATCAACTAGCTCAAAAGATATAAGTGAAGCACATATGAGCTGAATTGTCTAACCAAAGGATATAAGTGAAGCTCGACAAAATCACGGTGAGTGCATGTCTCTCTCTCTAGGTGTGCAGCAAGGATGATTGTGACACAACAAAAATAAAAGACACCTACGATACAAGACGCTCCAAGCAAAACACATAACATGTGGTGAATAAAAATATAGCCCCAAGTAACGTTACCGATGGATTGAAGACGAAAGAGGGGATGCCTTCCCGGGGCATCCCCAAGCTTAGGCTTTTACAGCATCCTTGAATCATCTTGGGGTGCCTTGGGCATACCCAAGCTTGAGCTCTTGCCACTCTTTATCTTTTTGTCCATAAGAACTTCACCCAAAACTTGAAAACTTCACAACACGAAACTTAAACAGAAACTCGTGATAACATTAGTATAACAAAGAAAACCACCACTTCCTTAGGTACTGTAGCAAACTTAAATTCTACTTATGTTGATGTTGGGTTACTGTATTTTCAATCTTCCATGGCTAATACCCCCCCTCCCCCCCCCCCCCGATACTATCCATAGTTTCATCAAAATAAGCAACCAACACAACAAAGACAGAATCTGTTAACAGCAGACCAGTCTGTAGCAATCTGTATACTTCGTATACTTCTCGTACTTCAAAAATTCTGAAACATTATGACAGTCTGAAGAATTTTCGTAGCAATCAGCAGCAAAAAGAATAAACTCAAAATCTCTTACAGAAAAAAAATGAAAATTCTTTTCGTGAGCAGAAAGTTTCTGTCTTTTCCAGCATGACCAAACGATCATCCCCAAGACTAATCATAACAATTTTGCTTGGCACAAACGCAAAAATAAACACAAAAAACACAATCATAATAGAATTATGAAAGTGTGGAAAACATAAAATAGTAAGAAAAAGGATAGATCCATTGGGTTGCCTCCCAACAAGCACTATTGTTTAACGCCCTTAGCTAGGCAAAAGGTGATGGAATCACGTATAGTCATCTTTGGTGCTCAAACCATAAGTAGTGTGATCATTTATCATCTTAAGATCTTCATCTTTATTGGATGACTCACCACTAGCTTTAGGAACAAAAACAGACTTGACGGTCTTTTTGAGAGTGAGATTTGGAGTATTTTGCACAGCGGCAAAAGCGGAACCCAAGTTGGTTATGACATCTTCTAATTTGCCAATTCTAGAAGAATCATTAACTATAAGTTCCTTCTCCCTTAAATTTTTCAAAAAATCTACCACTTTGGATCCATACTGAATAATTTGATTGTGGATCTTTCTATCCAAACTCTCAGTAAGTTCAACTGTAGCAATTTTGTTATCAATAGCGTCAAGCCTTTGCATCACGTGTTCCAAGGTCAAGGTAGTTCCATTAACCATGAGCGGGGGTGAGGCAACCAAATTCATGATAGCTCCATAGGAGTCAACAGTATGCCTCCCCAAAAAATTCCCGCCTATGATGGTATCAAGGATATACCTATTCCAAGGAGAGATTCCAACATAAAAACTGCGAAGAAGAACGGTAGTGGATTGCTTACAAGTAGATCTACTTTGAGCATTGCAAATCCGGTACCAAGCATCCTTTAAATTTTCTTCCTCATTTTGCCTGAAATTGAGAACTTCGTTCTCAGGGGTATCGATCGAAGTAGTGGGTCTAGCCATTGATGGACTATCCCACACACAAACGAGCAGGAAGTAAGCGAGTGAAGCGGGCAAAAGAGAACGACAAAGGAAGACGGCAAAAAGGCAAAAGGAAATGGCAAAGCAGAAAGGCAAAAGAAAACGGCAAATGTGAAGTGGGGGAGAGGAAAACGAGAGGCAACTGGGAAAAAAGGTAAATGAAAGAGATGAGTTTGTGACACCTACTTGGATAGATGACTTGATCTCTCCTCCTTGCGCCAGAAATCAGCACGTTGAAGAGAGACTATTCTTGACTTGATCTTCCGTGACAACGGCGCCTGAAATCGTCTGCTACTGCGACAACAGACCTTCCCTGGTACGGCGCCATGAATCCTGCTGCTACGGCTACGCCTTTAGGGACTTCCTTGTCAAATATGCAAAGGATTTCCCCGCGGCCTTGGAGCCTTGCATTGGTGTTCCCTTGAAGAGGAAAGGGTGATGTAGCACAGCGGCGGTAAGTATTTCCCTCAGTTTTGAGAACCAAGGTATCGAACCAATGGAAGATTTGGTCAAGTCACAAGTACCTGCACAAACACAAAGAGCTTGCACCCAACGCTATGAAGGGGTTGTCAATCCCTTATAGATTCTTTGCAAAGTGAGAACTGGAAGCAAAAAGTAAACAGAGCAAAGTAAAAGTAAAAGTAGAAATGATAGTTGTGAATAGACCCGGGGGTCGTAGTGTTCACTAGTGGCTTCTCTCATGAAAGCAAGTAGACGGTGGGTGAACGAATTACGGTCGAGCAATTGATAGAACCGCGCAAAGTCGTGACGTTATCTAAGGCAATGATTATATCTATAGGCATCACGTCCAAAACAAGTAGACCGATACTTTCTGCATCTACTACTATTACTCCACACATCGACCGCTATCCAGCATGCATCTACTGTATTAAGTCCAAAAGAACAGAGTAACGCCTTAAGCAAGATGACATGATGTAGATGGACAATCTCATATCTACGATAAAAGCCCATCTTGTTACACTTGATGGCAACAACACGATGCGTGCCTTGCTGCCCCTTCTGTCACTAGGAAAGGTCACCACACGGTATGAACCCAAAACCAAGCACTTCTCCCATTGCAAGAATCATAGATCTAGTTGGCCAAACAAAACCCAAGACTCAGAGAGACTTACAAGGATATCAAATCATGCATATAAGAAATCATCAAAGACTCAAATATAATTCATAGATAATCTGATCACAAATCCACAATTCATCGGATCTCGACAAACACACTACCAAAGAGGATTACATCGGATAGATCTCCATGAAGATCATGGAGAACTTTGTATTGAAGATCCAAGAGAGAGAAGAAGCCATCTAGCTACTAACTACAGACCCGTAGGTCTGAAGTAGACTACTCACGAGTCATTGGAGAGGCGATGATGTTTATGTAGATGCCCTCCAACTCCAAAGTCCCCTCCGGCAGGGCACCGGGAAGGGTCTCCAGATGAGATCTTGCGGAAACGGAAGCTTGCGGCGGCGGAAAAGTGTTTTCGTGGATGCCCTGATTTTTTTCTGGATTTTAGGGAATATATAGGAGAAAGAGCTAGGGCAGTGGGCTCCTGGGAGGCCACAAGCCTGGTAGCCGCCGCCCCTTGGTGGCGGCTATAGGGCTTGTGGGCCCCCCCTGTGGCTCTCCTACCTTGGCCCTCAAGTCCCGTGATCTTCTTCCGTTCTGGAAAAATTTATTTCGGGGATTTGATTCCATTTGGACTCCATTCCAAAATCAGATCTAAAAAGAGTCAAAAACACAGAAAAAACAATAACTGGCACTTGGCACTGAATTAATAAGTTAGTCCCAAAAAAGATATAAAAGGTACATAAAACATCCAAAGTTGACAAGATAACAGCATGAAACCATCAAAAAATTTAGATACATTTGAGACGTATCAGTATCCTCTTTTGAATGATTCAAGTGGCTTGACTTGGCGCATGTTCACATATGTAGTTGAAACAAAATCAACATAGCCTCTATGATATTCATGTTCATGGTGATTTATGTCCTACTCATGCTTGCACTCAATGTTAGTTAATCTCAATGCATTTTGATGACTATTGTCGCTCTCTAGTTGGTCGCTTGCCAGTCTTTTGCTAGCCTTCACTTGTACTAAGCGGGAATACTGCTTGTGCATCCACCTCCATAAACCCAAAGTTGTTCCATATGAGTCCACCATACCTACCTATGTGCGGTATATACTTGCCGTTCCAAGTAAATTTGCATGTGCCACTCTCTAAACCTTCAAGAAATAATCTGTTTTGCTTGCCCGAACCGCTCATGTAGTGACAGGGGGCTATTCGTATCTTCCATGCTAGGCGTGTTATCCTCGATATGTGTTTATTCACTATCATTCACGAGAAAGGGGTCGGTAATTGGAATTCCCAGTTCCATGCTCAAATCGAAAAGATAATTGCAAACAAAACTCCCCCAGGATTGATGTTGGTATGGACGGTACCCGAGGATTCGGCTAGCCGTGGAGTGTGATCGATTGGTGGTAGGGGGAGTCAAAACTTTACTTTTCTGTTTGGGAACCGCCTATAGCATGTGTAGCATGGAAGATGTTGAGAACTCTTAGTCATTGCGTTAATAATGAAATCATGCCACCCAAAATTATTATCTCTGTTTTCAAAGCTTGAGCTCTGGCACCTCTGCAAATAAATGCTTCCCTCTGTAAAGGGCATGTCTATTTATGTTCCTATTGAGTCATCCTCCTCTTACAAAAGCACCAATTAGAGAGCACCTCTGTCATTTTTATGCTTTGCTTTTAACTGTGTTGAGTATGACTGTGAGTGGATCCTCATTGCCTTGAATTACAATGTTTAGTCAGCCCTTGGTCTTTGAAGGTGCTCTGCATTTATGTTTTGCAGTCTCAGAAGGAGCTAGCGAGATACCATCTATTCGTATTGCTTCATGTTGTTTTGATTGAAGTGTTGACGTTTGAGGCTTATTATTATTTGCTCGCTAGCTGATTATACCATTGATATGAGTTTACCGTGAGACCTAGATGTCATTTGCTTATATGGTTTGCTTGTGATCTTGCTGAAATTATGGTTATGAGTTAGACATAGTTGCAACAACAAGATCAAACAGAGTTCATCAACTTTTTTTGTCTCTTTCAGTTTGTCAACTGAATTGCTTAAGGACAAGCAAGGCTTTAAGCTTGGGGGAGTTGATAAGTCTCCGTCGTATCTACTTTTCTGAACTCTTTTGCCCTAGTTTTGGACTCTAATTTGCATGGTTTGAATGGAACTAACCCGCACTAACGCTGTTTTCAGCAGAATTGCCATGGTGTTGTTTTTCGCAAAAATAAAAAATCTCGGAATGTCCTGAAAATTTACAGAGAATTTTTCTGGAATTAATGAAAAATACCTGCGCAAAGATCCACCGGAGGAGGTGTGCCAGTGGGCGACAAGCCCCTGGGCCGCGGCCACCACCCTGGCCGCGCCATGAGGGCTTGTGGGGCCCACGTGGCGCCACCGCCTCCAAACTTAGCTCTATTTATTCCGTTTCACGTGGAAAAAATCAGAGAGAAGGATTTATCACGTTTTACGATACGGAGGCGCCGCCACCTCCTGTTCTTCATCTGGAGGGCAGATCTGGAGTCCGTTCTGGGCTCCGGAGAGGGGAAATCGTTGCCATCGTCATCATCAACCTTCCTCCATCGCCAATTCCATGATGCTCTTCATCGTTCGTGAGTAATCTCATTGTAGGCTTGCTCGACGGTGATGATTTGGATCAGATCTATCATGTAATCGAGGTAGTTTTGACGGGGATTGATCCCTAGTATCCACTATGTTCTGAGATTGATGTTGCTACTACTTTGCCATGCTTAATGCTTGTCACTAGGGCCCGAGTGCCATGATTTCAGATCTGAACCTATTATGTTGTCACCAATATATGTGTGTTTTAGATCCTATCTTGCAAGTTGTAGTCACCTACTATGTGTTATGACCTGGCAACCCCGGAGTGACAATAGCCGGAACCACTCCCGGAGATGACCATAGTATGAGGAGTTCATGTATTCACCAAGTGTTAATGCGTTGGTCCGGTTCTTTCTTAAAAGGAGAACCTTAATATCCCGTAGTTTCCATTAGGACGCCGCTGCCACGGGAGGGATGGACAATAGATGTCATGCAAGTTATTTTCCCTAAGCACGTATGACTACATACGGAATACATGCCTACATTAGATTGACGAACGGGAGCTAGCCACTTATCTCTCCGTGTTATAGCTGTTACATGATGAATCACATCTGTCATACTCATCCATCACCGATCTACTGCCTACGAGTCTTCTACTACTGATCCTTGCTACGTTACTTTGTCGCTGCTAGTGTTGCTACTGTTGTTCCTTGCTACTGTTGTCACTACTGATGTTACTTGCTGCTGCTGTCACTACTAATGTTACTCGCTACTTTGCTGTTACTTGTTGCAAGACTTTTCTGGAGCAGTTGCTGGGGAAAAATAGTCCCCCGTCAACGTGCTATTTACTCGCGCCATTGATACAACAAGTTAGGAATAGTCTGCCGTCAACAGATCTTTTTCTCACACCGTTGCTATCATACCACTTTGCTACTGATACTTTGCTTGTAGACACTAACCTTTCAGGTGTGGTTGAAACTGACAAACTCAGCTGCTAATACTTGAGAATATTCTTTCGCTTCCCCTTGTGTCGAATCAATAAATTTGGGTTGAATACTCTACCCTCGAAAACTGTTGTGATCCCCTACACTTGTGGGTTATCAACCATCAGCACTCGCCCTCCCTGTATTATGTAGAATTACTCCTCGGGTTCATGACGCCCTATGTTTTCAGTATTAACAGAATTATTATGTTGGGCAAATATAGTACCAATGTTGGGCCTTGCCACACGAGCTTTATCCCAAAACGAAAACAAGGGGGTCCCCATAACAACCCCAAGCATGTTAGGAGCGCTCATTTATGGAACATAACACCGGTAGCCGAAACTAAGGGGGCAAAGGTGGAACAAAACACCAGGCTAGAAAGGCTGAGCCTTCCACCTTTACCAAGTATATAGGTGCATTAAATTAAATAGCAATTAATAGGGTGATATAATAAGGAACCCTTGTTATCACATGGAAGCAATTGCACCTGCAACTAGCAACGCTAACACATGGTTAAACAAGCGGTAACATAGCCAATCAGTGGTTTGCTAGGTTGTGAACATGGGAAGGTTTTCACGGCAATGTTGAGAGGCTGACATTTAACATGTGGTAGGGAACGAGACATAGCGACAGAAACGAACAACTAGCATGGCAATGATAGTAATGATATCTGTGGAATGGCCATCTTGTGTGAGCTCCCGCTTGGAAGAAGAATGACTCCGTGAAGCAGACGAACTGGCGTAGTCAAACGGGTCCTCACATTCTGACACGCTTGCAGAACTCTATCGAGACGAAGCAAACCAGAAACAAGAATCAACACACAATATTTACCACGGCACATGCACGACATGATGCACAACACATATGATGCATGCTCAGTTTCAAATATGCAAGGCATGGCACGACAATACCCAACAATCAAACACTACATATTAAGTGAAGTTCAATATGCAAGGAGTTGCATATTGACGAAATTCCACCTTTAATTATTTAGTTCACTTCCGATTATTTACACGACAATATTAAATGTGGTTAAACATGGCAAGAGGTGAAGCGTAATTAATCTACCTAGCTAGGCATTTTAAATGAGGTCAGAAACGACATGTAGTATCTCCGAAATGACCCCATGTGTTAAATTCTAAATCTGTCCAGATCTGTCCTAATCACATTTTATGTTTGTTAAACGGAAAAACAAAGTGGTTCACGTGATTCTACTCGTCGTTCTGGTCCATATACATATATGTCACATCTTCAACGGAGCTACAGACAAATAGTTACGACCTAAACCGTCTAAACACGACACGATACGCAAAACGAGATAAACAACAAGGTTAACAGTTTTAATCATGCATGAGAGTTGAAAAATATGAACCTACGCAAAATTCTAGTCAATTGACATATTTAAAACATTTTAAACCAATGAACGGTTATCTAGTTATAGACAAGATTTGAACAGTTGCAACACTTGCTCGGGCATAAAAAAACCTACATGGGCAAGGGATCGAACCCAGGACCCCTCGGTTGTTATTCAACAGGCTAATGAGTTGGCTACACAAGAATTATGCTAACACAAGCAGTGTTGCACTAGGTTAAGCACACCCTATAGCGAATCTTACGAAAAAGGTTAACGAAACTAGGCAAAATAAATATGGCGCTACTGGGATTCGAACCCAGACCGCCTGGATGAGGCGCTCGCTTGGGTGTCGATCGGACTAGGAGGTGGGTTTTGTCTAGATGCGGCTTCAACTGAAGAAGAGATTACGTGGGGCGGAGGCTCACCTCGGGCCAGATCGGTCGGCCGTGGAGGTACGAAGGCACGACAACGGTCAACGGCGAAGGGCACGACGAGGACGGGGCCCTGCCTGCAAGGTCCGGCTGGGAATGGGCAGATCGGGACGAGGGCTACCGGATACGGCTGAGGGACTCGGGATCTGGCCGTAGATCGCGGGATCGGGAGCGGGGTGATGGGGAGCTCCGGCAAACAGGGGCTGCAGGGATGCGTCCATGGCGTTGCAGATGTCTGAAGAAAACAGGAGAAGGGAGAATTCAGAGAGGGGGGAAATAGCAGAAGGGAAGAAGAAAGAGAGAGAGGGCAGGGGCCTCGCGTCAGGCGCTTGCGGGAGGAGGAAAAGCCACGGAGGAGCTCAAGAATGCAGCGGCTTGAGGGCACGTGGCTGCTTGGTGGAGGCAACGGCGAGGTGAAGCTGGGGCTCCGGAAGGTGCAGAGGGAGCTGCTACTCCTGCTTGTTGCAGGGGGATCCGACTGAGGTTGGCTTGGCGGAGAAAACGAGGTGGGTGGCGGTGGCTGTGGGACAATATCCCTAGGAGTTAGGGCTTGTCCCTAATTAGGTAGGGGTGACCTATATATAGTTAGTGGTTAGATTTTAGGGGCCTCTGTACGCTTCGATTTAGATCAGGTGGCCGAGATGATTAGGTTAGGGAGTCCAATGGACAAACCGATGACTGTTTGCGGTAAAACGGGGTTGATCCGGATCCAACGGTCACGACGGCCGGGTTCGGGTTCCGGAAGGTTTTCGGGCTAGGTTGCCCGCAGGTCGGTGCACTGTGCAGAGAGGCTAGGCGGAGATGAGAGGGAAAATAGGCAACCCGACGACAGAGTTCAAAACAACGAAAACGACGGACATTGGACCGACTATAGTGTCGCTATAGGTTTAACGGTTCGGGTATCAAACAAACTCCGATTGGGACGAAATTTGGCAGGCGGCCTACCTACACTATATTAAGACCGTACGCCAAGTTTCAACCCAATCCGAGAATATTTTTCATGCACTTTGAAAAACAAGATTTTATCGATGCGACGGGCGCGTGCGTGTGTGGTTGGTCTCAAAACGGGCAATGTCGATAATGGAGAGAACCAACAACTAATAACGGATGCAGGTTTGAAAACTGACGGCAACGGAGTGCCGGTGCAATGCACATGATGCGAATGATGCGATGATGAGTGCGACAGACAAATAAGTCACACGACGAAAACATAATAAAATGGGAATCTTCTGAAGCGTCGGTCTCGGGCTGTCACACCTACGTTCTTTGATAGACATCTTGGGGGTACTCTTTGAAGTTCTTTGTGTTGGATTGAATATGATGAAGCTGAAATTGTTTGATGCCCCGAAAAATAAACCCAAGGATACTTGAGGTCACATTGGAGTATCTAGGTGACATTATGGTTGATTGATATGTATCATAGGTTCTATTCTAGTACGAACTCTTGGGCTGTTTGTGACACTTATAGGAATAGCTCAATGGATTGATTGGAAAGGATAACTTTGAGGTCGTTCACTGCCTATATCAATTTCATCTTATGTTCTCTGCTACTTATGAGCTTTGGATTGATTTTTTGTCGCACGTTGAGGGATGATCATATGATTCTATTATGTTAGCATTGTTGAGAGATTGCACTAGTGAAAGTATGAACCCCAGGCCTTATTTCGAAGCATTGATATAACATTTTGCTCACTATTTACTACTTGTTACCTTGACGTTTTTATTTATTCAGATTATAAAAATCTATTTCTACTATCCATACTACACTTGTATCACTATCTCTTCGCCGAACTACTGCACCTATACTATTTGCCATTGTATTGGGTGTATTGGGGACACAAGAGATTTCTTGAATTTGATGGAAGGGTTGCTTGAGAGAGACCATCTTAATCCTACACCTCCCACAGATTGATAAACATTACGTCATCCACTTGAGGGAAATTTGCTGTTGTCCTACAAAACTCCAGACTTGAAGGCCCATCTACGTCTATAAGAATAAAGTTGCATAGTAGGCATCAAGCTCTTTTCTGGCACCATTACCGTGGAGGTGAGTGCTTGAAGGTGTATGTTTAGATCTTGCAATTAAATCTTTTAGTTTGTTGTTTTTCACTAGTTTGGTTTTATAAAAGAATACTACAGAAATGGAATTTAGGTTGCCTCAATTGCTTCGCATTTTTAATGTCTTTCGTGAAAATGATGGTTCTGAAAATTGTGTTCAATTGTTAGAGGGTGAATTTATAGAAATGCTTAATGTGAAATCCTTGAATGATGAACAAGATATCAATATTGTTGGTATGATTTCTATGAATTTTTATGATGCTAATGATGATTGCACTAGTCATGATAAAAAGGTTTCCTATAAGCATGTCAACTTTTGTGGAGTTAATAAACTTTGTGAAGACATCCCATATAGGGATGATAGATTTTGTAAGAAGCATAAAAATGATAAAACAAATTGGTGGCTTAATGTGATAGATGAATTTTCCACAAGATTACGCTCTCTTCATCCCATTACTTGTGAACTTTGCAATAGGGTTGGTCATATTAATTTCCAATGCATGCATTTTCATGATCAAACTGTTTCCAAATATTGTGATAATTTGACCCTAGTGAACACTATAATGAACTTTCTTATTTTTTTGGTGTGAAGATTGTCACATAAAAATTATTGGTTTTTATATATTCCCTACACTAATGATAATGAAACTAATCTACATGAAATCTATATATTTTGCATAGTATATCTTACTTGGAGCTATATTTTTATTCATCACATATTATGAGTTTTGCTTGGAGCATCATTTTATTTTTTTAACATTTTCTTGTTGTTATTTATAATCATGTTTTTCTATAAAGCGTTCCAAGAATTGCCTTAAGATGCCTCAATTGCATGTTTTGATGTGTGTCGTGTAAAAACACAAACATTTTCTTTAGTGCCTGAATTTTCATATTTTACTAGAACGTGAAAAGTTTCTGAAATTTTTACACAGAACTTTCATACTAATTGTTTATCATGTCCTATATTTTCAGAATTGTTGGAGATACAGAAGTACAGTTTGTTAATTGATTGCTACACACAGTTCTGTTTGGACAGATTGCTGGCATAGTTTTGTTATCTACTCATCCTAGAGTTTTCATTTCTTATATTGGTAGATATCTATTGTGAAAATGATAGTACACAGTACCTAATGTTTGAAAATTATTATGTGACTTGTCTTGGCAGTAAAGAAAGTGTTGATTTATTCCTGTGTGCACTAACCTATCTTACAAGTTCTTTTCAAGTTTTGCGTGGGTGAAGTTTTTGAGACTTAGGTGAAACAAGGATATGATAGGAATTAACAAGACATAAAACTCAAGCTTGGGGATGACCAAGGCACCCCAAGACAATATTACAAGAAATCTCAAGCATCTAAGCTTGGGTATGCTACACATCCCACCTTTCTTCGTCAACAACTATCAGTTGGCCTATGTTGAGCCTCAGTTTTTATTTGTTCACATGATATGTGCTATTCTTGGAGTGTCTTTTTTGTTCTTTTCTGTTTGGAAATAAACCTGAGATCTAAACATCTTTATTAATAGAGAGTGCTCACATAGCTACTTGATTGTTTGACTACTCATTGATCTTCACTTATATCTTTTGAGAGTAGTTTGATGTTTACTCTTGTGCTTCACTTATATCCTAAGAGTAAATTATGAATGAATTGAATATCATAAATATGAAATTATCAATGTGCTATATTCTTAGTAGTAGTTTCACATTTGGTTTAGAATGTAAAATCTAATTAAGTTTGACAATCACAATACTGGTCATACAAGCAATTCATGAATGATTAGTATAAGAAAGAGAACTTCCACATACAAATATATTATCTTGGACATATTTTGTGATTGTGAATACCCATAAATTATTTTAAAATTTGATCTAGTAGTTGATGTTGGATAAGGAAGACAACGCAATGGCTATGTTTGGGTATATTTGCATAGAAGTTATATTGTTATGGATTCTCGAACATGTGGTGCTTGTTTAGAACCTTTTAATAGCCAAAACTTCGAACTAAAGTAGAAATTATACTTGTGCATCCAAACCCTTGAGCCATGTTTCTTTCATGATATTCCACCATACCTACCTATATATGGTATTTCACCATCATTACAAGTAAATTTGCATCTCCCACCTTTAAAACCTTCAAATAAACATCCGTTTTGTGTGCATGTACCACTCGTGGAGCGATTGGGGCGGTCAATATGTTCCATGTTAAGTGGGTTATTCCCATGATGAGTGTTTATTTACTTGTCATTGCATGAGAGAGGCTGGTAAAAAGGATTCCCAGTCCTGCATAACAAAAACATAAATAAACAAGAACCACCCCTAGAAAGTTCATTGTTTGGAAGGCACCTATGGATACGACTAGCCATGGAATGTGTTTGAATGGTTGAGGGGAGTAAAATTTCAATTATGTTTGGAAACCGCCAATAATATGATTAACATGGAAGATATTGAAATCTCTTGTTGTAACATTGACAGTAAAGGCACACCACCCAAAATATATTCATCTATGATTTAAACAATGAGTCGTGACACCTCCGCAAATCCGTGCTTCCCTCTACGAAGGTGTAACGCCAATATGCGATCCTATCCTTATTTTGGCGCGAGGACCTCGACAGGGATAGAAGCGCATCTCGTCGTTTCGCAAGAATGGATATCGTTACAAGTACATGTACTGAAAAGATGAGTATATGGAATTGGCTTACACTCGCCACAAGCTACATCAGAGTCACATCAGTACAATACATAAAAATCACGAAGAAAAGCATGGTCCGACTACGGACAAAAACAAACGAGAAAAGAACGACGTCCATCCTTGCTATCCCGGGCTGCCGGCCTGAAACCCATCCTAGATAGATGAAGAAGAAGAAGAAACTCCAAATGAACAATCCAAGCGCTCGCACCAAGTAACCTTTACCTGTACCTGCAACTGGTGTTGTAGTAATCTGTGAGCCACAGGGGACTCAACAATCTCATTTCCAAAGGTATCAAGACTAGCAAAGCTTAATGGGTGAGGTATGGTTAAGTGGTGAGGCTGCAGCAAGCGACAAAGCATTATATGAGGTGGCTAACTTATGAGTACAAGAATAAGAGGGGGAAGATCTACGCATAGCGGACGTGAACTATTAATGATCAAATGAATGATCCTGAACACCTCCTTACGTCAGACATAACCCCACTGTGTCCTCGATAGGAGAAGGAGATCACGAAAGAGACAGTCACGGTTACGCACTCATTTGGCAAGTTTTAATTAAGTTAACCTCAAGTTATTTAGAACCAGTGTTAAACAAAGTTTCCACGTTGCCACATAACTGCGGGCACGGCTTTCTGAAAGATTTAACCCTGCACGGGTGCTCCAACTAGTCCATCACAAGTTACCACAAGCCGCATAGAAATCCCTGATCACGAAACTCGCGATATCGTCGGACTCCTTAGTGGAAAACCTCAACTCTGAGATTATCCAAAGTATCACCGGAATCCCGATGCACAAGATATTTCGACAAAGATAAAACTAATCCATCAAGGCCGCCCGACATATCGATGATCCCGATAGGAGCCGCGTATCTCATTCTCAGGACATGGCGGATGAGCTAGACGTCGGGTTGGCTAAACCCTAGGTGACCAGGGGCGTCGGACATCGCTCAGGTTGGACCAACACTCATGAGGAGCACTGGCCCGAGGGTTGATTAATTACTCCGCGGGTGCCGGCGGGTCCCTATGCATTTTCATTAGTTATAAGCAAATGTAGTACCAAAGTTGGGCCTTGCGAAACCAGTCTTCATCTAAAACGAATTATCAAGGGGGTCCCCATAACAACCCCGATCGTGTTAGGAGCGCTCAATTATGGAATATAACACCGGTAGCCGAAACTAAGGGGGCAAAGGTGGAACAAAACACCAGGCTAGAAAGACCAAGTCTTCCACCTTTTACCAAGTATATAGGTGCATTAAATTAAATAGCATTAATATGGTGATATAACAAGGAATCCATGTTATCACATGGAAGCAACTGCACCTTCAACTAGCAACGCTATCATATGGTTAAGCAAGCAGTAACATAGCCAATCAATGGTTTGCTAGGTTGTGAACAGGTTGAAGGTTTTCATGGCAATGTTGGTAGGCTGATATTTAACAGGTGGTAGGCAGCGAGACAGAACGACATAATCGAACAACTAGCAAGGCAATGATAGTAATGGTATCTAGGGGAAATTGTTATCTTGCCTGAGATCCCGCTTGGAAGAAGAACGACTCTGTGAAGCACACGAACCGATGTAGTCGATCGAGTGTTCACTTTCCGACACGCTTGCGGAACTCAATCGAGACGAAGCAAACCGGAAACAAGCATCAACACAGATATTCACCACGGCACATGCACGACAAGAGGCAATCCACATACGATGCAGGATCAGTTGAATATATGCAAGACATGGCATGGCAATTCACAACAATCAAACACTACACATTAAGTGAAGTTCAATATGCAACGAGTTGCATATTGATGAAACTCCACATACGAATTATTTAGTTCTATCCCGATTAGGTACACGACAATATTAAATGTTGGTTAAACATGACAATACATGAAGCGTAATTAAGCTACCTATCTAGGCATTTTAAGTAAGGTCGGAAACGACATATAGCATCTCCGAGATGAGCCCACACATTAAATTAGAATTATGTCCAGATCTGAACTCAAATGTTTTAATATTTGTTAAACAGGAAAATAAATAGGTTCAAGTGATTCTACGCGCCGTTCCAATCAATTTACACATAGGGAACATCTCCAACGGAGCTACGGTTCAAAAGATATGATCACCGTAAGATATGATGTCACGAATGCAATATATATGCAAATGGCAGCCACAACATCCCAAACCAAGAAGGTAGCAACATAATATGAAAATACACTAGATTCTGAGCAAGTTTTATGTAGGACACGATCAACACGGAGCAACGGTTCAACAACTACAAGCTAAACAAGAAATCACAACAATCTGCCCAAAATAGCAACATGGCATTTTCTACACGCCAAAACAACAAGCTACATAAATCCAAAAAGCTCAAACAAGGCATGAGACAATAGTGGTCAAGATGCACTACAACATACTACTAATAACATCTAGCATGGACGCATGGATCACTAGGAAAAGAAATCACAAAATGGCATCTCACGCACAGTTTCAGACTTAGTGAAAATATCAGTTTTTCACAGTGCAGTTTTCGATCTGAAGGCATATTGACAGCAGCAAAACTATATGCTATAGGGCTCCAAATGGCATGAAAATTTACAGAGTGCTAGAGAATCTTAACCTCTATAAGTAACTCTATTGGACCAACCCCAAAGGAGTTGTATATCGCTAGCAAAACTCATGGCAAGAAAGCAACAAAATATAACAAATTTCAGACTTGGAAATATTTCAGCATCTCCAAATCAGCACTATTTTCTAGCATGTTGGCAACAAGCAAATAACACCTAAACATAGATTTCTATGTGCAACCAAAATTACCAGAGGCTAGCCTACACATCCAAGGGCATATCTCATGTTCACAACATAAATCACACAAAATAAACAAAAGGGCAACATGGCAAAAATATCATGCACACTAACTTACTCGAAAGGCAAAATTAATTGCACAGTTAAATTCTATGGATTTTTCTACCCCGAAAACATATATAATATGTGGGGTTCGAAAAATAAACTAGCGCCACACATATATGCGAGATTATGTCCTAACCACGACATAGCAAACAAGCAACGGAACCTACATGCAAAAATGCAAACAACTACTCTAAAATACATGGCAAAGGGTCCCGAACAACATGAACATTTTATCTATGGGATTTGAACAATCCGGACACACGCAAAAATAAATACGGGATATCTAACATATTATGACAGCATGCAAATCTAGGCATATGGCACGTCAAACCACTTCAAATATGCATGAAAGTTACAAAATATGAATCTACGCGAAAAACTACACCAGTTACATATATAATTCGTCGCGATCCGATGCACGGTTTAACATCTACGGACGTTAGAAAATCTAGCATTTTCTGAAATTAATAAATCCGAAAAAATCCTAAAAATATACTACCGGGCCTAATCTTGCATGATGGGCTGAAACAGGCGTGCACACACAATACTATAATGCGCCTAAGGCGCGATATAGAGGCTTGGGGGCGGCTCATCTTGGGCCAACGGGCCGTCGCTGGAGAGGAGGCAGCAGGTCGACCGGCTGGCCCAGGCATGCAGGAGAAGGCCGGAGCTGGGCCTCGCGCGGGGAGGTGCTGGCTTGTCGCTGGGTCGGCTCGGAGGGGCGAGGCATGCCGTTGCCTAGGCCTGGGGCGCGGCCCATGCGAGGCGGTGGCGCTGGGCCATGGCCCATCTGCTGGTCAGTGGAGGCGCGTGAGAGGCCGAGGCTGGCCAGCGTCAACGAGAGCGCTCGTCCCTGTCGGGATCCCGATCGGGAGACGACGGCTAGTGGCCGTAGCGGTCCGGCAACGACCGTCTCCGGTGGAGGCGCGCTCCGGCGAGGGGCTGGGTGGCGGAGCTCATGCAGATCCAACAGCGGGGATGCGGCGAGAGGCGCGGCTCAGGGGAGGCGCGGGGAGGGAGGGAGCGAGTTGCTGGGAGAGGCGGCGCGGCTTTGGGCACAGCAGGCGACGACGGCAGGGGCCTACGAGGCAGAGAGGTCGGCCTATTCCGGCGGACGACGTCGCCGGCGGTGGCCTCCGATGAGGTGCGCGCGGCAAGAGCGATGGCTCTGGATCGGGAGCTCCTCTCCTGATCTGGAGCTCGAGGCCGAGGAGCACGGGGTTGCGGTTGCCTCGGGCCCAGATGGGCTCGGGCGGACCGGTTGCGGGCTCACGGCCCGGCGACGCTGAGGAGGTGGGAGGACGCTGGCGAAGGAGAGAGCAGCGGTTGGCTAGGGTTTGCACGAGAACCGAGGGAGAGAGGGGATTTTATGTCTATTTATAGACAAGGGGCTAGGGTTATCTGAATCCAGCACCGTTTTCGACCACGGGATCGCGATCGACGGCCACCGACACGGGAATGGCTAGGTGGGCTGTGTAGAGTGGCTAGCTGGAGATGAGAGGGAAATGGCGCGGCGCGGCAACGCGATTTAAAACACCGAAAAATGTCCCACGATAAATCAAATACGGTGCTGCTACGGTCGACCGTTCGGGTACCAGACGAACTCCGATTGCGACGAAAATTGGCACACGGCCTACCTACGTCTAAATAAGGCCGCACGCCAAGTTTGAACCCAATCAAAGAATATTTTATACACACTTTTAAAAACAAGGTTTTGACGATGCTGCGGGCGCGTGCGAGTGTGGTCGGGCTCAACACGGGCAACGTCGAACACGGAGAGAACCGGCAACAAATAACGGATGCAAGTTTTGAAAACTGGCGGCAACGGATTGCCGATGCAATGCGGATGATGAGCATGATGTGATGATGATGTGACAAATAAATATAAAAACACGGTGACAACGGAATAAAAGGGGAATCTTCTGGAGAGTCGGTCTCGGGCTGTCACAACTCTCCTACACTACAAGAGGATCTCGACCCGAGATCCAAGAATGAAAGGGGAAGAGGAAGAGAAAGAGCAAGAGGTAAAACTTAGTAGCTTCTTTGACAAACGAGTGAAACCAACAATCCTTGAAGGTTGCAAAGAGATGAAGAATGATATAGGAAACAAGGAAGAATTCACACAAAATTTCGGCAGCACTTCGGTAGGAAAAGGGGGACAAAAATTCGATACAATGGAAAGATCTTTAGAAGATTCACAACAAACTAACTAACTTGATAAGCAAGGGAACAAAATGATCTTGAAAAGACAAAAAGATAGATTGAAGAGAGCAACATCACAAGGCCTCCGTTACACGGAAGAGAAACTAGATCTTGGAAAGAAAGAACAAAGAAGAAAATGACAACTATTACCACAAGAATCTTGAAGAACACCTTGAGAATGAAGAGATCTTGAGCCGCCTAATCGAAAACTAAACAAGGCACCGGAATAATTGAGAGACGAACGAAGAGGCAAAAATTGAGAAGAATTTGAGAACAAAGGCTGAAAGCTGAGAACGAAGAAATCTTCTGAAATTATGGCCTTCGGTGGATCAAGAGTGAAAACAATTCAGAAATGCACCGGATAGCAAGAAAGGGATTCTCATGATTGGGAATAATTGAGAAGATAACACGAAGCTGAGATGAAAACCTTCAAAAGAATGGACCAAGATATAAGAGAAACCTCCTTCGGTCTTCCAAGCTGAGAATGATGAGGAGAACACCACCAAGAATAACTGAGACACTCTGGAATAATGAAGAATGAAAGGATTGAGCCAATGATGAAAATAAATTCAAATATATCTTGGAGAAGGAATATGAATGATGGAAATCATTCTTACATCATAATTGTAAAGAATTGGAGATCTTCGGAAAAGATTAGAAGAGCCAGATAAGATCCTGGGAAAGAACATGTGGGTTATGGGCCCACTCAAAGAAACCACCGCTGAAAAGATTGCTCAAAAAGAGAGAGATTGCACCTGTACAAAGAAAACTTGATGAGGTTAGCACCTCAAAATAATTGAAACAATTGAAAATAAGAAACTCTGAGATATCTTGAACACTCCGGGTAGAAAGAGATGGATGAAAAAACAAGAGAGACTTGAATAAGAATTTCCAACATGGAAATCATTAGAGGAAGAAAATGATATAATGAACACCAAGATCTTAAATTGAATCCACCAGGAAAAGAGAACAAGAATGAAAAGTGATGAACACGAAACTCCTGAGAATCTTCACAATGAATCACCGGATAGGACTCAGAAGAAAAGATAACGGAAGCAACACTGAAAAGGAAGGAACTAGGATGAGAATTGAATCACTAAAGAAAAAGGGTGAGAGGGCGGGGAAAAGCAAAGACAATTTGGGACACATGAGATGAACTCCGTAAAGAAATGAGAGATTGATCTTGCAAATATTGGAGAAGATTGAATTTACTTGAAGAGAAGCACACCGGTTGAAAAAGAACTTACATGACGACTCTGGTTCAAAAGAATTGAAAAGACAACTTGATTGAGCAACAGAATTAATAAGCATTTCCATAGAAATATGAGAACAACTCTTGGAAAGATATGAAATCACCATTTGACATCGAAGCAACTTGAATTACCATACTCCAACAAAAACAAGGATGAGGCTTACGAGACAAGCCAAAACACATTCATGACAGAGATTCCATCCGATATTTTCGTGGATAGGATCGCACGGACTCGATCCTTACAGTAGCCATCATGTACAAGGCAGTGCACACGACATACGAAGCGTCCCCGAGTCGTAGCAAGCTACAAGGACTCTTTAAGACCCAACGAGAACCGTTGTAAGACGACCGTGAACAAACGAATCCACTAGATGTCGAACCCCAACCTCACATCATGTATCTGTTGGAAGATTGTCCTATAAGCAACTACTTGAATTCCCACCTAAGAACTCCCGAATTTTCTGGTCATGCAATCTGGTCCACAGATACAAGGAGTAATATATCACTCAAGTCCTAGACTAACCCGTCCAATGTATCACATCCGTCAACACATAACCAGAGATCTCGGAAACTCATCTATCTCAGATCCTCGTAATCACAACGATACTAAGTGTGGCGATACATCCGGATCTATCTGCACCAGTACTGGGGAAGCCGGACTCCTCTTGCCACTACTAGTATAGAAGCAATTTCGAACATCCTCCGTCCTGAGATACTACGAAATCTGAATGATAGCGATGTGCTCAAGAATCCCATGGAGCTCAACTCCTCGGTAGAAATCAAGTCAGACAAGAGGCACCAAGAAAGAACTCCATCACATAGGTATCATATAGATTCCAAAAATATCCACGTGATCCTAAATTTTTTTGAGTGAGAAGAGGAGTAGAATTAAAATCTTTACGTCAGGATTCCTCACCAGAGCATAGAAGAGGAAAAAAAAGAATCCTACTCTCCGATATATAACTAGACTTGAAATTGTTTTTCACTAGACTCGACTCGACCAAGTTCAATCAATCAAGGGGGCTCCTAGGTCGGTAATGTTCCGATACCAACTTGTAACGCCCAAGATGCCATCCTACCCTTATTTTGGCGCGAGGGCCTCGACAAGGATAGAAGCGCATCTCATCGTTTTGCAAGAATGGATATCGTTACAAGTACATGTAATGAAAAGATGAGTATATGGAATTGGCTTACACTCGCCACAAGCTACATCAGAGTCACATCAGTACAATACATAAAAATCACGAAGAAAAGCAGGGTCCGACTACGGACAAAAACAAACGAGAAAAGAACGACGTCCATCCTTGCTATCCCGGGCTGCCGGCCTGAAACCCATCCTAGATAGATGATGAAGAAGAAGAAACTCCAAATGAACAATCAACTCGCTCGCGTCAAGTAACCTTTACATGTACCTGCAACTGGTGTTGTAGTAATCCGTGAGCCACACCAGACTGAGCAATCTCATTTCCAAAGGTATCAAGACTAGCAAAGCTTAATGGGTGAGGTATGGTTAAGTGGTAAGGCTGCATCAAGCGACTAAACATTATATGAGGTGGCTAACTTATGAGTACAAGAATAAGAGGGGGGAAGATCTACGCATAGCAGACGTGAACTATTAATGATCAAATGAATGATCCTGAACACCTACTTACGTCAGACATAACCCCACCGTGTCCTCGATCGGAGCAGGAGCTCACGAAAGAGACAATCACGGTTACGCACTCAGTTGGCAAATTTTAATTAAGTTAACTTCAAGTTATTTAGAACCCGTATTAAACAAAGTTTCCACATTGCCACATAACTGCGAGCACGGCTTTCCAAAAGATTTAACCCTGCGGGGGTGCTCCAACTAGTCCATCACAAATTACCACAAGTCGCATAGAAATCCTCGATCACGAAACTCGCGATCTCGTCGGACTCCTTAGTGGAAAACCTCAACTCTGAGATTATCCAAAGTATCACCGGAATCCCGATGCACAAGATATTTCGACAAAGATAAAACTAATCCATCAAGGCCGCCCGACATATCGATGATCCCGATAGGAGCCGCGTATCTCATTCTCAGGACATGGCGGATGAGCTAGACGTCGGGTTGGCTAAACCCTAGGTGACCAGGGGCGCCGGACATCGCTCAGGTTGGACCAACACTCATGAGGAGCACTGGCCCGAGGGTTGATTAATTACTCTGCGGGTGCCGGCGGGTCCCTATGCATTTTCATTAGTTATAAGCAAATGTAGTACCAAAGTTGGGCCTTGCGAAACCAGTCTTCATCTAAAACGAATTATCAAGGGGGTCCCCATAACAACCCCGATCGTGTTAGGAGCGCTCAATTATGGAATATAACACCGGTAGCCGAAACTAAGGGGGGCAAAGGTGGAACAAAACACCAGGCTAGAAAGGCCAAGCCTTCCACCTTTTACCAAGTATGTAGGTGCATTAAATTAAATAGCATTAATATGGTGATATAACAAGGAACCCATGTTATCACATGGAAGCAACTGCACCTGCAACTAGCAACGCTATCATATGGTTAAGCAAGAAGTAACATAGCCAATCAGTGGTTTGCTAGGTTGTGAACAGGTTGAAGGTTTTCATGGCAATGTTGAGAGGCTGATATTTAACAGGTGGTAGACAGCGAGACATAACGACAGAATCGAATAACTAGCATGGCAATGATAGTAATGGTATCTGGGGAAATGGTCATCTTGCCTGAGATCCCGCTTGGAAGAAGAACGACTCCGTTAAGCAGACGAACCGATGTAGTCGAACGGGTCCTCACTTTCCAACACGCTTGCGGAACTCTATCGAGACGAAGCAAACCGGAAACAAGCATCAACAAAGATATTCACCACGGCACATGCACGACAAGAGGTAATCCACATATGATGCATGATCGGTTGAATATATGCAAGACATGGCATGGAAATTCACAACAATCAAACACTACACATTAAGTGAAGTTCAATATGTAAGGAGTTGCATATTGGCCAAACTCCACATACAAATTATTTAGTTCTATCCCGATTAGGTACACGACAATATTAAATGTTGGTTAAACATGGCAATACGTGAAACGTAATGAAGCTACCTATCTAGGCATTTTAAGTGAGGTCGGAAACGACATATAGCATCTCCGAGATGATCCCACATGTTAAATTAGAATTATGTCCAGATCTGAACTAACATGTTTTAATATTTGTTAAACAGGAAAATAAATAGGTTCACATGATTCTACGCGTCGTTCCAATCAATTTACACATAGGGAACATCTCCAACGGAGCTACGGTTCAAAAGATATGATCACCGCAAGATATGATGTCATGAATGCAATATGTATGCAAATGACAGCCACAACATCCCAAACCAAGAAGGCAACAACATAATATGAAACTACACGAGATTCTAAGCAAGTTTCATATAGGACACGATCAAAACGGAGCAACGGTTCAACAACTACAAGCTAAACTAGAATCACGTGAACATAAATCCAAAATGCACTACAACAACTACAATCTACCCAAAACAGCAACATGGCATTTTCTACACCCCAAAACAACAAGCTACATAAATCCAAAAAGCTCAATCAAGGCATGAGACAGTAGTGGTCAAGATGCACTACAACATACTACTAATAACATCTAGCATTGAAGCATGGATCACTAGGAAAAGAACTCACAAAATGGCATCTCACGCACAGTTTCAGACTTGGTGAAAATATCAGGTTTTCACAGTGCAGTTTTCGATCTGAAGGTATATTGACAACAGCAAAACTATATGCTACAGGGCTCCATTGGCATGAAAATTTACAGCGTGCTAGAGAATCTTAAGGACTACAAGTAACTCCATTGGACCAACCCCAAAGGAGTTGTAGATCACTAGAAAAACTCATGGCAAGACAACAACAAAATATAACAGATTTCAGACTTGAAAATATTTCAGCATCTCCAAATTAGCACTATTTTCTAGCATGTTGGCAACAAACAAATAACACCTAAACATGGATTTCTATTGCAACCAAAATTATCAGAGGCTAGCCTACACATCCAAGGGCATATATCATGTTCACACTCATGCATATCACGCACGGAATAAATCACACAAAATAAACAAAAGGGCGACATGGCAAAAAAATCATGCGCACTAACTTACTCAAAAGGCAAAACTAATTGCACAGTTAAATTTTATGGATTTTCTACCCCGAAAACATATATAATATGTGGGGTTCGAAAAATAAACTAGCGTCACACATATATGCGAGATTATTTCCTAAACACGACATAACAAACAAGAGACGGAACTTACATGCTAAAATGCAAACAACTACTCTAAAATACATGGCAAAGGGTCCCGAACAACATGAACATTTTATCTATGGGATTTGAACAATCCGGACACGCGCAAAAATAAATACAGGATATCTAACATATTAGGACGGCACACAAATCTAGGCATATGGCAGGTCAAACCACTTCAAACATGCATGAAAGTTACAAAATATGAATCTACGCGAAAAACTACACGAGTTACATATATAATTCGTCGCGATCCGATGCACGGTTTAACATCTACACACGTTAGAAAATCTAGCATTTTCTGAAATTAATAAATCCTAAAAAATCCTAAAAATATACTACCAGGCATAATCTTGCATGATGGGCTGAAACAGGGGTGCGCAAAATAATATAATGCGCCTAAGGCGCGATATAGAGGCTTGGAGGCCGCTCACCTTGGGCCAACGAGCCGTCGGTGGAGAGGAGGCAGCAGGTCGGCCGACTGGCCCAAGCGCGCGGAAGCAGGCCGGAGCTGGGCCTGGCGCAGGGAGGCATTGGCCGGTTGATGGGTCGGCTCGGAGGGGCGAGGCAGGCCATTGTCTGGGCCTGGGGTGCGGCCCACGCGAGGCGGTAGCGCTGGGCCGTGGCCCATCTGCTGGTCAGTGGAGGCGCGTGAGAAGCCGAGGCTGGCGAGCGTCAACGGGAGCGCTCGTCCCCGTCCGGATCCCGATCGGGAAGCGACGGCTAGAGGCCGCAGTGATCCGGCACCGGTTGTCTCCGGTGGAGGCGCGCTCCGGTGAGGGGCTGGGCGGCGGAGCTCATGCAGATCCAACAGCGGGGACGCGGCGAGAGGCGCGACCCTGGGGAGGCGTGGGGAGGCAGGGAGCGAGTTGCTCGGAGAGGCGGCGCGGCTTCGGGCACAGCAGGCGACGACGGAAGGGGCCTATGAGGCAGCGAGGTCGGCCTATTCCGGTGGACGACGTCGCCGGCGGTGGCTACCGATGAGGTGCGCGCGGGAGGGGCGACGGCTCTGGATCGGGAGCTCCTCTCCCGATCTGGAGCTCGAGGCCGAGGAGCATGGGGCTATAGTTGCCTCGGGCCCAGATGGGCTCGGGCGGGCCGGTTGTGCTAAGGAGGTGGGAGGACGCTGGGGAAGGAGAGAGAGCAGCGGCTGTCTAGGGTTTGCACGGGAACCGAGGGAGAGAGGGGATTTGTTGTCTATTTATAGACACGGGGCTAGGGTTATCCGAATCCGGCTCCGTTTTCGACCACGGGATTGCAATCGGACGGCCACAGACACGGGAATGGCTAGGTGGGCTGTGTAGAGTGGCTAGCCGGCGACGAGAGGGAAATGCAGCGGTGCAGCAATGCGATTTAAAACACCGAAAAACGTCCGACGATAAATCGAATACGGTGCCGCTACGATCGACCGTTCGGGTACCAGACGGACTCCGATTGCGACGAAAATTGGCAGGCGGACTACCTACGTCTAAGTAAGGCCGCATGCCAAGTTTCAACCCCATCAGAGAATATTTTACACGCACTTTTAAAAACAAGGTTTTGACGATGCCGCGGACGCGTTCGAGTGTGGTCGGGTTCAACACGGGCAACGACGAACGCGGAGAGAACCGACAAATAATAACGGATGCAAGTTTTGATAACTGGCGGCAACGGAGTGCTGATGCAATGTGGATGATGCGATGATGATGCGACAAATAAAAATAAAAACACGGTGACAATGGAATAAAAGGGGAATCTTCTGGAGCGCCGGTCTCGGGCTGTCACAGAAGGGACAATATATTTACTTTTATGTTATTTACTTTTCATGATGAGTCAACATCTTATTCCAACCTCAATCTATTAGTTGGCAAGCACCATGTGGCGGGGGAAAGATCCAAACACATATTCCTTGGTCAATTTTATACACTATGCTAGCAATCACACTTCATAAATTATTTCTTTTATCATTTACCTACTCGAGGACGAGTAGGAATTAAGCTTGGTGATGTTGATACGTCTCCAATGTATCGATAATTTATGAAGTATTCATGCCATATTTACCTATGTTTACAATACTTTTATATGGTTTTGATGAATTTATAGGATTTAACTAGAACTAACCCAGACTGATGTTGTTTTCAGCAGAATTATCGTGGTGTTGTTTTTCTGCAAAAAATAAAAGTTCTCGGAATTGCTCAAAAAATTTGATGATCTTTTCTAGACAATATGAGAAATACTGGAGCGAAGAACCATTGGAGGGGGGGCACCTGCTCGCCACAAGTCAACAGGGCACACAGTGATAGCTTGTGTGCCCGTCGTGGCTCTGGTTATCGTGATTCCAATGCCAAAAAATCCTATATAAACTGAAACCCTCAGTAATAAACCTAGAAGTTACGCTTCAGTGACGCAAGCCTTTGTACCAAAGAAAACTCATCCAGAGACTTGTTCCGGCACCCTGCGAGAGGTGGCAATCATCACCGGAGGCCATCCTCATCATCCCGACGGTGTCCATAACAATGAGGGAGTAGTTCACCCTCGGGCTGAGGGTATGTACTCATAGATATGTGTTTGATATCTCCCTCTCGTGTTCTAGAGATGTCACGATCTTGATGTATCACGAGATTTGTTAATATAGTTGGACCATATGGTGTTCGTCCCTTGCTATCTTGATGAGATGAATTGAATCTTTCCCTTTGAGATTTCGTTATGTCGGATTGAATATTGGATTTGAGATCACTTGATGCATGATTTGCATCTCGATACCCGTGGTGACAATGGGGTGTTCTATCGATTTACTTGATATATGTTTTGGTGCTCAACTTGCGGATTCCCAAGGTTACATAGGGGTAAGCTTTGCATAGGGGTTGATACACGTTCTTGTCCTACGTTCTTCGATAGAAATCTTGGGGGTACTCTTCGAAGTACTTTGTGTTGGATTGAATATGATGAATCTGAAATTGTTTGATGCCTCGAATAATTAACCCAAGGATACTTGAGGTGACATTAGGGTTGATTGATATGTATCATAGGTTTTATTCTAGTACGACCTCTAGGGATGTTTGTGACACTTATAGGAATAGCTCAATGGATTGATTCGAAAGGATAACTTTGAGGTGGTTCACTGCCTACATCAATTTCATCTTATGTTCTCCGCTACTTATGAACTTTGGAGTGATTCTTTGTCGCACGTTGAGGGATGATCATATGATTCTATTATGTTAACATTGTTGAGAGATTGCACTAGTGAAAGTACGAAACCTAGGCCTTAATTCCAAGCATTTATATAACGTTTTTCTCACTCTTTACTACTTGTTACCTTGCTGTTTTTATTTATTCAGATTATAAAAATCTATTTCTACTATCCATACTACACTTGTATCACTATCTCTTCGCCGAAATAGTGCACCTATACAATTTGCCATTGTATTGGGTGTGTTGGGGACACAAGAGATTTCTTGTATTTGATGGCATGGTTGCTTGAGAGAGACCATCTTCATCCTACACCTCCCACAGATTGATAAACTTTACATCATCCACTTGAGGGAAATTTGTTGTTGTCCTACAAAACTCCGCACTTGAAGGCCCAACAACGTCTATAAGAATAAAGTTGCGTAGTAGACATCAAGCTCTTTGAAGTTCTTTGTGTTGAATTGAATATGATGAATCTAAAATTGTTTGATGCTTGTCGAATAATTAACCAACAAATACTTGAGGTGACATTGGAGTATCTAGGTGACATTACGGTTGATTGATATGTATCATAGGTGTTATTATAGTACAAACTCTAGGGCTGTTTGTGCTACTTATAGGAATAGCTCAATGGATTGATCGGAAAGGATAACTTTGAGGTGGTTTCGTGCCTACAACAATTTCATCTTATGTTTTCAGCTACTTATTAACTTTGAATGATTCTTTGTCGCACGTTGAGGGATGATCATATGATTCTATTATGTTAGCATTGTTAAGAGATTGCACTAGTGAAAGTATGAACCCTAGGCCTTATTTCCGAACATTTATATAACATTTTGCTCGCTATTTACTACTTGTTACCTTGCTTTTTTTATTTATTCAGATTATAAAAATCTATTTCTACTATCCATACTACACTTGTATCACTATCTCTTCGCCTAACTAGTGCACCTATATAATTTACCATCGTATCAGGTGTGTTGGGAACAAAAGATATTTGTTGTATTTGATTGTAGAGTTGCTTGAGTGAGACCATCTTCATCCTACACCTTCCACGGATTGATAAACCTTAGGTCATCCACTTGAGGGAAATTTGTCGTTGTCCTACAAAACTCTGCACGTGGAGTCCCAGCAACGTCTACAAGAATAAAGTTGCATAGTAGACATCAATGGATGAAAAACGGGCGTAGATTTGCGCGAGAAATGGGGTGGGGCGGATGCCAAACAGACAAATTTTGCGGATGCGGATGCGGACGCGCATTGGGTCGTGCGGTATGTCCGTCTCGGCCTAAACGGACATACGCGAACATGATGGGGTCACGCGTTGGAGTTGGACTGAAATAATATTCGTTTTACGGGACTGGGATGAAAAATTGTCCCGTGCAGGTCCCGTCCTAGAAATAATTTTTGGGGTGCGGTAAACTTCAGCCCTTCGGCTCGCATATATCCATACCCCTCCCCCTTTACCATTTCCTATATCCCTCGTATGACTTGACTGGAGGAAAATTTCGGCCTGCACCCGTGTTTTTGCCGCCTCCGCCATATCTCCCGGTGAGATTTTCTGCCCCTAGCCACCCCGCGACGTCAAGTGTTTTCACCACCCTCAACCGCATCTTCTCCACCAATATTGGAGCACGAGATGGCCATTCTTACCCGCGGGCAAGCGGTCAACGCCGGAGCCATGGATCCGGCCCGGAGCTTGGCGCATGCCTTGTTGTGGGTGGATCTAGTTGGTCCTCGCAGAATCTCATCTAAAAATTTGAAGCCGGTAAGAAAAGAAAGCGCCAAGGATCGACAGTTGGCCATCTTTGCATTCCGCGTAATCGATCTCTCAGCCATAGCATGCTCGCGAAGGATTACTTCGCTGAGGTATCGACCTATCCGACTCAAATCTTTCGTAGGTGTTATCGAATGCGTAGATCTTTTTTCCATTGTTGAAGCTTGCGAGAAAATTTTTTGTTTCTTCACTCATTGGAGGAACGTCGTTGCTTTGCTTTGGTTTATTTCATACTAAAAGATATCGGCGGACAATGGGAGTGATAGCATATAACATTATGCTTGACTACACTGATGATCATCTTCTCACTGGAGAAGATACTATGCACAAATCTGTGCACATGTTTTCCAAGGTTTTGATCCGGGTTCTTAGTCGCGAGTATCTCTGAGCTCCCAACGAGGAAGACACAAAGAATTTGATGGCGATGAATGAAGCAAGAGGTTGGTCGAGCATGCTTGAGAGTGTGGATTGCATGCATTAGAGGTGGAAGAACAACCATACACTTGGGTGTGGTAGTGCACCACTCATAAATGTAATTCCACGATTGTGCTTAAAACAGTGGCTTCGTGTGACTTGTGTTTTTGACATTGCTTCTTTGGATTGTCGGGTTCTCTCAGTGGTATCAATGTATTGTCGAGATCACATATTTTTGCTCGACTTGTTAGCGGATAAGCTCCGTCTTGCAACTACACCTTCAATGAACATGACTATACCATGGCATGTTATCTTGGTGACGGTATTTATTCTTCATGGTATGAAAATATGTGAGGATCATGAGTGAGCCCAAAAACAAGAATCACATTTTTTTGCCGAAGCACAAGAAGCATGACGAAAGGATATTGAGAGGGAATTTGGTGTGTTGCAAGCTTGGTTTGCCATTGTTCGAGGTGCTGCTCACTTATGGGATAAGAAATCTCTCTTAAATATCATGATTGTATGTGTAATTCTACACAACATAATTATCGAGGATGAGAGGAATTTAAACTTAAGAGTTTTCTTATAACAATATCGGTAGCCGTGTCAAGCGAACCCATATCAGATCAATGTCTTTCTTGAGACCTATGAGAGAACAATGCCACACACGCCCACTCCATGATAATCTCATTGAGCACGAGTAACACTTTATGAGAGATAGACTTGTATTTTATTCATTTGATCTTAATTGTATTTGTGTGTTGTTTGAACCATTCTATCCATTTCGGACCATTCGTATTGTTTAATTATTCGGATTTGAACATTTGATGTAATTGAGAAGATTATTGTATTGTGCTAAAACATTAATAAGTTTGATTTATATTGTTGTTGTATTGAAATTATGTTGGTCAAAATCAAGAAATTGCCTAAAACCCTCACAAATGTTTTGTGGTACCACGAGGGCTCCGACGATCTTGGGGATCTGTTTCGTGCCACAACCCTCAAGAGTCTTTGCGGTATGAGTTTATGGGATCTGTTCCATATCGGATCCCTCATGATACCTTAAAACGGTTTTGGAGGGAACTGTAAATTTATTTTACGGACACCTACACGTGGGGTCTGCTAGAGATGATCTTAGACTGTCTACAACTTGATCCCTTAAATCCATCATATATGTTTGGACGCATCTCGGTCTCCCCATAGGTTGGATTTGATAGACTGGTCCGATGCCAAATTGACCTAGTCCATCAAAATTGCTCGTCCTCCCTTGTTTGTCCTCCAGTTCTCGTGTCTCAGTCAATCACCCTTGCCGCCCATCTGCACCGCTTCCCGCATCTGGACAATCATCAATCTCGTCGTTGAGTACCCCATCCCCCACCATCGGCATGAATGATGCCCCAGCATCATCTGTGGGAGCCAATTGCAAGGCGGAGAACGTTTCCCAGAACACGCAGCGAAGGAACAAGCATGAGCGAGAAGCTATGGAAAAGGAGGTGGTCGATGTGACAAGGATGCTTCCGCTTCGGTCGCGACTGACTCCATATCCACCCTTCCATAGAGAAGGAAGGTGCCATTTGTCTCGAACGAGAACGAGTTCATTTGGTCGAACGATTGGCCGGGGATTCCGAATGGATCGACGCAACATGAAGTGTCAAACATGGTGTATGACTCGCCGCAACCCTAGCGGGCGCGGATAGCTCCAAGAAGCGCCTGCTCCGAGTTTGTTTGATGAAATGGCTGAGCAGGACATGGTACAATTTTTGCTCCTCTTTTTGTTGATTTGTGTGTTTGTTCTATGTGCCACTTAATCAATATAGGGATGCACATGCCATCGATACTTTTGTTGCATACGTCATAAGTGACCATGACCAATTTAGAAGGTTATCACGACGAACATGATCAATGACGACATAGAACCTTTGTATTGTAACTTGGGGGATATTAACTCTCGTATGTATGATGTTGGGCAAACATCGGTCACTCATAACAGAAGAGAAGATACCAAAGGCAATAGGTCTGGCATTCTCAAGCAAGGATGATGTTCTGTTGTGTGAAGCTTGGTTGGCCACAAGCATTGACCCTATACGTGGAGCCGAGAAAAAGGGCAACAAGTATTTGCAAAAGATCCACAAGCATCACCATGTACATAAGGGAGATTCTGACAACTTCAGTGGGCATCCGACGAGCACCTCAGCCCCAACGAGCTATTACGGCCAAAATTCGAGATTGGTGTTTTCCTTCTTTTGTTATTTGTTGTGAGCTACGGTTTGTCCATGATGGAGTATGTCCAATGTGTAGATGAGTTGGTGTGATTCCTCCTCGTACAATGATTTTCCTCCGAAGAGAAATATGAGTTTAATGAAGATGAGGACATTGCCATGATCATGTTGACCGACATGGAGAAGAACAAGTGGTCGATACATGATGGTTCCATTGTAGATCATGAGATGATTCATAGTAGAAGGCTAGACGGCCATAATAAGTTCATACTTTATTACTTCTGTGCAAATCTAGTGTATCTAGAGCAATACTTTTGATGCAGGTTTAGAATGCCCCCAGATTTGTTCCTCCACATTGCCAACTCCGTCAAAGAGCATGATTGATTCTTCGTGCAGAGGAGTAATTGTACCAGAGATCTTGGACACGCAACTATCCATAAGGTGAATATGGCACTGCAGGATGACATATGGTATTCTTCAGATTTGATTGATGATCACCTGACAATGGGAGAGAGCACTTCCATCAAGTGTGAAGCAATTTGTGAAGGCAGTGGCTGAAATCTTTGGTCCACGGTATTTGAGAGCACCCAATGCTGAATACACTCAAAGTCTTTTGAAAATGAGCAAATCACAAGGGTTTCCAGGGATGCACAACTCAGTTGATTGCATGCACGGAAGGTGGAAGAACTGCCCTCCGGCATGACATGGACAATTCATCGACCATGTGAAGGATCCAAACATCATTTTTGTAGCCACTGTAGATCACGAGACATGGTTTTGACATGCCTATTTTGAAATGCGTGGAGCTTGTAATGACATCAATGTGCTCCACCGATCACCACTCTTTGCACGGTTAGCCAATGTGAAATCACCACAAGTGGAGTTTCAAGCAAATGGTTGCACATACAGCATAATGAGGGCAACCTTTGTGAAATCAATTCCCAACCCCCAAAGAAGAAACAACTTGGTTTCCATAATGCTCAACCAACTGCTGGGAAGGATGTGGAGAGGGCATTCGGGATTTTGCAAGGCCGGGTTACTATTGTGCGAGGATCGGCTCGGTTTTGGGCCCAAGAAATCCTTTAGTAAATCATGACCGTCACCGTGATCTTGCCCAATATGATCAACGAGCATGAGCGTAGCCAAAATTTGGATTACTTGTACTATGACTTCGTGGGATGGATGGTGCATCCGCATAGGAGAAAAGACCACATCTCACACATTCTTCAAGTTCACCAAGTAATTAGAGATGCAGATACTCATTAAAGTTTTCAACAAGATCTCGTCAAGGAGTGGTGGACATGGAATGGGCAACAAGACCACCTGTTCTATTTGTATGTTTCACATATGTTCGATGCACTTTGTGTTATGTTTGATGAACATTTGTGTTGAATTTGGAGTTGTGGATTGCTGAACTATGTAATAATTAAGTAATATTTGTATTCTATTTCTTTCAGATTTATTTGACATGAGTTTGATATTATTTCGAACATTATATATCTACAAATATGTGTGATAGAAGTAGAAGCTGAAATCTAGGTATCCAGTTTTTATGTCCGCTATAAAAAGGGAAAAAATCACCCGCAAAATAAAATAAAAAGATAAAAAAATAATCGGCTACCTAAATCTTCTCTCTCCACTCCTAAAACTGGATTTAGGTAGCATTCTTTTTGTGTGCTGTTGGAGATGCTCTAACATCTCTAAATGTACGATCCCATCGATGTCGTGGTAATGCACTCGTGCATTGCAAATATGTACATTACACAACCCTCTCCACTTGTGATGAACTTTATGAACAACTTCAACCAACAAGTAAGCAACGGAATAACACGAACAACATGCACATGTGACACAGAATTTAACGTGGAAAAACCTTCTCAAGTTGAGGAGTAAAAAACCACGGATATAGACCGACGGTCCATACAACTTCACTATAAGAATGATGAGTACAAAGTCTTCACTAGAACCTCTAGAGAGATTTACAGCACACTCTCCACATTACCAACCGGCAACAACAACAACCACAAGAGGCAAGATTTCAGCAAAGCATAGTACACACAGCTTTTGTCCCCTTTGGTATTTTGCAAACTGCTCCTAAACAGCTGAATCAAAAAACACCAAATTTTGCAGACAAATAGACACACGAGTTCCTGAGATCCTCTCAAAATTTCAGCTCAACTGAACATCGTTTTCCTATCCAAACTGTTTGTCTCTCAAAACTACTATGTTCTGAAACTGCAGCAGTCAGAGCTGACAAACTCCACTGACCCAATTCTCAAACCAGCTAACAAGATCGAAGCACTCAAAGTAAGGAACAAGCTCACCAAGTTTGGGGGTCGATCCAAGCATGTTTGAGCCTCCAATCACTAGCTTGAACACTGTCTAGTCTAGTCACATGCATCAAATCTGAACAGGACCTCCACTTCTTCTTCCTCTCTCACACATGTTGTGTTTTCTCTTGTGTGCTCTCTCATTCTCACAAATGACAGCCAGCACAGACAGGGGTGGAGTGGCTAGGGTTTTCTTCTTGCTTCCCTTTCCTTGAAAGCACTCTTAACCGTTGGATGCAGCGAGGATCAACGGCTGACATGTGTTGGACTTATGGGTTGATGTTGGGCTGCCAACACAACTCCGTGTGGAGGGACTTAGCCCAACACATTTATGTTCAATCCGGAGTTGTGGATTGATGAACTATGTAGTAATTAAGTAATATTTGGATTTCAGTAATTTCATCATTTATTTGACATGGGTTTGATATTATTTTGAACATTACATATCTATAAGAATACGTGTGATAGCACTATAAGCTGAAATCTAGGTATCGAGCTTTAGGTCCGCTATAAAAACAGAAAAATAATAATTGGCTACCTAAATCTTCTCTCTCAACTCCTAAAACTGGATTTAGGCAGCCATTCTTTTTGTGTGCCTTTGGAGATGCTCTAACATCTCTAAATGTACAATTCCATCGATGTGGTAATGCACTGGTGCAGTGCAACTGCCGATCAAGGAAGCTCTCAAGCGCCTGCTCCCATTTCCTTGTCAGCCAGGTCGCAGCCGGTTGAACTCTCCTTCGTTGGTGCCAGAGCTGGAGTTGAATTTGCTGTCCACCGGTGTGGTCATCCGAGACCGCCGCTTGGTCGCGACGAGGTGTGGGTTCTCCTCTTCATCCATGGCCAAGAGCTCGTACACGTCACCGCTGCGGAAGACCGGGTGCACGTATGCGTCCTTGAGGTACTCTCTCAGGTTCAGCATCGGGTCGTTTGCCCGTTGCAGCGTGTCCTTCACCATGGCCTCCTGCAAACATCAAACACTGTTCTCGCTTAACATTGGAGACGATGTGAATATCATCTGCAGTTATGTATGGGGAAGAGATAAAAGAGAAAGCGTTTTGATCCTGCCTGCAAGGGGAATTTTATGTATGCCGGCTCGAACCGGCCCTTGCAGACGTAGCGGAACCATATGGTCAGCACAGGAAGAGGAAGAAGAGCGACAGTGGACTGCTCTGCTTCCTGTGTGCTCAGCAGTCCTATCAGCAGGACCTGCGATATGACTAACGCGGTGACGATTCGTCCGTGTACGTCTGGCCAGAACTGCGCGCCGCTCTCGTATTGCTGGTTATACACATTGATGATCTTGCAACAAAAGAAACATGCCAAGGATTAGTATGCTAGTGTATTACTATTATACTGTGACGAACCAGAAATTTGTGATCTGTGGCAATGTGGATGTGATGTCCACAAGCAAAATTTGAGGCTGAAACAACACAAAGATAAATCGCTTGAACTGGCGGACGGATGTGTACCTGGTGTCTGAAAACAAGATAGGCCAGGCCGAAGAAGACTATGATGAAAGGAAGAATGATGGGTGACACAACAGCATATACAAGCCCTAGGAGGAAGTAGAGCTGTATTCTCGGTTCGGTGCTTCCAAACTCCAAGCTCCCAGGGTCCATGGCCTGCTCGCGATCCTGCTCGGTTCTGACCAAGAATGTGTTCTTTATGTGGAACATGATCAATGGCTTCAACCTAAGAACTTCTGCGGCAATGCCTGCCCATCCATCCACCATGATGTAGGTGATGAAAAAAGTCGCTTTCATGGGAATGGATTCTCCAATGGTCTCTGGAATTCTTTTTCATCAAAACAAAAGTGCACGAGTTTTTTTAGGTGCTAGTAAATATTTCATAACCCATTGTTACTAGTATTATCCAAGTGCAAAAATTAGCTTACTTGTTAGCAGGCTGATTGATAAAACGGTTGAGCTGCTGGAACGCTGTCCCAGCTACTACACTTCCCAAGAATACGTTGACAAAAATAAACAGGAAGTATTTTGATGCTGTCCTCCTCTCCAATCCAGAGAGTGATACGTGGCCTTCAATTTTGCTCATGGCCATGAGAATTGTTGGCAGAAATATAAGGAAGATTTTCAATGCGATTCCTGGCAAGAAACCTTGTATGACTGATCTTGGACCATTTCTGCAGGAAATCGCATTCACCATGAAAATTACATCCAGCAATGCAGTACTACCTCATAAACAAGTCAGTACAACGTGGCTGGTTTTTTATGTAGTTACACTCACCTCTCTATTATAGGTTTCAAGAAAGGAAGCACCCGCTCAATATCGTCTAGATTGGCTGCGGATTGTACGACTGCAATTGGGATCATGAAGAAAAATGTCAGGAAAAAGAGCGCAACAGCCATGATAAGTCTCCTGATCGAGAGCTCGACGAATGGGATCGCGAGGTTAGGCCAGTAAACATCGCGAGGTTCTGGAGCCCACTCGGTCAACCACACCGTTGGGTTACTGGTCTGCTGTGTTTGTGCACAGACAGCAGCCCCCCACTGACAATTGAAAGACACAAATGCTGCTGGCATTATAGCCTTAGGATCACTAATCACCTTCTGCCTCTCCTCATCCTCCTGCAATTAACAAGTTACATAGTATTGTTAATACTGCTGCTCAGTGTTATGGACCTTACTACGAGGAACTATGCGGTACAATGAAAGAAGACATCGGTACTGTTTGATGACACTATCAAGACGATGAATGAGAAATGACTGGCACCTGTTTACATAGCTCCTTGATTGTTGTCTTGTAGTGTTCTATTGCATCCACCTTTTCCCCCCAAAGACCCCACAGTCCTGTCTACAAAGACATGTGCGTAATTGAGCCATACCACTTGCATATTAGAGCATGATTTGCAAAGAAGGAAGATTATTACCTTAATAGTCAGCTCCTTTTCAGGGTTCTTAGCATGCTGGTTTTCGTAGTAGACCAGCCAGTTTTGCAAACCTTTCTTCTTCTCAACCAAACTGGCAAGGGCGTTTGCGTTGTATACAACCTATTTGTATGAGACAGATTTGAACCATTAACAGAGAAAAGAAAGATAAAGGCATATGGGCCTACAGGTTCTTCGGTTGGAAAGTAAACAAATAATTAGAAAGCTTGCATTTCAGTTGAAGAGTAAATAACAACTGAAAAATAAAGTAACTTGATGCTCAGTTGAATTTTATGGTTTAAAATCATATCAGTAGTATTCACAATAACGATGCCACGGTGCACACAAGATAGAAAAGGAGTAGGACCTGGTGACTGAGATAATGCTCACGATGATTCACAGCAAAGAAGTGCTCAACATGCTCACCAACTGTTTCGTCTGGGTCAGCTGGTATATTTCTCACAAGTACCTGAAAATAAGGCAGAAAATGAGGTATGAGCCAAAGAAACTACTCTACACTCTACATCGAGTCTGGGAAATTCTACACACACACACACACTGCTTGTTTTACTATCGCAAAGACTCGTCACCACTAATTGTTATTCTTGTTTTACTGAAACGGTTCGAGAGAAAAATAATCAAAGCAACAAGATGAAAAATTCACATTCAGATCTAGTGAGGTCCATAACACATCAATTAAACTTGCATGGAGAAGATATCTTACTGTGAATTGGTCGGGCCGACGATTCTGATTCGCAAGAAAGTGCAATCTCATAGTTGTTATAACCTTATATTCATGATACAACACGTAGAATGTCCAAAAGGTAAACACATAGGCCATTCCAATGTGTACCCAAAACCTATGAGAATATACAACAGTTTCAGTAAAATAATACTCCCTCCGTAAACTAATATAAGAGCATTTAGATCACTAAAGTAGTGATCTAAACACTCTTATATTAGTTTACACAGGGAGTATGAACCAAGTGAAGTCACATGAGGAGATTAGAAGGACAGCATCTCTGCATTTATAGCTAATATAATCAGGCAGGCGCTTGAGGAACGATAAATTCTGTACTTGTCAGGATATCAGACGAAGTAAACAGAATTCATACCTTTTTGAACCTGGACCAAGATTTGATATTGAAAGCTTGTCAATTTCATCATAACTTAGACCTTCTCCATCATCTCCTAAAGTTGCACTAGTCCAATTGACAGGAACTAGGACAGCAAAAGCCAGCATAGTAATTGGCACAAATATTTTTAAGCTGCAAAGCAAAAAAAAAAAAAAAACAATGCACCGTCAGCAAGCATAATGTGTACATCTGTTAACATCACAAAATAGGCATTTTCGAACTCGACTTGCTGATTTTGGAACATGGAAGACATCAAATGTAAGCAACTACTATAATACTGTGGTGTGAGAATTGGATATCATGCTCACCCGAGAAGGTAGATGCGGACATATACTGCGGAGTCTAGTCCTGCATGCTCAATTAATTCAGGTTCTGGCATTTTCAGCGCCGCGGGCATCCAATTGAGAAACCGAAGATATGTTGACACATTGGCATTCACAAATTTTGAGAGGACAGTTCCGATGTGTCTTGGGCTGCTTCTCGTCCCTTTAAGGTACCATTTTGGAAAGTATACCCGATCATTAATAGGTTGTATCCTAACAACTGCGAACACGAGAAGAAAACCCACTGCAGATAATATGTTTATTCCCGCGGCAACACCAATGTCGTTGAGGGAGCCCATGTCCTCTCTAGAGAGACTCACTCCAGAACAAGCGTCGCCGAGAAGTAGCCTAACGGTTTAGACAAAATATCTACATAGAAAGAAAAAAGATGGTAAGAAAATTGTCAACTAGAATCAAAATAACAGGTGTGCTTCGGTACACCACCCCCCCCCCCCCCCCAACGCACAAAGGAGAACGTATACCCACCTCGTATTGTACACTGCAGGCCGCCGTACGTATGCAATACGAGGTGGGTATACGTATGGTTGCCTGTAGTGTACAATACGAGATGGGTATACGTATGGTTGCCTGTAGTGTACAATACGAGGTGGGATTACGTTTTCCCTTCTACGTTTTTTTTGGGGGGGGGGGGGGGGGGGGGGGGGTGTACTGAAGCAAAAGTGTCAAAATTTAAGAATGGAAGTAGCTATAATCATTAGCATTAGAAACTGAGCTTCCCCAGCAGATTATGCATGGAAAATTGACGTCACCAGAAAACAAATGTTGGACAGCAGATTCTAGATAGATGCCTTACTCCATTGTTGCACTGCAAATTCTGACCAATGTAGCAGAAATCTGCTTAATCTTGCATTCTTGCAAATTAAACTTGTGGAGCTCTATAGCAGATATCAGTTTAGGTGCACATGTACGAGTGACAAGGGGATCATCGATGAGAATCGACTGAGTACTGACAATGGCATCGTTCAAGGATGTATGAAATTGCAATGAAGTCAACCTCCAAAAGTTCACATGTATCCTGTCGTCTGTACAGCTAGAGGAACCGAACAAACAACGCTCAAGAAAGTGTTATGCGTTCTCTCTCAACTTCTTTTTACGACGCAATTCTCTCTCAACTAATAAATCTAGAGGATACTTCAGGTGATCTCTAAATGTTATTAGCGGCTGCTGGAATGGATTCACTACAGGCAGGAAACAGGAGCGATTAACTAATACAGTATAACATACCGCGCGCGGTTATCGCCGACGTCTCCGCCACTCGATCAGGGCAGTGGCCGAGCGCCGCCGCCTGAACGGTCACTGCCGTGCCGCCATTGACGTCGTCGTCGAGGAAACGCAGGAGCGCGGTGCACGAGAGAAGTGAAGGAGCAGCAGAGGGAGGCGGCGCCGCCGGCCGCCCTGAGAGGAGCCGGAGCAGGGGGGCGCTGGTAAAGTGAAAAGAAAAATAGCAAGAGGGATTACAACGCCAACGCCGTTGTTGCCGGTTTGTTGCTAGTCTATAGGGACGATCAGAACGAGGACGACGACCAGGGCGTCGACGGGCCGGCACGACGCGTTCGCCTTCGTCTCGGCGGAAATAACGACGTGAGGAGGGATGACCGTTCTCCAACGGCCTGCCACTGGTGTTTCTTTTTTTCAAAAATAAAAATACAACTTTGCCATATGACACAGCTGTTAGAATAATGTGCCAATCCCTACAAAAACCAAAATAAATACTTTCTTCGTCCGGAATTACTTGTCCCAAAAATTAATAGAAATAGATGTATCTAAAATTAAAATGCATCTAGATACATCCATTTCTCCTACAAGTATTTTTGTATGGAGGAAGTATGTGCCAATCTCAGCCCATCTAATCCTAATCAGCATCCACATGACTTGTGTAGCATTATTCTACACAACAATGGCACCAGTGCAATATCCCTATAACAATGACTGGTCATGTTCATCGAGACTACCCCTTTAAGCGTGTTATGATCAGTAGAGATGGCACATTATATATATATATATATATATATATTATATATATATTGTCGGGAATAGAGATGGCACATATGATTTCGCGAAATGACTTTGATGAGGAGTCTTCAGCGTTTATTGCAACAGAAGAACAAGATGGCTCTATTTCAGATCAAGACAAAGAAATAGTGGGAGCAAAAGACGCTGATCAATACAAGGAACTTTGTTATGTTTTGAGCTTGCAAATAAGCCACGCAAAGTAAATCAGCGACACAATCTGTTCCAAACAACAGGGGTTGTCAAACTGCATGATGTCCGTATCTTCATTGATGATGGAGTAGTAGTTAGTGGAGAAGCTTGCTCTCATCAGCAGGCCACGCCCATATCCACACACTACTACACCTGGTAAACTCAAGGTAACGAGAACTGCATGCACACATGCATTTTTCCATTGATGCTTATTTTGATTTTGTTTAATAGTATGATGATGCTGCGCCATAGATGAACCAGCTGACATAAAAGAACAACAATGATCACACTAGTGACAGATGGATCGTGTTACATTATGAATTTATGATACAGGTCAACCATTCTCACTAACCAACACTACTATAATGTGAAGATCGTACGTGCCGCTTATTCTGGACGACTATTGTACAATGGAGGGAGAAAACTGTGTTGCCCAGGCCTGGCATATACAAACGCAGCCATACCACATCTACACACTGTATCTGCTAGGATACACAGTGCTACAGAACCTAAAAAAATGTTGAGAAATGACATTACTGTGTTGATGCGCGATCTGATTCATGTCGGCGCTATCTGAAGGCGAAGGGACAATATCTGTGGTCCTTAGGATTCCTCGTTCTTGACCGGAGTCCATTGTGCAGCTTCTCTCTTCTTCCTGAGGAGAAATCCCAAGGCAAAACCAAGCATTAGGGCAAACATCACACTACCTCCAATTTCCAAGTATATTGGGGAAATCTTCAGCTTGGCGCTGGCTCCCGAGCTGAGCTTTGTTTGATTGACCGCCTCAGTAGCGCTAGCTTCAGTAGATGTTTGTCCAGAGAATATTTCCACCATGTCATGGACTTGTCCATCGTGGTTCCCAACGTACATCAGCGTTAGCTTCTCCCTGTTAGCTGCGAGCTTTGTGTACCCGAACTCACCACCACGGTACATGGAGATCCCAGGCTGTGGAAAGATGGGAACATTTGGATGATCACGCCTTGGTTGCCAGATCGGTTGCCAATCTTGTCCAGCCATCCCGATCACAACATGAACAGGGGCACCAGGGTATACGAAGCTTGATGATGTGTTCAGACACTGTGAATTCTTCATGGGGCAGAACCTCTCATACCTATGGACATGTCCCCACAGGGCAAGCGTCACATTGTATATCACCAAGAGCGGTTCAAGATGCTGGACCATCTGCTGTCTCATGGCAGAATCCCTGGCTTCGTTGCTCGAGGTATACATGGGCCGGTGGCCCTGAAACACAACAAATGGGGTTCTGCTTCGGTTCACCTTCTCCAGATCAGCTTTTAGGAAATTGTGTTGGTCGCTGCCCTGAACGAAATTAGTTTCAGTCGACATGTACACAAAATGCACGACGCCTGAATCAAAAGAGTAGTAGAGATTCCGTGTGTCCGGAGCTCCATTGCCAGTAGGTAGAACAGAATCCCCAGGCATTCTGAACTTGACACTGTATGGTATTCCACATTCACCTCCACCATCCTTCCCATATGTAGACCATGAAGGTTTCCAAGGTTGTGAAGGCCAATCATACTCATGATTTCCTATGCAGACATGGTATGGAGTATTGGCTGCAATAGGCTCAATCTGGCTGAAGAAATGATCCCACACCCAAGCATAGCCTCTGGCATAACTGATGTCCCCAATGTGCGAAATAAATGCAGGCTTATCTCCAAGGGCTTCAATATCACGGAGGATCCACTTCACCGTTGACAAGCTCTCATCTTGTGTGCGGATGTAGGTGTTGTATGGTACATAAGTGCCCATATCACCGAAGAGAAAAGCAATGGTCTCATTGGCCTCACTGTCACGTGAAATAAAGCTGTATGTCTCGCTCCATCCTCCCAGGTCACTACCGACCTACCAAAAATAGCTCAGTTAGCTAAAGAGAAAATACATACTGAACATGTAGATAACAATTGTTCGCTGCTGTTAGCTTTGCCCCACAAGCCAGCTTGTTAGGCTTATGGCTCTAGACGAAATCTTCAATTGCCTTAATTTTTATGAGAGGACTGAGCATAGACGTTAAGCTAGAGAGATGCAACCTCTAATAATTTGTTTCACATTTTGTTTAATACCACATCATGTTCTGGAGATTTGTTGATCAAATACGTAGGAAAGGTTCAACAGACAGAACATGTTGAGAATTTTGTTTCACTGTTAACTTTGTTCATAAGATGGTACTGTTCGAATGAACTTTATGTAATTGTTTCCACCACAACTCAAAAGGTGGCATTTATATACTAGCTATTGCTCTTAAAGATGGTAATCACACTGATACAGAACTTCTCCTCATTAATTTTATCGTATTGTATACTAGCTATCGCAAACTTTAGGCATTATTTGGGTGATCCCTTTTGGTACTGATGAAAAGTGACGTATTGGGCCGTATTTTTCTGCAAGTTATGATACGGCCCTATAACTCAGTATGCAATTCTGTAATGTGGTGTGTTCTGAATATGTGTACTTAAGGTATGTTGATTGGAGGTTGTATGACATTAATTTGTCAAGTGTTACATTGATTTTGACTTTGACGGCAATCCAAACGATCTACTAGTGAGGCCTAGGCTGTCCTTCTACTTGTTTAAAGCATATAGTTCACCTTTTTGGCAAATATTTTCTATTATGAGTAGTATTGATGTTGAATTATGTTTAAGGGGTCTAACTATGGTTCACAGGTTCAGGGCCACCTTAGCTTCAAGGGTACTTAAAATGGTGGAGCTGCTTTGCAATTACATAGGTTGAACTATCTTCTCTAACTAGAAATATTCTCTAGCTCACACCCAGACTAGAATCCTATGCACACGAACATCAACCTCTAAATGCATCTGAGCTTCTAAGATTGATGGAGCTAAATTGCTATCACGATTGATAAATTAGCCTTTTTGCAGGTTCAATCTGTGGGTATTTTCTTGCTGGGAATTCAATCTCTGGTTGGTTTACCTTGTAAAAGTACCTCCTTCCGGGCTCCAACCCATTCATGAGGCCATCGAAGACGAAGCCCGGATCCCTCCACCCTACGGTGTCGTTCGCCGGCGTGTCGCACATGTGCTTCTGCTCGTACGTCCTCACCTCCGTGCCCACTTCCGTCCAGCCCTTCTCCTCCTCCTTCTCAAGCCCGTACCTCACGGCCCTCTTGCCGGCGTCCGCGCACACGAACATCACCCGCATCTCGTCGGCCCTATCGGCGAACGCGAGGTGCACCTGCTCGGGCCGCGCGGCCGAGCCCGCGAAAGCGACCTCGCCGGATAGGGCGACGCGGTGGTGGCCGTGGGGGAGCGGGTTGCCGTCGTGGTCGACGTGGTGGTAGGAGTACTCTCTGGCGGGCCAGCGGAAGAGGCGGAACTGGTAGGGCGCCCGCAGGTTGGGGAGCCGTGGGAGGGTGAGCTCTCCGCGGCCGCTGCGCCAGGAGGCGGAGCCATTGAGGAAGATGTAGCCTAGGAAGTCGCGGTCGCTGGAGGACGGCGGGGAGTAGATCGCCACGTGGTCGAGGCCATCCGGGGACGGGAGGTCGGACCACCGGATCGTGATTTCTTGGTCGGATTGGGTGAGCTTCGCCGGGGTGGCCGTGAGGGTGGTCCCCGCGGCCTCGCCGGCGGCGAAGAAGAGGAGGACGAGGAGGAGAGGCGGGGTTTTGGGGTGCATTTTGCCGGGGACGCCGAGCGAAGCGTGGGGACGTGGAGAAAGATGGTTACCTCACAACCAGCTGGAAGGTGTGTGCGGGGCACTGACGATGTGGGACCCACCTTGATTTTTTGCGAAACAGAAGTCCAACTTCGCGAAGCACCGCTCCGTGGAATATTTCGTGCAAGACCTACAGCAACACGTTCATGAACGAAACCGGTTTTTGCCACGAGTTCGAGTAGTTCTTGGCTACCGCCATCTTAAACAACTTGGTCGCACGTAAGAGCATCTCCAACAGCGACGCTATACAAACGCCGCGTCGTAAAAAATGCGGTATTTAGCGCGCGCGACGCGGCGGCAGCTCCAGCGGGCGCGTAAAAACGGTGCGCGCACCATTTCTAATTGAGCGCGCTGGCTGAAACGCAATCCCGCGTCCATTATTTGCTGCGCCGGCTCCCGCACGCGCGACTCTCCCGCGCTCGCTCCTTCTTTCTTCTGCGCTCTCTCCTGCTCTCTCCTGCGCTGGCTGTGCACTCTCTGCGCTCGCTCTGCACTCTCGCGACCGCCCCCATCCGTCCGCGCCGCCGCCGCCGCTCGCGCCACCGTTCGGCGCTGCCCCGGCCTATCTCCGAGCCGCCGTCGCCACCCGCGCCCGCCGGCGCTTCCCCGGCCTGTCTCCGCTGCGGCCGCCGCCCGCGCCCCCCGTTCAGGCGCTTCCCCGGCCTCCCCGCGCCGCCGCGCTTCCGCCCCACCCCTCCTAGTCTGGCCGGCCCTCGCGCGCCTCCGACGTCCGAGGAACAGCGCCCCACCGCTCGCTGCCGCGCCGCGCCCGCAAGGTGTTCGACAAAACGCCTACAAGGTATGTATTGCTTCAAATTTATGAATTTGGTGCATGTTTTGAATTGTAGTTTTTTATAGTATAGTATTGAACATTGTAGATGAGTTCGTCGTATGATTCTTCCGAAGAAGAATTTGATATGGAAGAGGAGGAGGATCTTGCAATGATCATAGCTATGCATATCAATAAAAAACCGAAGCACGGTGGTTCGGTTATGGGTCGGGAAAATTTTTGGAGAGATAGGATTGATGCCCATAACAGATTGATGAAGAACTATTTCGGGAAAAAATGCTTTGGTACATCATGCACGCTTGTGTGATCATGCACAACATGATCATCGAGAATGAGCGTGGCCAAGATGTAGACTACTCACAGTATGAGCTCTTGGGACATCCCGTGCGAGTGCGACGGAGGGCTGAAAGGGTTGCCCGTTTTGTTGCCTCGTATCATGTCATTCGGCGTCCCGCAACACACAATGATCTTCAGAAGGATCTGATTGAAGAGTGGTGGGCATGGCATGGACGACAAAGAGCATGATTTGATTGCATTATTTGTATTGTATTGTTCATGAACTATTGGTTGTGTTTATTGCATTATTTGTTGTACTGAACGAGAAACTATTTGTTTGAGTTGTAATAACTATTTATTGTTGATTTATTTTGTTTGTTTGATCGTTTTTCTCACTATTTTTTGAAATGTATATGTGGTTTGTGCCTGCTGCGCGCGCTGCATTTTTGGGCACTGCTGGAGCGCGAAGCACGCGCTGCATTATAGCGCGGCTGTTGGAGCCAGCGCCTAAACCTGCGCTAAACCAGCCGGCGCGCGCGCTGTAAAAACATTTTTTGGGCGCGGCGCGAAGCGCTGCTGTTGGAGATGCTCTAAGTGTGACCAGTATCAACTCTTCACAAATATTTTTATGTAATTTTTTGTGAAACATCCGATCTATTCATCTTGAAGCATTGCAGTATAACAAATATCAGAAATAATAAAAATTACATTAAGATTCATAGATCATCTAGCGACGACTACAATCATTGAAACGAGTCGAAGATGTATAATAAATTAGGAAAAATGATGATCCTGTCCACCTAAAGATCATTCACAAAGAGGTCTGGTAATTGATAATTCTGTCCTGAAATAGAGCATAGAGCTTAGAAGTAGGATCTGGTAATTGGTGTCGCCATCCTCGCTCCTCCCTTATCGGAGTGACAAAACTTGTTGTAGTAGACAATCGAAAAGTTGTCGTGTTAAGTCCTCATAGGATCAGCACACTAGAACAACAACCGCCGCCGATGAAGAGTAACGTAGATCGAAAGGATCCATCCTAGAAACACACGAACATACACGAACAAAGATAAGATCCGAGCAAATCCATCAAAAACAGATCTGCCGAAGACATACTTCACACGCCCACCGATGATGCAAGATGCAAGATGCGCCACCGGAATGGGGGCTAGGCGGGGAGAACCTTATTCCATCTTCAAGGAGTCGCCGTCGTCTCGCCTTCTTGAGTAGGACACAAAACCCCAACAACATTTAAAAAATACATCTAAAAACGGAGCCCTCCCACCGGCAAGGCCGAGATCCACCGTGCCTTCATGGCCTTAAGGCCACCGGAGACGAGGTGGACCAGCGCCAGCACCGTCAGAAGACGAAAAAACCCTACAACAACATTTTTAATTCATGCCTAGATAGGAGGTGCCTATGATAACATTTCATTTCTATGAACACACCTTTGAGTTATCATTTGAAAACTTATGTGAAATATGCATGATTCCTTATCAGGATGTGTTAGATGAACTTAGACTAATAAATTTTAAGATTTTGTTCGCATGTAACTCTGGGGAGTTTAGAGGCGTTTCTAAAGTCAAGGCTACAAATATGCACTTTTCTTTTGTGCATCACTTTGCTTTATTTGTAGGAAAATGTTTAACTTCTAGACAGGAAGAAGGTACACTTAGTTCTCCTCACCTTATTCTGTTGCTTGTGCACTTTTGAATGATAGGACCTATAGTATGCAAGCCATTGTTGTATGCCGGTTGCACATGAATAGGACGAGTGGTAGTATTTACGGTGGTATTTACACTACTCGTTGTCGGTGTCAAAACCGGCAGATCTCGGGTAGGGGGTCTCGAAATGTGGACCTTGGATCGATGGGTTGTAGGAAGAAGGGGGAGACAGTGGTTTACCCAGGTTCGGGCCCTCCTATGGAGGTAATACCCTACATCCTTCTTGATTGTATTGATGAAGATGATTACAGAGTAGATCTACCTCGAAATTGTATATGCTAAACCCTAGATGATTCAGCCTCCTCTACATGGATAGGGATCCCTAGTTTATATAGACACGAGGGACCCTAGGGCTTATAAGTTACCGACTATAATCTGGAATAGATGAGCCGGCCTAGTCTTTTTAACCTTGGAGTACACGCCAGTCCTCGGGGCCTTCCTTCCTCCATAGGAAGTTGTCAACTATCCGGACTCTGATGATTCGGTCCATGGGTTGGCGTCCCGGGGACCCATTAATCCAGGACTCCCTGAGTAGCCCCAGAACTAGCCTTCCACGCCATTGTGTATAGTCTTCGACAGCTTTCACACGTCTCTGGTAGTCGGCTTGAAAGGCGAGTTTCTCCTCCGTTTGTAACATGACGAACTGGTCTTCGGCGAATCCACGAATATCGAAGCGTCACGGGACCTACAAATTTCAATCTTGTGCCTCTTAAAGTAAGCACACGTCCCAATGATTCAACGGAACCGTCTCTTACAAACGTGGGGGAGGTGACCTTTCTTTTAAATAAGTGCAGGCCCAGGTCTAAGGCCTTATCGCCTTTCCCTCCTCCATAAGTGCTGCCAAGGAATCCTAGAATCCCAGCACTTAGCTCCATGGCAGGCTCCTCCTCTTGTCCCTTTGCCCCCCAACAAGGCGATTGGGCCAGTTGCTCCGTCTCACAGCTTCGGTTGTGAGACCTTAAAGTCCAAGGGTACCTTCCCTTGTCTGATCTCGCACCCACGCATGATGGCCTAACCGCCTACAACGGTGAGGCCCTCGCACATAAATCCCCCACCCCACAAAGAGGCAAAAGGGTCTGTTTTACTTCTTTCCTGCTGCGCGGATTGGTATTTCCCATTCATCCGTTTCTGAGGGGTCTGTTGGAGTTCTACAGATTGCAGCTCCATAATATGTCCCGAGGTTCCATTCTCCATATCTCAAGCTTCGTAGCCTTGTGTGAGATGTTCCTAGGCTGCGAACCTCATTTAGATTTGTGGAGAAAGTACTTTTGCATTGTTTCCCGGACTGACGGAACATCCATCCGGGAAGTAGGAATGGCCGAGGTGTGGCGTATAGCAGCCACCGGATACCCAGTCGGTACACCGAATGAGGAGACCGATGAATGGTCTTCGGAGTGGTTCTACATCGATGATGTCCCTTTATTCGAGCCAGTTCGGCGAGCCTCCCCGAGTACTCCACGGCTCCTTTGAAGAAGCGATTTTGTTGGCGACCGAAGAGTAAGTCTGAAGAAGAGAGCTCGGAAGTGAGTCGCCTAGCCGCCAAGGTAAAAATGTTGGCTCGCGGTGGTCTGACCATCGTACAAGTGATGGCCACCGTAATCACCAGGTGCGTCCAACCACTTCAGCAGCTCATACACCCTTTGTGGAATTATTGTGGGACAAATGACTAGACATGCTCCAAGCGGCAAGGACCGGACACCTCGGACAACTTAGCAGCCATTCTGGCTGATTTTTTCAAGGGAGAAAAGGAAGATTTCACCCATCTAGCCTTCAGGGAAGGCTTCGTATCATACACCCCCCATCCCATGGGTAAGTACGGACACATTTGTAGTTTTCTTGTTCAATCATATTACCGATAAACGTAAACCCCTTGACCCTTTGCTTGTAGGGCTGGAGGCGCTTGATCAAAATAGTGAGATGCCCTGCTCCCCAGCCCAAGAACTATGCTCGGGACGACGACTCTCGATTCCACGAAGATCCAGAAATCTCCATTATCTTTGAGGACGGGGTATTATATTAGGAGAGCCTTGACGAACAGCTGGTGGCCCTTCTGGCCGATAACCCCAGGTCCCTCCCAGTTTCAGCAAGTAAATGGAAGGTGGCTACTCGTCATGGGACTGTTCTGAAACGTCGTCGGAACACATGCCGAACAACATCCCATGTCCCCCGGGTCGGGGTTACGCCGACTGAGGAACAAGTTTCCGAACAGGAGGTGGTAGGCGATACCTCGACCACTCCTTCAGCGAGGTACTCGTACGATCGTACCCACCATTTGCCTTTACAATAACAACGAATTTTTGGTGTACTTACAATCCTTTTGCCGAAATCACAGAAAATGAGCGCGGCCCTATCCGTGCGAAAACGTGGCCGCGGTATTGGAAGGCCAGCCCAATCCACGATTTTCAGCTAATGCGGGGGCTCTGAGTACGTGCCCCGCACCTGTCCCTGCCGATGATGTTTCAGCAATGAACTCTGAAATTGAGGGCACCATGAATCATCGGCATCACAAGGAGTCATTACGACACCCCATCTTCTTCGAGCAACAGTTTAATGCTCTAAATTCAGCCGGTGCCAATCTTGGAGCTGCGGGGAATAGTCTCAAAGAAGTAGCCTTGCCGACGTCAGCCCAACTATAGGTATTCATCGATCCTTTGGTAATTTGAACCGAAGTTCAGTTCTAGTAGCACCCGAGCCTTAATTTGGTCGGAACGACTGGGTTAAGGCTCGACCTGACCATTGTTTTTTCTCTTACAGGCTTTGAAGCAGGAGAATAACAAATTGTCCGAAGATATGCAACGAATGCAAACCGAACTTCAAGATAGTAGGGCAAAGCTCGAGGATGTAAAGAAGTTTACCAGGAAAGCTCATGGTAAGGGTAATTTGGTTGATGGTGTGGTCTATTGCATAAGGCCACTTAATCCTCACATGATTTTTTAATTTAGCAGACGAATCCATAAACCATATTCAAAGGGATCTAGACTCAGCTTGTGATTCTCAAAGGTAAGCAAAATCCCAGCTTCAAGCCGGTCATCGTGTATTAACAAGATGTCGAGAAGAAAACAACCAGCTCAAGGAGGAGAAGAAAAATCAGGCAGAAGAGATTGAAGCGTTAAAGGCTCAACTGACACATAGCAACGAAGAGAATCAAAAGTTAAAGAGCGGTTTACATTGTAAGTAAACAATCCCTGACCTGTTTGTTTGATAAATCATTGTGTGATGATGGTATACTAAAAGACTTCCATCATTTTTTGTGTGAAAAAGTCTCTTGACTGGGCGTCCTATCACAGAAATCGATTCCTTCGGGGAGAATATGCTACAAGAGCTTTCTGTTGTTCATGAACGGACTCGAAAAGCCATGTGAAATATGATATGAGCTTTACGGCGGGACCAAACTCCACCACAGGGACTGGTTGAACTATCCGAACTATTCAAAAGAGCCCGGAGCCATTTCGAGCTGTGGAAGATTTCAGCCTGCCGAGAAGGAGCTCGGGAAGCGTGAGCCATGGTAAAGACCCGCTTCACCCGTCTTGATCCCAAACACATGGCGCAAGTTGGTCCACCAGGCCCTGATGGCGCGAAGATACCTCTATATCTGGTGTACGACCAAGTGATGCCAGCTGCCCGTTTATCGCAGGAAGACTGTGCTTTGGATACTATAACAGATGATCTTGACCAACCAAGGGTGTAACCATGTCTAATATTTATATTTTGTGAACCAAGACACTTTGCTTCAAATTTGTAACGTTTGTCATAACCAGCCATCGGCTTCCACCTCCCATGTTTTAAAGAACCTAGGAGTGTTTCGTACTTTATACCCGATGACAA